>NW_026899064.1:332500-709646 GCF_033153095.1 Gastrolobium bilobum
AAACAAGAACTGTATTACTTGAGCAGTCAAAATCAAATCTCTCTCTCTTCGTATATAAGTTCAAGGAAAATATTATTTTTATTTCACATGAACTAATTATTTCATGTTATTTTATTTCGAAAATTTTATCTATTTTTTTTTTTTTTAATGATGAGTTTCATTTGACTTTTCTTTATAACATGAGAGAAGTATTCTCGTATAAAATGAGAATAACATTCCTCTAAGTTCAATGTTAAAATTCATTCCTGAAATTTTAGACTGCTAAAATTTTTCTATATCTATAATCATATATTTAAGGTGTGGTTGTTTGAATTTTCCTAAATAGGAAAAGTGTTACTGTTGTGAATTTAGGAATTTAGAAATGTAGAAAAGAATGTAGGTACTAAGTAGCTAGCTACGTGGTAATAGCCTAGATATTAATAGGAACTTAAAAAGGAAATAATGGAAAACCAGACACGGTCACGTAGTAGTAATAGCCCTAATAAAAATCTCATGCCTCTCCTCTCTGACAATCTCAGAGAAAGACAAGAGGAACAGAGGCAGAGCCAAACAACTGGAAAAAAATTTCAGTTACGGATATACTGAATTTTCAGTTTCAGTATATCTTCCATTTATAATATAATATATATTTTATTTTTATTAAATTATTAATAAATAATTTATTTTAAAATCAAATAAAAAAATAATTTGACAAAAAAAAATGTGTCATATTATAAATAAAAAAATGCACTGAAACATCTATATTCTGTATTCATGGAACTGATATCTAGAAGTGTGTAAAATAATCAAAAAACTGAATCGAACCATGAACCGAATCGCCCATTAAAATAACTAGTTTTTAAAAACAGAACCAATTTTTAAAGAACCAGCTCATGAACCGAACCGATTTTTAGAACCAGTTTAAGAACCGAACCGATTTTTAGAATCAGTTTAAGAACCGAACCATTTTGAACCGAACCGAACTGTTTCCGAACCGAACCGTTTTCAAACCGAACTAAATTGATTTTTATAACTTTATTTTTTAATTTTTTAATTTCTTTTCTTTTCAAAAGAGAGTCGATTCGAACCGATTCCAAACCTAACCGTTTTGAACCGGTTCCGAACCGAACCAGTTTTGAACCGAACCGAATCACTTCCGAACTGAACTATTTAAACCAATCCGATTCGATTTTTCAAAAAAACCGATTCGATTCGACCCATGCACATCCCTACTTGAAATATACAAGCTATACCAGAACGTTCCATCCATGCAAATTAATTTAAATTAAACACGGGAAAAATACTGTTTAAAGTTTAAATTGTCTTTAAAATGGGAAGATTCCATCCTATATTTAGAAGGTATAGATGTTCGTAATTTATTTATTTTTTTAAAAAAAATTACGAAACAGATGAGACTAGTGTTTCAATGGTGTTACTATATCTATCGTTAGAAAAAAAGAGACAAATTTGATTTTCAAAAACATCCGCATTCCTTATTCTTTTGAATTTTCTCCTGTAACGCAAAAAATAAATAAATAAATTATCATAGAAGGTGTAATTTCCGATCTAACAATTCACACTACTTATTACATTATATTTATCATTAATGTCCTGTCATATGATAAAATAATTTTTAAGAATTGAGATCTTACCTTTTTCGAATATTATAGAAGTTAGTGATCTATACTTTAGAGGGGTACTCAAGTACTTTTCATGTAAGAAAATCATTTTATTTTTTTATAAATATTAAAAAAATAAAGGTAAATACAACTGTGCACGAGTGGAGAGTGACAATGAAGCCGCTGATCAGGTGCTGCAGCATGCTATCATGGAATTACCGGTTGCTGACGAGGCAATAATAAGGAGACAATATTAATTTTTATGTTTTGATTGGAAAAGTTTAAGAATGGAGATCATTAAGTTATATTTTTAATTTTCGCCGTTGATTTTATTTGTAACTAACAATTTTGATTTATTAGATAGGTGAGTTATTAGATGCAAACAAATTAATAATTAAAATTATGTATAATTTTTATTTTTTTTAAATATCACAATCGATTCATTGCTTCGCACTTAATTTGATTCGGGATGGGTCCAGGATCAAGACTTTAAACCCCTCCCAAATGTAGTACTGAAAAGATTTGAACACATGTTCTCACCCCACCTGCTTAGCTCCCATGCGTTTAATGTTATTCTTACACTTAGATATTGAGTTATTCTATGTGGCCTTGAGCTTTGTTATATGTAATATTTTATTAATTGAAATTAATTTAATGAAGTTATTTAAATTTTCTAATATAGTTTATGAATAGTTTGTCATAGGGCTGTAAAATGAAACTAAATAAAACAAACTGGAAGAAGAAATTAGGTATTGTACAAGAAATGAATTTTATTAGATCTATTATTCTCAATTTCATTAAATACAACAAGCGTTAGCTCTGCCAAAGTAGATTAATTATTATTCACCAAAAAAAGTAAATTAATTATTTAAAGATAATAATGTATTAGTAATTATTGTAAAAAGAGTATACCTATATCAAATTCACAACAAATGGAAGAAGGGTAAAGTAGATATATTGATTAAAATTTTAACAGTGTTACGGATGGATTTGAATGAAAAAAAGTATAGAAGGGCAAGTGAGAAAAAAAAAATATAAGGGAATAAGTAATTCAAAGATAAAACATAGAGAGGCTTTTGAACTTTTCTCTACTCTTTTTAATATACAATGGTGAGGCTACCAAAAATATATATATATATACAATGATGATATTGGAAATTAAACTTACGAAAATCATATTCTTATGTTGCATAAGATAGATCTCTTATGTCACTCTCTCCTCGAAAAACGTGTCTTTTTTTTTTTTATAAAAGTTGGTGAAGCTCACTTTATTTATCTCTTAACATGAAAAAACTTCTCCCATATTACATTAGAAAAATAATGCCCTTAAACTTATGAACATATTACCTAAGTCTTCACCGTCATATCATTCCTAATGACTTTATTTTAGTCGTTTTTTTATTTTATTTTAGTTTGTTTATTGTGCGAATACTCATATTCTTCTGCTTTTTAAAAAAATTATAATTTAGCATGACATTTAGTTTTGATTAAAGTTTTTTTTTTTAGTTTTCGAACATGAATTTTTTATCATTATAGTATAATGGGATCAGTGTTTCTCATATTGTAAAAATTAATTTTATCTCTTATAATACATAAAAGTACGTGAGACCCTTTTTTCATTATCTTTTCTTCACATGGCCCCGCATGAGACTACATACTTTTATGAATTTGTAGGAAATAAAATTATCTCTTACTACATGAGAAATATTAATTCTTTATATAATTTAACTAATAAGCATGAGCTTTTTATTATGACGACATAATACCATAAATTTTATTCAAGTTAATATATAAGATTATATTTTTTAATTGAAGAAATATTATATTTTTGAGTTAGATGAATAGAATTTTGTGTAAAATCAATGTTTGAGTAGATTTGGACAATGTCTTTAAAATTAAACTGGTCATTAAATCAATAATGTATGTACCGATTTATGATTTATGATTTATTAATTTAACCGTGGTTGAATTCTTGTCGAACAGATAATAATTCAATATATACTTTGTTATATTACATAACATATATGAGTAATAAATTAATATAAAATTAAAAAAAATAATCTAGATAAATTTTTAATAAAGCTACAAAATTTTAAAATATAAATATAAAAGAGACTAAAATAATTATTCAACAAATATCAAATGCAATATGTCAAATGAGATGTCATTGCGTAGATCTCGAAAGTTATGTGGAATCAAAAAAAGAATTACCTGATTTGGATATCCGAGTCAAAAGTTATGGCCTTCAGAAGTTTTATGATTAAATTAAAAAAAAATTTTAAGAAAAAAAATGACACGTGTCGACACCTGATGAGAGACGCCCCATTGAGGCGTCTCTCTTAGGGTGAGATGCCTCAAGGGGGCGTCACATGTGACGCCCAAAAGGGACATCACATTGTACAATAAATTTGTAATTATTTTCAAATCTGTAATAAATGCGTTATTATTTTATTAAAATGCATTAAATTATTTTTTCCCCCATATATTGAGGGGTTTTATTTACCAAAATTTATATAATATATTTAAATATACAAACATATACACAAATCAAGATGAAGATAAATCATTTCGTTTGTTATTTATAGGCAAGCCTTTGTAACGTTATATTAAATTTTTATTTGACTGAGAAAATGTTTTCTCTTATTAAATTAAAAAAATGTTCGAATTAATAAATCACATGTTTTTTTTTTTCAATTTTATATCGGTTTATTAGATTTTTTTATTTCATTATTAGTTTTATTTAATAATCAATTCTCTTGATTTTATGGGCTACACCTACACCTACACGTATCAAAGACAAAATTTGTAGACAAGATTGCAACCGTTCCAGTTTTTATTTATTTATTATTCTATAGATTTAAATAACGAAATCATTTAAAAAAAATATATAGTTGTCAAAATTAAAGGCAAATGTAACTGAGAAGTATTGATATGAAACGTATTGAAGGTGAGAATTTCAGATTCAGATGATGAACAGGTTGCAGCTGGGGTGACTAGTGATAGGGCAGTCAGTCCTGGCCTGGGTTTCGTGAGGCCGAAGACCGAGGCTCCTGTCGGGACAGCAAATGTGAAAGTGGGTCCTACCTTTTCTTTTTTTTTAACAATAAAGTGGGTCCTACCTTTATATATCTAGCTGGCCATCACGTCCGTCGTTTCATACAATTCTATGATGGACGGGTAGGATTGGACTGATGATGCATGAGAAGTTGACATCAGAGAGAGAAAAAATGCAAAGGTGCATCATCCTCAACTTTTGTCGATTCTTTGAAGCCTGAAGCATCGGATCACACAATTTTGTAAAGCGTAATCTCAAAAGCAAGCAGGACAACTAACATGAGACCATAGTCAATTTTAATTGGCTTTTTCATCCCTCTTTTCCGTTTAGAGTTTGGTACAAATTAAATAAAGCAGCATATAGTATAAACAAATTTGAAGGAAAAAAAAAAAAAAAAAAGGAGATAAGAGCATGTTTGAGTGTGTTCTTGTTTTTTGTTTTTAAAACTGTTTTGTAAAATAGTTATGAAAACAGTTGTTTTCTATATTTTTTTTCTTTTTGAAAGTTAAAAATCAAAACAAAAAATAAAAACAACTCAGACATGTTCTCTAAATTTGATTTTAAAAACAAAAAAACAGTTATAGTTTTCAAAACATTTTTTACAAAACAGGTCTTACTAAACGAGTCTTTTAATTTTTTTGTTCTGAAAACTAAAAAACTATTTTGCAAAACAGAAAACAATCAGAGCCCAAATTCTTTTGCTTTGTGTGAAGCAAAACCAAGGCAAAAGTCTCAATGCTTTTTTGTAGTGCTATTTGTGTTTTAATATAAACGGACATCAAAGAGTGATGCTACATGATCACAGATATAAATTAACACATAAATATTAAAAATGTCCTTGTATATATATATATTGTATATGCATGATAAAATCAATATACACAGTTTAATAAGTCTCTTATGGTTGGTTTTTCATTGTGATATATATAGTATGACAAGATTTAATATGGTATTAGTTTACAATTAATAGCTATTGGCCCCTAATTGATAGCAACATTTAGTTTGATAGGCACACGAATATAATGTCAAGTTACACAGCGTACATTGTAAGATTGACATTGCCAAGTTTAAGGTCTGCAATGGAGGGGGTGTTATCCATTGATTCGATCCGATCATTATATGGGGTCACCTGAGATACAATATCAACGAAAAAGCTTTGGCTGTCCAATAAAGTGCAGCCCTAAAATTCAAAATTGCTGCTTATGGATATGGTTGTCACCATAAGAAAAATATAAGTGATTCATCGATATCAAGTGTGGGCCTTTGTCATGATGGCGTCTGGACCCCATTTCCATGAAAAAGAAACCCCAGTTGTCTATCGGGGTTTCGTTAATTCACACACACATATATAATTAATGATACACTTTTTTTCTTTTTTTTAAGAAAAAACTTATTATAAAAATTCATGCACCTACAATAAATGACATGTAATTTTATATTATTTTAAATCATTGGTTAAATCATATGATAAAAATTGTAGACACAAGTAGTTATTGAGAGAGAGCTAATGATTTAGTAGTTATTTAATCAAATAGTCCCTTTAAATATTGTAGGAAAATCTAAAAAAATAAATCCGTTTAATCTAAAAAAAGTATACAGAACCAACAAAGCTCAGTACAGTTGGTAGATAGCTGGGTTCCTTAAGCATGCTGACAGGGGTTCGATTTCTGGCCGTGCGTATGAAAAATATTTTGTTGGGAGAGATTTACCCACTTAATGTGATCTCCCGCCTTGAAAGAATTAGTCTTCGACTGTCGGCAGGAGGATACCTTGAAAAAAAAAAAATATACAGAGTGTTAATCTTCATATGAAGGTGTGCAAATATGTATTTCCTCTTAATTTCTTATATACTACTATTAATGTTTAATTTTTTTTCAAAGTTATGTAAATTATTACCTTCCATTTAAAAAATATATATCAACTACATTATTTAGTTAAATAACTCTCTAAATCAATTGTTTTTTCTCATTCTAATTAATATAAATACCGAATAAGGATATAGAATTAAAATGTAATTATTGTTCTATTAATTTTTTAAAATGACAAATTAAAAAAAAATAAACTTTGTTCTTCCAAATAATTATTATTGAAAAATAGAGAAAGTATATAAAAACATAAGTTGTGTGCTGGTGGCACAAAAAAGGGAATATATTAGTGCTGGAAAACATCCGGCAGATCGATGATAGCGGAAATGGAAAGGAAAAGATCTAAATACAGCATTTAAAGTGTTTGTTATATTTAAAAATTGCGTATCAATAATTTTTTTTTATAAAGGAATTGTGTGATCTGGGGTTGTGTTGTGTTTATTATGGGAGTGAGTTGTCAAAAGGATAAAAAAAAGCTTAATGATGAGAAGTAGGAAAGTAAGAGGTCATTGATTTTAAGCATTAGTAATTAAAGGGCATACCTTTCAAGAACCAAAAGTATCTTTGTTAAATCATTGCATCAATCCCATCCACAGGTGTCATGCATATATATAGTCCTTAGGTCAATTTTTGCTTCTCATTTATGAGAGAATTTATTGTGGTCCGGGACCATCATTTTTTAGGTAATCCTTTAGTATAAATAGAAGGGTAAAATTGAAAAAGAAGAAAAATAGCAGAGGTAAAAAGAAAAAAAAAATTGTGTATTATGAGAAGGAGCACAAAATTATTAGTGATCCTGGAACATATTAAATATTTTCCTCATTTCTCCATCATCGTACAGAAAAGGCAGCCAATGTTCGATGCTTGAGTTCAGCCATTGAAAATCATATTTGTGTATTATAAACACACTTGCTATGGCTTAGCGAGTAAAATAATATATAAATGGGTTGTTCAATAGCGCGTACATAGTAATAACAAGGAAACTTTAATTTTTATATGCGTACCTGTGAGGTGAAAATTTTCTTTTATAAAGAATTTCTTATCTGGAAAATATTTTGGCCTGAACCGTACGCCCAATAGAAAGGCCTATTATACTGGTTCATTGCAAGAAACAATGTTCAATAGTTTATAGAAGCAACAGCACGAGACAATTACCCACTATATATATATATATAGTGGCTTGCAAATCAGAGTCGTTGATTTTTTTTGATCTAACGGCTCTCAGAAGAGGTGTCAAAATTAAACTTTGACACTGGTGTCAAAGAATCCTACTGCATATATATATATATATATATATATATATATATATATATATATATAGAGTCGTTGATTTTGACACTGGTGTCAAAGAATCCTACTGCATATATATATATATATATATATATATATAGAGTCGTTGATTTTTTTTATCTAACGACTCTCAGATGAGGTGTCAAAATTAAACTTTGACACTGGTGTCAAAAAATCTTACTTCACATATATATATATATATATTTTGGAGTATTAAAAATTTAGAAAGCCAAAAGAATAAAGAATGTAAATGAATTGTTTTACAAATATGACAGGTAGCACATAAACAAGTTAGATATTTTAATCGATGGTGTATAACAGGAGGCTTCTTTCTCATTATTATTTTTGAACAATGGTTTGCATACAAAACTTAAATTGATTATTTGTTTACCCGATAAAGTTTCCTATGACTTCATTCTTCGTCGATTTTCTCATATTGACATGATTGACGCATTACTTGTCATGCTGCATGATCGTAATTGGTAACAAATTAATTAGCATATATTACCGACCTATATAAAGTCCATGTATTTGAGAGCGTAATAAAGACCAATATAATAAAATATCGGGCTCAAAATTATTATATCCACAAATAAATTCTATAAACAGGAGATAAATTTTACATATATAATCTATTCTTTCTTTTATTATTATGCTATTAATGTCATCATATTAGCTAACGCCGTTATCAATTATGTACCTCGATCTTTTACACAGAATATTGGCATCGTATGTGAGAGAGTTAAATTTCTATTCCCAAGATAAAAACGGTACGCACAAGAAGTGGTCAATATTATTTGGCTATACAGCATATATTGATTTGTTAACTTTTTTTTAGATCAGCTTCAATAATTTCATAGGTTCTCTTTATACTACTCAGAACAAATTCAGGATTAAGGCTTTAAATTCTTCAAAAAATATTACTGGAAAAAATCGAATACATACTCTTATTCTCCACCTACTCAATTTCCATATGTCAACTTAACAACCATCGTTTAATAATAACTCGAGTGATAAAGAACCATGGCATCACTAGCAACTAATGCCCCAGTTCAATTTAATTGACGGATACAATTCTGGGCTTAGGTTCTATTTTTCTCATTCAATTCTCAGATGGCCCTTTTTTTCCTTGACGGGTAAGTCTCTAAGCCAATCTGCAAGACATCTACAGAACCTTCTCTGATGGCTTCCAAACTATGCCCATTATAAGATGAGCAAGCTCCGCAGTAGCAGCAACATTTACCCAGCCCATAAACAAACCATGACTTAAAAAAAAGAGCTTTCGATTTAAAATGTAAAAAATGTTTCTTACTGCCTACTTTTTTTTCACATTTTTTATATACCTACTTGATTAGAAAAAAAGAACTTGATTGCAATGAAAAAAGTAGTGTAAGAATCAGTGTTCTTAAAGCATTGGTTAACGAATAAAAGAGTATTAATAAATGACATATAAAGCATTTAATGTACTCTGAAAATAGTTTTTTTGTAAATAATTAAAAATTTGATAGAAAAACGCCCGTGTTTATAAATGTTAGTCATGTCTTTAAAGGGATTTATACTTCTAATGTTAAGAAAAATTTTCTACAGATCTTTCGATTTTCATGCTAATATGAATTTTCATCCATGACTTTTTTTAATATATGAATCCCATATATTTTTTAGGGAGTGAATCCTCTTATGTGAAAAAGTGGTCATGTGATCATGTTATTTGATCACAACCACTCATTGGTGATGAGATAAGAAAGAGAAAAATGTATAATTTTTAAATGAGTGATTATGATCAAATAACATTACCACTATTTCACATGAGAGGATCTATTCTCTATTTTTTATCTCTATGACATAAGAAGGCTCATATCATATAACATCACAAGTATAAATCTCGTCTTTAAAATATATAAAGTACCAAAACAACATCAAGTTCATCATTCAGAGCTTCCCTAACGTCAAAGTAATTAAAATAAGTGATATTCCTGGCTTTTTCTCAACCTCATGTAACAAATGCATATTAGTAGTCTTTTTTATTTTTCTTGAGAATTTAATACTCATTTTGAACTGAGGGAAGTAAAACCCAAGGAAAGCGTCAAAGCGCGTCAACTGGGAAATTTTTAATACACATGTTGTGTATATCACACTCGACCAGTTGAACAGTAATTTATATATAAAATGGAAATTAAATTTATTTCAGATGTTCGTTGGATTAATTTTAAAATAATTTAAGTGTTTAATAATGAACATGGTATGTACCAAAAAATGTGGTATCAACATGTATCGGAATATTCTGTGAGCTTGTGCCTAAAGTATAGGCGATATCGCCATAGATCACCTTCGGATCCCTATGACAATAATAGTTAATAGGTAATCATAAAATCAAGTACTGGATTCAGAATTGAAAACTGCTTTAAAAAAAAAAAACTAAAAGAATTGAAAACTAAAGTTAGAGAAACTCTCGTATTAAAAAAAATGATATAATCATAAAAAGAATAATAATCATATAAAGGTGGATTAATAATAATAAAAAAAGAAAAAAATATTAAAATAAATAATTACAAAATTATAATTATTAATTCACTTTTACATAATTGTAATTTTTTCATATTATATAATATTTTTCCGCGTGAGATATTCATTTCCAAAGTGAGATGCATAATGGGTGCGAGTTTTACGTTGATATGGACACGTGGATAATTATTTATGTTTCAAAATCTCGATCATGAACATAAGGAAAAGAAGGGCAAATTTCGTCGACAAATTTACTGCTCCATTTGCAGACTGTGGAAGAAGAATTGCTATAGCTGTATCCTAAAATTGACTTTGAAATTCGGCTTAGATGGTTTATGATTTTTCCATCGTATCAGAATTGAACAAATTCTTCTTCTTGTTTCTTTTTTCTTTGTAATCTTAGCTTACCGACATTCAAAAGGTAGTTGGGTCGGTTATTTTTATTTTTTTAGAACGTTATTTCTTAATTGACAGCCAACATTAACCGTGGTTGGTAAAATATGCCAATTACGAGTGTCAATTTGGGCCGGGTTAGGCCATTATAACATGTTAATTAATAATTATAATTCAAATTAATAAATTATTGGTCTGAATGTCCCTATACACAGTTGCAAGTTATTCGAGCTAACATGATTTTTATAATTATTTTATATAATTAAAAGTTTAAAAAAATTAACTGCAATAACTTATTAATATATTTTATTTAAATATTAAATTAATTTACATTTAAAGACTTAAAATTGATTATTACTTTAAAAATTAAATAATTATATCAGAATAATATTTAGATAAATTTAAGAAAATATAATTATAGTAATTAATTATAATAATTTTGGACTTGAACCAATCCACGTCTTGATAAGACCAAACCGGACTAATTTTTATATTTATTTATTTCTTACCCAACCCATACATTTTATAGAATTATTTAGGCTGACCGGTTGAACTCCTATTTTAACACCTGTAACGTTAAAGGGAATGATTTTTGAAATATGTAAACAGTTAAAACAATGACAAAATATAGCATATTTATAATATAATATAAATATTTTTTAAAAATTTATAAAATTAGACTCAATAATTAGAATTTCAATTATGATATACACGTAATATAAGATAAAAGATTTAATTTAAATTGAAACCTAATTCCATGTCCAAATAAAGTGGGCCGATACAATTTACCAAAAAAACAAACAAACTGGGCCGACATAAAATTCGATTCATGGATCGATGAGCTGCACCTTGTGGTTAATTTGCGTACAATTTCAACCGCGTCCAGATTATTCTCTCTCTCTCTCTCTCTCTCTCTCTCTATTATCTTGGTGTCCTTTGACCACTTTTTTAAAGAAAAACTGTTTGGCAATGAATACACGTTTGAGATAATCTTAATTATTTATATTCAAATTTACGGTGATTAAAGATAAGAGAGGGACTTTATTTAGTTATAAACAGTTGATACTTTGCTTTATATGGTGTTATTATATTAAATAACACGAGAGATTTATTCTCACTTGAAAATTTGGAAAACGCTATCCAGTTTTTTTTTTTTTTCAAAGAATTCAATCAGCATTTATCAAAATTAAAAACAATTATTGAATAAGTCAGATTCGTAAAATCCTCTCAGGTATCCATGCGCTAATATTGATGTCAAGTTATTAGCAGAAGTTTAATATATAGCTGTTTTTTAAATTATGTTTAGACTAGAATATAAGGAACTCCATGTATCTATGGTCTATCCATAAAAGTTGTTTTTATTTATTTATAAAAAAGCCACATAAAATATAACTCTTCTAACTCACTAACTTATGCATAATAATAATAAAAAAAAAAGCCGTCAAAAATCCCAATTACAGTCTCCAGAATTAGAAAGCATAAATGAATTTGCAACTTTCTATTTACGTAAAATCTTATTTATTGAATATACTATTGGTTAGTTGGTAACAAGTGGTTACCTTTACACTCTGTATGATTGGTCAAGGAAGTGATAATGCTGATTCTATTTTTTTAAGTGCATGCACTTAAACAGTTAAACCTCATTGCTATGTTTCCACTGTTGACTATTGTAAATGACTCTCCCCTGGCTATGAGACTCAGGCAGAGGGTAGTGATTCCATTTTTTATAGTGGCGCAAAAGAGTCATCCTAGACATAAGGACTAAGAGTGAAGGAGATACATAATAAAAAGCTCTGATAGCAATTGATATGAATCTTAGGAGAGTTTTACCGCAAAACTAGTCTATACGGTAAGAGAATCCATAATTAATATAAATCCTACATCAGACCTTTATATATTCGATGTGGGACTCCGAGTCTCATATCTTCTTGAAGTAGGATTGTAACATATTATGTATTATGAAACTTTGAGACTAATTATTATCCATTCAAGTATATAATAATTTTTTATTTTGCGTTCTATCTATGAAGATTTGTGTGAAACATTAGTTTGAAACGAATGTATAAATTGACATGCATATACTATAGAGAGCTCTGTTGCTTTATACACACATATACAAGTAAAAAGAATTAAGAGGAGGAGAGTTTCTTTGTGTTTTATTTTTGTACATTAAGAGGAATGAATTGATTCTATCTGAAATTTACAATTTTGAGAATAGTTGAAAAGCTAATAGGGAAAGAAGATATGAATGGCTGAAACATTACGTTAAAGTACATCAAGAGGCAAATTAATATGCTGAAATAGAAGGATAGAGTAAATTGAATTTAAAATACGTGAGATAATTTTTTTTTTCCAGCTAATAAATTTTTAAGGATTTTTTAAGAGTTATGTTGTAGGAAAAGTGATTGTGTAATGTTATAGAGATTCGTTTTGCGTGCCGTAATTTTATTTTATTTTTTCTTCAAAAAGTGTGGGCCCCAACAAATGTTGTGTGTGTAGGAAAGTTTATTGTGTGAGAGAAATGCAAACCCCAATTTTTAAATGCCTAAGAAATACCATCCAAAATGGTTTTCCTAAATTTTTATAAACCCCAAAATGGAGTATACTAGGCAAAAGCACCATAGTAAGAATATTTGCTGAAAGATTTGCCCAGTAAAAGCATGAAGGTGAGAATATGACATTGAGCAATCCATTTTCCTAGCGGTGGGGGTATATATATACAGGGTTTGGGGCTGGTTAGGTACGATGGACGGTTAGGATTTAAGCAAGATGTATTGATCACGTAAGGTGTTTGGGCAGGACTAGTCTAGTACTTGAAGGATACATGACTACTCCCGTATGGATCAGTTACGAGACTAGTCCCGCACTGAAACCATATGTTTTGGGTGACGGGACTTCATGAACCAAGCTGACATGGACATTATTCTTGTATGGATTCGTTACGGGACTGATCACGTACCTGCAACCTATGATTACATTACCGTGACAAAACATATCAAACATTCCTTGACTGGGCAAATCTTTCAGAAAATGTTCTAAGTATGGTGCTTTTGCCGAGCATACTAACACCCAAAAAATAATTACTCACCTTATATTTGGATAGCATACATTATAGAAAATAAAGTTGTATAAATCGCTTATAAACTCCTTCAAGCAACAAATCGTTGAAAGCACAAATGATGAGATTAGTGTTTGGAGAAGACCAATTTATATTTATATATTTAAGATAGATGGCTTAGTTTAAGTCATCAAATTATAAAAAATAAATGGCTTTTGTTCTTGCCCCTGTTCCATTGGGAGCTGAAGCCGAAAAGTCTCCTCTACCCCAACGTTTGCCCCCGAAAATACATTATATATAAAAAAAAGCAATACAATACCGGAATACCTAATTATTCAGTACTTAGATAATAACACAGTCCCCTTTGGCTAGTAGAAACTGTTAATACTCGGAAGCGCTTCTACCATTCCAGTTGAAGAATTTAGATATAATCGCACATGTTCAGTCAAGTGACAACCATTGATATCTCTGCAAGTTTTAGATACCAACAAGCAGACTTGCAATCTAGTAAAAGGCAAAAATTCCCAGTGCTGACGAATTAAAACTACGCACAAACCCTAGCTACGAAATTAGTGGGATCACACAAATGAAGAAAAAAACAAATGGAAAAAACCTCGTCCACTAAAACTTAGCCATTGAAAAAACTCCACGTCAGCAATTTCTGATATATATTTTCCTCAACAATAAGATGAAATCAATGTTGTGGCCAATATATCAAAACCTATGTTGAAAAAAGGAAAAGAAAATGGGATTAGTGGTGAATTGGTGATGTATATATCGATAGACAAATTAAGTGCAATATCACTGTTGATAGTTTTGACGTTGTTTAAGGGAAGTAGCTTTCCTTTCCTTTTTTATTTTTTTTTTTGGTTACAGAACACGCTCTCCAACCCAGATATCTCCAACACAAAGCTGGCTTACAACCCAATCCTTCACACGAAGCAGTTCAGCAACAACTGGTTTGCACTTTCATCTCAGAACTCCTTCTCCAGCGATCATATTTTCCCTTCAATTCCATACCCCAATAAAATGGCTTCCCTCAACTGTCAACTGCCATCAAATTTCTTCACTCAAACAAAAACAACAACAGCAACAACAACATGCGTTCCAGTAACGGTGACAGTTGTGCATCAAGCAACGCCAGTGGCAGCAGCAGCAACAGCAACAGCAAAGCCTCTTCTGAAACAACTGGCCGTCACCCGGTGTACCGGGGAGTGAGGCGTCGGAGTAGTGGGAAATGGGTTTCTGAAATTCGGGAGCCAAAGAAGCCAGATAGGATTTGGTTAGGAACATTTCCTACACCAGAAATGGCAGCTATTGCTTATGATGTTGCTGCGCTTGCTCTTAAGGGTAAGGATGCTGAACTCAACTTCCCTAACTCGGCTTCTTCGTTGCCTGTTCCTGCTTCTTCCTCTGCCCGTGATATTAAGATGGCTGCTGCTAGTGCTGCATCTGCTCTTGGAGCTGCCAAGGATGCATTAATGGCTATTGAAGGAAACCGAGGAGGGAATGTTTCAGTGGCACAAGATATGGCAACGGGGAATGAGTTTGTTGATGAGGACTTGATCTTTGATATGCCAAATGTTCTGGTTAATATGGCTGAAGGAATGCTTCTTAGCCCTCCTCGATTTGACATTGCTAGCGAGTATGCTACCCCAGAAAACTTGGGTGAAGACCCAAACCTGTGGAGTTTCCCTTATTTCCCATAAGATAAACCTTTTCATTATTAAACTTAAATAAGATATTACAATGCATGATGTTGAAAAAAAAAATAAAAAAAAAATAAGATAAGGTAAGCTGTAATAAATTATGGGAGAACTCTCACATCAAGGCTTTGCTTAGACATGAGGTAATGTAATGTGTGTATGCATGGAAGTGCGTCTTTCTTTCTTTCGGGTTCTTTTATTCCCAATGTACAGTGTCTTCTATATATATATATATTCAGGTTTGCAGCTGCTGAACCTTAAATATGTAATGTTTATATTGTCATGTTATAATGTGTTAAATAATCTCTTAGGTTTTTAATTAATTATATCTTCTCAGCTTGTAGATTTGCTGGCAGTCCTTCTAGAATTAATCTTTAACATTAATTTCAGAATCTTGCAAACAAACTTGGACACACAATTTGCACCTGGTCATGTTAGATTTGTTTTCAAACCGTAGTTATAAAGGTTTGCCTCCCTTGAAGTATTTCTTAATTCCTTACATGTTAGTTAAGCCTGAAAGATAGCCAATCCAACTAGTCAAAACAATTAGTGTAAAGTTTAAATTCATTCCATGGACCAAGTTATAATCCCTCACTTCGGTTTTTATTTTTATTTTTTTAATTAAATCGGACGAACATGAGACCAGATCTTTAAGCACACTTCGCTAACCAAGTGAGCCACACCACGGGGCATTGGTTTAGCGGATAAAAGAGAATAAAACCATCGTAGTTTGGTAAAGAAAAGGGGGCAAGTGGTGTGAAGGCTTAATCATTCGGAATTGGAATTAATGGTGCTGGTTTCTTAATCATGTTCCAACCTCCAACCTACTATTCTATCGATTATACAAGAATGTAGCATCAACTAACTTCTTGCGGGCTTTGGACGATAAAAGTTGACGTGTCGTCATTCTCTATAGAAGTTGGAGTTTTCAAACATGGCATCCCAACATGGAAAAACGATGCCATTGAACATATTTATGGACACTGACACTTTACCTTCTTTTGATAGTATCGGTCTCCTATGTCATGCAAGAGTGTTTAAATGTCATACGTATGTATACCTTATATAATGTTTGACTATATATATTCATGTGCATGTCTTTCAAGCACACTAATTTAAGGTAGTTTCTAAAGAAACACGCAGCAAGACTTAAAATTAAAAGTGCAAAAGTTTGTAATAAGATACTGTATGAGTATTTAAAACACAGGCTGGTGCAAATATTTCAAAAGCACCATCAGTTGATTTTGAAAGGTTCACGTCAATTCTGTTATCTTTACATTTCCCCTACTTTAATTTGAAGGGATTGGTCCGATTATACGTGTGTGGGTATTTGGAAAAGCACGGTATATTAATAAGTAGTATCAAGAAAAGAGATGAAAATATATTATTATCAACAATATTGCAAGTGGCTTAGTAAAGCTACAGCAATGTCTCATTTGAAAATATGATGATTTCAATCTCAAAGGTATTAAGTGCCTCCTCCCACACTTCCCTATCAATATATATATGTGCCTCCTTCCACACTTCCCTATCAATATATATATATATATATATATATATATATATATGGATTTTATAAAAATTATGTTGTAGGAAAAGTGTTTGTGTTATGTTATAGAGATTCGTTTTGTGTGCCGTAATTTTTTTTTTTTTTTGCTTCAAAAAATGTAGATCCCACAAAATGTTGTGCGTGTAGAAAACTTTTTCTGGTTATGTTGCATGATGAATGCAAACCCCTATATATATATATATATTTATATATATATAAGTAAATTACACATTTCAATTTTATCAACATATATGAAATATTTAGTAAAATAAGCATAAATTATTATATATTTTGGTTTTTTCCCACTGTATAGTGGTTTAGGAAAAATATAAAAGTGCCGTAATGTAAAGTGATATAGGAATATAATTAGGATTTTATTTTAATATATAAGTAAAAGCATTTTAATTTATTTATCCGTCAATGTTGTTATCATATTAATTATTGAAAAAATTTGAATGTGGCATAACAATCTCTTAAAGAAATATTTTTTTTATGATATATCAGAATAAAATTTAAAAAAGTTTAAGATGGTTTTACACTAACGAAAAATAAAAATTAACGCCTTAACAAAAATTTTCATACTTTTTTAAAATTAAAATATATTAGAATGTATGATTCTATTATTTTATTGCTTAAAAATAATAAGATTAAAATAATGTCCAAATAATAATTCTCTAAAAATTACACTCATATAATTATCTTATCTTTATATATTTTTTTATTGGTCCATGGGCAGAAGAAAATTTACGTTAATGGACACAGTCAAGAGGTGTGATTATTAATAGGTAATAAGCAATGGTTTAAGCACCACGAAAGGCTTAATTATCACCATTACTGACTGTTGTAGTTTTGTGTTCTTTTTTCTGTTCATGGCAACAGATAACACTTCCCGCCGCTTAATTGAGATAGGCAAATAATTTTATCATGTCGCAGAATTTTTTGCAATTATTTTTTAATTATATATTTTTGAAAATACATAATTAAAAAAATTAACAATAATTTTTTAAATATATATTTTCTGAAATATATAATTATAAAAATAATTTTAATATTATAATTATCCATTCTTAAAAATACATAATTAAAAAATAGTTGCAAAAATTCTTGCATCATATACCATTGAGATATGCCATATTTGTACAACAAATTTACAGCTGTCTTATCAAAAACCATTGAATTAGTGCTAAAGCTATATGGTACAATGAATTTTGTCCAAATCTAATCTTTGAATGGCACAAGAGTTGTCGATTGTGGCCCAGCACACCTTTGTCTTGGCCTTTTCTGGATTGGGTCAAGAAATTTAGAACAAGACCTACAAAATTGAATAAAGAGATTAATGTTTCTTATTTTATAAGAAATAATTTTATGTTCTATATGCACATGAAAATAGGTGAGGCTCCTATAAAAAGAGGAGAGAGAACAAGAAAATATGGGTTCCATAATTTTTATGTGTGTATAGGAGATAAAATTATCTCTTACAACATGAAAAATACTAATTCTTTAAATAAAACCTTAATTAATTTGCCAAGAAAAATGTGTTGAGAATGGTACTAGGAGGCCAAAAACTTAAGTGAGTTTTTTGCACTTATATAATCTTCACTCTAATCATTTCTAATCGAAAACAGAAGACTTGAAACATCAATAGTGCTAGGAGGCCCAAAAGCTTTATAAGGGGTATATTCATTAATGGGTCAAATGACAAACCACAACAAATAAGTGGATAGCACATCTCAATCCAAAATTTTACGATTGTGGGTTCATGAGTTTTTTTTGCACTTATATGATTCTCACGCTGTTTATTTCTAATCAATGTGGAACTTTTATTATTACTCACTTGAATATTTTCAACATGGACAAATCGATGAATTAGTTAAAAAATAATTTTTTCTTTTCAAACATCCAACCAGTTAAATGAAATATTAATTGAATGTGAAATAACATTTCTCTTTTCACATGTTCCAGCTGATTTTATACTCGTGGCAAAGATCATGAATCGTCAACGGTTATTAGTTTTCTTATATAAGTTATATAAAGGAAAATAACTAATTATTATTAATAGGGGACGGTTATACTTACCACTAGATAAATTTATCACCCTTACAACAAATCTCTTAATCATTAGATTAGAATTAAATCTAACGGCGCATAATTACTCCTTATAATCCTAATTTTTTTCTCTCTGATCCCCTCTATGTCTCTCTCTAGTTTGGGATCTGCACACCTCTCTCTCTTTAGATTTGGGAATCAACTCTCTCATCCTGGTTTTTTCATTTCATGTTTTTCCTCCTATTGATTTAGATTGTAAACTAAATCGGTCACAATCTTTATATGCTAGTTGATTCATTCTGTTCGAATTTGAGATACTGTAAACAGCCATGGATGCGCGATTGCGATAGGCTTCAGAAACTCGCTATCATCCTCCTTTATTAGTTTTCTAATCACATATTCCATTAAATCAACACAAATCAACACCGTATACAGCCATGGAATTCTTTCATTACTTTAATAATTCATTCATTATTAAAAATTCATTCCTTTATAGCAATTCATTATATATAAACAATTTAATAATATATGTACGTTGATTCACAGCTCTGTGAATCATGCATCTGCTCTGGTGAAAAGATATGTCTATCTAAAGATCATATAAAAGAAATAGGATGATAAAGAGAGGATGAGAAAGTTGATTTTCAAACCTAGAGAGAGACAGAGAGGGGATGAGAGAGAAAAAATTAGGATTATAAGGAATAATTGTGGACCGTTAGATTTAATTCTAATCTAACGATTAGAAAATTGGTTGTAAAGATGATAAGTTTACTTGATGATAAGTATAATCGTTCCAGTATTATTTTTTTCAGTTTCGAGGTTTGAAGTCATGGTTTTAGTACAAGTATTTTAATTCTCTTTGGGGTATACAACCAAGTGATCCCCACTTGTCTTTGAAATTAGGCTGTGAGAAGATGTAATGTCCGTGTTTCTATCATTGGGCTGTGAGAAGATGGGCTAGTTTAACATTTGTATTATGTGAGTGTTCCTAGATACACGCAAACTTTCCCCCCATATTAGTTGAGATGCAATTGTTGGTTAATATATACCATTAGATTTCATGGGTTTGAGGTTGAGTTTGGTACAGTGTATAACGAGGACCTTATAATTGAAGGTCTTAATAGGAGATTGTTGAGTTAAACTTTTTTATCCTATTATGATCTGAAACCTAACATTGTGATTAGAGTTGATTAAAAAAATTGAGGAAGGATCAACATAATATTAGCATAAGTATAAAAAAAATTAACATTCATTGATCCTATTTATATTTTATTAGCCGTTAATGATTTTAGAAATTAATTTATGTAAACAGAAATTTTTAAATGATCAAATATCATAAATGATATATTTTGAAGATCAAATTATATATTTATCCCAGATAAATAATTCAGAGACATTGTATTCATTTCAATGATGAATTGGCATATTCACAAAAAAAAAAAAGACAATGTAGTTTTCTACCTTTATGAAGTTTAAATATTTTAATAAAAAAATGAGGTCATTCTAAAGGTATTAAGAAATGATAGGAAGAATAAATGCACTACAAAAAAAATTAAATTATGTAAATAATTTGAGAGTGAAATTCGTTAATGTAATGTTACTTTTTATAGCTTTTACTCTCAACCAAATGTTATCGAGTGACTTGTTGCAAAATAAAATTTTTATTTAAAAAGAGAAAGTAGATGATACAATAAACAATAAATTGTAACATAACGTAAAATTAATAAGTTTTACACTTAATTTTAACCATGATTTCAATTGCATCGACAACTCTAATTTAATTGTCACGTGAATGGTTAGATGTAAGTTGGATCAATGACTAAGATTGAAATTGTAACTTTCACTTGACTGACATATGATCAATTTACATAAGTGGAAGAATAACAAATTTTGTACCAAATTTTAACTGTTATTTCTATTTGCATCTAATAACTCTAATTTAATAATCATGTGAATTATTAGATGCAAGTAAAATTGATCACTACTAAGATTGAAAGTGTAATTTTATCGGGTTAAGATAATCCTCCCCTTTACTTGGGGTAGATCAACTTATGATGGTGTAAAAATAACAAATTTTACGGTCAATTTTATTAATTATTGGTTCTGATTGAAACTAACAACTCTAGTTTACAAGTCATGAACAATTCTACGAAAGTGATCAACTCCTAATATTAAAAGTATAATTTGCACCAGTGTAATTCAATTGAGGCTGAGTAATGAAACGATAAAGGCTTATTAACTCTTTAATGTTATCAGGTCTTCGTTATTGCAAACTACAACTTTAGATATAAACACAGTAGATTTCAAAGAAATTTCGCCACAAGTTATATGTTCATGAATGAAAAGGATGATGTTAAAATAATAAAGAAATCATCCTCTTGTCAGCCAAAAAAAAGAAAAAAGAAAAGAAAAAAAGAAATCATCCTCTTTGATTGTGTTCCTCGCTTGCAGTTTCTTCTACAACTACTAATCGGACCTTGAATCGACCAAGTTTCCGAGCCAGCGACTGTAGGGCACCAGAACGACCACGAGTTCTGGTCGTATAAACTCTTTTAAGTCTAAGCACCCGTTTCTTTGTGGTCGGATATGGTGCGCTATAACGTTCAGACAAATAAGGAATATTGGAGCTGACACTGTAAGAAGTTGAAGAAGATGCTGCTGGTTGATCAGGGAGCTGTCCCATGTTTAATTCAGTTGCTCTGCTATCACTTTGCAATGTCTTCATGTTCTCAAGATTGAAAATTGTGTTAAACCAAACCTTGGTAGTTGGTAGTGATCGATGCCTTGGTTACGGAATGAAAATTAAGCAGATGGAGTTGAAGTTGGAGTTGGAGTTGTTGCTGGTACTGCTGAAGCCAATGGAGTTGTTGAGTGTTGATGAGATGGTTTGTGCGTTGCCGTGCTATATATATATAGCACGGTTATAGTTTGACCAACCAAATCAAAGATAACGAATTAATCAAGCGTTTGACTGGTAAAAACGCCCTTTGACGTTGTTTACTTGACTTGGTCTTAATTTAATTAGGCAACAATTCGATGTGGACTTTGAAAACTTTGCAGATCTATGCGTGCAGTCGTGATTTCCTACATTTTGCTTCAACATTTTGCAAGGACGGGTTCAACAATGCTACATGTAACTGATTAGGCTTCAACATTTTGCGTGACTCTTTCTTGCTGCCAAACATATAATATAACTGACTTAGGAGGATATATGTATGCATAGGATCTAATAGGTGTAGCTCACTTGATAATACAAGTTGGGTAGGTGATAAAAATTATTGGATTTGATTCCTATTAAATATATATTTGGAGAGAGATAAAAAGCTTTAACCGTGATTAGGAGAGTTAACGGGCCGAGCCGAGGTAGACTTTGATCTTAAAAAGTTAAACCTGTGTTTAAATATATCAGGATGACCTAGCCTGTTACCTGTTATTAATATAATTATCAGCTTGTGACCTATCTTTACAAAAATAAAAAACTACTGGTTTAGCATGTTAGCTTGTTAAAAAATAATAAGACAACAAAAATATAAAAGATCTGTTTAACCAATAAAATGGGATGAAATAGGTCGAGGGGAGAGAGAATGCTCTTATAAGTAATATAAAAGATATAAAATGAAAATGAAAGTTAGTATATTAGACCAGCCTGAGAGGATCTAAGGCTGAGCTTTTGAATTGGAGCTTAAGGCCTTTTTATTAAATGAGCTTTTATATAAGACCAAGTCTAATTTCAACAACCAATTTTACACATGTAAGTCCATGCCTTCACGAGCCGGGTCAAAGGTCCCTGGTTCATTTAACACCCCTAATTGTGACTGAGTCTCGACTCGAGATTAGATCCATAGCTAGTTCAAAGAATCGAAACTTATAAAAATACTTGAGAATCAATTCATCTCTAAGAAGTAATTAGAATCGGTATAAAAAATATTATAAATTGATTTATTTGACTAAGATAGGCCTTTTACAGCTTCTATGAATCGTATACAGTAATATTTTCAGTACACATGTCATGCATGCTTTGAAATTTGAGTAGTTGTTTGAATATAGATGTTGAAACTTGAACAAATATTATTGATCATTAATATATTTTTTCGGTAAAGGTCCATTAATAAAAATTTTCTGCACATATAACCAATGTTATAAAAATTGGATTGGCCCGGAAGTCAATGGATCGGTGATGTAATTTGTTCGGTTTGCATATTAGAATCGGTGTCACCCGGTGCGACTAGATCAAATTTTATAAAAACCGATGACTCAGCCTGGTTCATAAAAAAAAATATGATTTGTTCTCATCAATTGATACTTTTCTTTTTTCACTCTGACACACAAATGATTTGTTTTCTTTTGAAATATTTGAGTAATTTATAGCTTATTAATTTACATAGATTATGTACCTACAATATTAATGTTATATTGATTATGTAAAATGCAAGAAATTTTGATTTGATTTATAGTTAGAGATATTGTCTACTGAACCTGAAACACCAGTATCATAAGTAATATATGTTTGATTGATCTTTTATTGGACAATGATATGTAATTTATTATTTTCCATATTAAAATATTTGAAATTGGTATTATTTTTTTATAGTTATTTAAGTATATTTATAGTTTTTATAATATAAATTATAGATTTGCATATACTTACTGGATCAAGCAGTTGAACCAATGACCCATTGATTGAACCAGTGATTCAATGACTCAATACCTCAACCGACTCAATAAAATAACATTGCATATAACTCTTAATTGCTGGCTTTTTGACCATTGTAGCATTTAACTAATAAAAAATTACCATCTTGCCCTCGTTTATAAACTATTTTAAAAATTTAACCTTCTCAACAAACATAATGTCAATCTATCTCTGTTTGACCGGTAACCACCCAGTTACCCGGGTAGAAAATTATTTATCCGAGTACACACCCGGTTACCCTAGTACATATTCTTATTTAGCCTGGTACATACCCGATTACGCTGGTACACTCTCGATTACCCTGGTACATATCTTTATTTATCCTGGTACACACCCAGTTACTCTGATACATATCCTTATTTTTCAACCCCAACCGTGAATCCAACTCAAATCCATCAATGAGGAAAATGTGGTTAAATGTGTTTGTAATTTGTATGGAAAATTTGTCAAGAAAACATCCCATTTAGCTAGAGCGAGTGTTAGTGAGGTATGTACATTGAGTCCCTCGTCTATAAGACATAAAGACTTATAGACATTACTGCATATCCATAATTTTTTGTGAATAAGAGTGAAATTATGTATATATTTCAAAATTAATGTGAAGTAAGATGAAATTTTTATGACAATTAAAAGCTTTGATATTAACTGGTTAAAATATAAAATATAATTTTTAAAATTTTTAAAGTGATGGGGTTAACACAGCTTTTTTTGTAATTTGGTTACGTGAGATGGCCTGGATTGTACATTAAATGTTTTACATGTTTTTTTTCTTTTGGTTCTACTAGGTTCCTATTATTACTTTATAGTTTATTGTTTATCTTTTGAGTTGGATTCACGGTTGGGCTTGGAAAATAAGGATATGTACCAGGATAATCGGGTGTGTACCAGGATAAATAAAGATATGTACCAGGATAATCAGATAAATAATTTTCTACCCAGGTAACCGGGTGGTCTACCCAGGTAACAGGGTGGTCAATAGTCAAATAAAAATAAATTAGTGTTATGTTTATTGAGAATATTAAATTTTTAAAATAATTTATACACGAGAACAAGATGGTAATTTTTTATTAGTTAAAGGCTAATAAAAATAATTGCTGGTCCTAAAAATAATTGCAGTCACTAGTTTTTTTATCTAAATATTATATTGCTTGCAAATATATATCCTCAACAGATTTTTAATGCCCATAGATGATATTTTCAAAATTCACATCATTAGGATTGTCACTGTCGTTAATAGGAAAATCTGTCAGACATTTCAACAAAGATTTGCTCGGTACCTATCACAATAACTAGTGCGAAGTGCCAACGAAATAATCCAGGCAAAATATAGAGCCACATAAATCTTTCTCAACTGTGGCAAATTTACATCGATCATCATCAGATTCCACAATAAAAAGGGTAGCCTTGTTACCTTATCCCAAACGATTGTTTTCCATGAACACTTCTGAGTAGCGGATCCCCACTTGCCTAGTCACAATCCATATCATGCCCAATAGATATAGAAGCTTTGCTGTTGCTGAATAAATATCCAAACAATAACACTAGTGCCTGCTAGCTATTTTATTTTTAATCTTTTTTTTAACAATCGAGATTTTGCTACAACCTTTGAAGCGTGCTACACATCAGAATTGCATTGGAGAGTGGAGACATCGAAAACTATCTGTTCTCAGTAGAACGTGTTCAAGTGTTTGGTTGCCCGAGAAAAAGTAGTAAAAAAGAAAGAAAAATATTGCTGGTGAGTGCATTTGTATAGGAAGAGAAAACAAAATTGGAGTTGATAAATTTGATAATGGACTGATCCATGATTGGGCTCAGCTCTAATCCGTATAATCTTTTTAGATTTGGGAAATAGGATAAAAAATTCCTATATATATTCTAAGGGGCAGATGAGATGGGGTTACATAAAAGGCCCAATTGGTGGGTCATGAGCTATAAACCATATGAGTCGCCCTTAACAAAAAGTTTCGGATGACAATAAAGCAAGGTAGAGAATATTCACAATGGTTTTTTTTGAACATAATTAAAGAATTGTATTTATTTTCTCGTAAAAATAATATACATGTCAAATTTCAATGAGTACAACAAAGTGAAATCAAGTCTCATTTCTTCTCGTCCTCTTTAACGACCTCTTCCGCAACAACAGTTCGAATCTTGAAGCGCTCAAGCTTCTCTGGTAGCCCTACCTCACCTGGCCGCTGAAGACCACGCGATGTGGTACTTTGGGTTTTAACTTGTTTGTTTCTTTCTTTTGCCAACACTTCTTCCTGATTTATTTGATCTCCTAAACACGCCGAAAGTTTCTCATACTCGTTCAAAACGCGATTAACGAGCTTATCAACAAGCACAACCTTCCTTTCTCCTCCCTCTTCTTTTGTCATTGTTGGTGGCACCACATGGGTGTAACGTTGATCAATCGATTGCTGCGAATGTCCAATAATATTTTCTTTACTTTGTGGAACATTTGAAGGTTTTGAGTTCTGAAGATCCCGTGGATAAGCTGTGGAGGGTGTTTCAAAGCTCATGTCATAACTGTTCGGGGGTCTAGTGGGTTGAGGAAGTTGATTTACGACCATGTTTTCACTTGCCACAGTCATGGGCATTGTGGAACTTTGTATACCTTGTAGCAAAGGGGATGTCTGAGACAGGATCAAACTAGGGAAACCTGTTAATTTGGTTGGTTCTGTTATGGACGATGAGGCAAGTTAATTAACACTTTTGCATTGGTCTTCCAATGTATATATAAGAGAGTTTTGGATTCTCCGACTTTCTAGGAATGTCGCTAATTACTTGACAATTCAAATGTCAAAGTTAATGGTCAAACAGTCAGGGTGGACCACGTCTTGCAGAGATGACATTTAGGCCAATAAGATGGATGTTGATGATAAGGGAGATTCTCAAAAACTTGTTAAACTCAATAACGAGTATTTGACACGACTCAGATCATCGATGGTTCGAGTTTGAATCCTCAAACTCAAACACCACACGGCAGAGTAATGAAAGTTTTTCCTTTCTTTACCTAATTAACTAGATTATCATCTGCGCAGCGCATGGGATGACAAAAAAATTGATAAACATATTATAAGAAGTGAAACATTGATAAATTTAATTTTTTTTGAGGATTGATATGATTATTATTTTTATTTGTTATTAATATGTTATTAAAAAATTATCAGTATAAAATGATGCAAAATTTGTCAGTTCATTCAAATGGAAAGTTTTCCCCTGCGGCTGGGATGAGTGTGCGCGTGTTGAATTTCACTATATATCAAGAACTATTCAAATCATTAGGCAATTTTACTTTTCTCATTGTCTGGATTTTAGGCTGCTGTCACCATTCTTGGCCCGATTGGATTTCTCAATAGTAAGGTTTTTTGCGATCCGGATTGGATCCAACTCCTTTGGTTTGATCAATTAATCAACTATTCGGTTTTAATTTTTTTTTAAAATTCGATCTAATCCGATCCAATTTTATTCAGTTTGGATAAGATCGATTTTTGATTTTTCAAAAAGCCTAAAATTTCAGTCATACAAATCATTAGCTATACCAAAATAAAGACATTCAAAGTTATAAACCACTGAAAAATTCAAGTTTTCAAACTAAAACAAGTCTTAAAACTCACGAAGAGTTAAAATAGATTAATAGACGATAAAAAGCTAAAACAAAATAGTTTTCTATCAATAACTGTAGAAAATCTTAGATTTATGCGGAAGCGGTTTAGGACCTAGTACATTGGTATGCTTGCCGAATCATCCTTGTTTCACAATTACCTCTCGGTGCGCAGGTCTCGTGTAGAATCTTCCCTTGTAGGAATCCTCTTCACGAACAGCTCACCTCAGCGCCGCAGCACGAACAACCTCCTTGAAGCTGGACTGTGGTAGATCTTCCAAACTATCTCTCGAGGAGGAAGGGGAAGTGTGTGGGCACTGATTAGATTCTGAGCTTGCCTCTTTCTCACAAAAAGGACCTTGGAGGCTGATGACTTAAGAGGTACTATTTATATGGGTTCCAAGAAACCCTAACTCATTGGGCTCTAGGTTCCTTGGGCTCTTCTCATACTAATAACCCATTTGGGCTTTAGTAAAAGAGTAAACCCAACAATCTCCCACTTGCTCTTTTGGATACAAACTTGAGTCGTAAAATCCAAGATCATGTAACCCATAAGTCATCATCTATCTGAAAAATACCTCATCCCTTGTCTCAAGCTAGCTTGGGGATCTACCATCTGTTATTAATCAAGGCTCCTGATAATCAACGAATAATTATCTAATTCGGTGCTACTCCACTAAAAGCCCGAACTTGAACTCCAAGATTAACAACACTTATAACATGAATATGCATCGCCCCTTTGTAGAATGTCTATAATTGATTGACAAGTTTTCTGTAACTCAATCAATTATTTATTCCCTTGACTATAATAGTTTCTTTAATGGATTACATGCACTGGCCAGTGTCTTTAATATCCAAGTACCGAAACATATCAAGGGGACATATCCTACAAATTCCATGTTGTTTATCTCATAAATACCGATAATCAAATAATCTCACTCCCAAAATACCGAGTTATTGGCCGTCAATAGATCGAACCTCACCCGTTGGTAAATCAAAGAATGAAAACTATTTGATTACCTATTTATAATAAACTCAGGATTAAGAGCAATCACATAACTATAGTTAACTAGAGATTTGATACCTTATGACAGAAAAACAACCTTAATCAAATCTCTCCTTGATCCTTTCAATGTGAATGTTAATTCACACCAATATTTTACAATGATTCGGACAAAATCATTTCATAAAATATTGCAGCCTGAATAAAGTGCCCAACTTTATTTAACGGCCGTGACTCCATTCATCAATTGTGAGAACCTATGATCATGTCCTCCATGGACGTATCCATATGATCATATACTTCACAATTTGATCCGGACCTTTATGTTTGTAAATTGTGCGCAAAATAAATAAATAAAACCTTATTTATGAAATTCAGAAAATAATTTTATTGTTTCATCGTCTTATTCCAAGAGCACAATAAAACCAATAACTCCCACTTGCTTAATGCAAGTCTGGGATCCTCCTAAGACCCAAAGAAGTAACATGCCTCTCGAACACAAGTTCAGGAAAACTCTTAGTAACTGGGTCTGCAAGATCCACCTCTAATGCTATCTGAGTTTAGTGAAAAACTCATAGCTCGAGGTTGATTTTCTTGAGTCAATATTGACTTGAAATAACTGAATATTTGAAAACTCAGCTTTTCAAGACTCCCACTAGAATATACCAGCATATAATATCTCTCGTTCTCCAAAGATACTTGAGTACATGCTTAAGAATAATATAGTATTCCTCTAGGTTCAAAATGGTACTATCTCACTACTCCCACTACGTGACAGATGTCTGGTTTAACGCCCAACATGATATGCGTGAGTCTACCTTTGCCAAAGCATAAGATATCTTGCTCATGCATTCATCCTTCTTAGAAGTCTTTGGTCACTCCTTAGGAAGATGAATTCCACATCTGAGAATTATAATTCTTTTCTTAGAATTCTCATGTTGAATTTTGGGTTTTGTCAATGTAAGTAGCCTGAGGTGATGCCAACAACTTATTCTTCCGGTCTCATAAGAGTTTTATACCAAGAATATAATTGGCTTCCCCGGTACTTCCATACCAAAACACAAACTTAGCCAACTCTTTATGCTTGATATTACCTCCACATTGTTTCTAATAAGGAGCATATCATCTACATAAAGTACCAGAAAAGCTACTGTCTTCTGTTGTATCCTTTACATACAAATACACATCATTCATCAAGGTTCTCTCAAAATCAAAATTTTGATAACCTGATCAAAACTGATGTTTCAATACCTGGATGCTTGCTTAAGTCTATGAAATAGACTTTCACAACTTGCATACCGTGTGTTCCTACTCATTTGCTATAAACCCTTTTGGTTGTTGTATGTAGATATCCTGACATCCAACTCCCAAAATGAAATCTCATAATTGAGACTTATAGCAACTAAGAGAATCTGGATAGACTCAAGCATGGCGTCTGGCAAAAAATGCCTCCAAGCTAGCTTTGAAGGTTTTCACCTTTCTGTCCACCCTCTCTTTGCCTTTTATGTCCACATGCACCTTGTGGGTTTTACCCCTCTTGGTGTCTTTACTAGGACCGAACGGAGTTGAAATACAAGTATTTCATCTTATTGTTCATAGCCTGAGCAACACTTGATCAACAACATCTTCTAGTGCATTATCGTAACTAGTAGGATCAATGTCACTCAACAAGAAACAACTTGAGAGTTAACAAGGTTCTCTCCCACTACGAATGTACTGCACTAGACCTTGTGTATTTATAAGTAAAACAAAGAGTGGGTCAAATGATGGATCTTCAATTTCTTGAGGATCCGCTTATCCTTGATATTGTTCCTTTACATGTGATACTAATATTTCTACTAGTTTCACTTATATATTATCATGTTGAATTTCCAATCATGGTTCTCTTGTTTGTTCACTTAGAGATATATCTATCCCCTCTTGAACAATCAAGGGAACAATGGATGAAGCTTCTAGAGATTCTGGAAATTCTTGATCTGAGATAAATCTCATCAAGAATAACCTAACTTAAGAGCTTATAATTTCTTATCTAGTCCTCCTTTAAGAAAATCATGTGAGTGCTCACTTAGATTATCTTGTCCTTAAGACTAAATAAGAAATCATCCCTAGTTCTCTTAGGGTAGCCAAAAGATATGCACTCTTCCATAAAGATTCCATCTCATGTGACTGCTGTTGTAGGACGTGTGCTGTAGCACCCTAAATCCGAATATGGTTTGATCTGGGCTTGCACCCTTTCCATAATTCTCTAGGTGTCTTTACAACAAACTTTGACGGAATCAAGTTAAGAAGGTACATTTCCTTCTCTTAGGCATCTCCCTTGAACAACATTGACAAAGATGAATAGCTGAACATGATCTGCACCAAGTCTAGAAATGTTTGATTTTTGCATACTGCAACTTCATTCAACTAACGCGTTCTTAGAGTTGACAGTTACAAAAACTATCCCCTCTTAAATCAGGTAAGACCTGAACTTACCAGACAGGTAGCCAACACTTTAGTCAGACCAAAGTGTTTTTGATTTGAACACCTACATGCTTTTCTGCCTCAGAATAAACCTCTTGGAATTTCCAAAAGCTTTAGACTTATGGCGCACTTGGTTCATCTGTCCAAATCCAGAGTAAACATTCATATAATGAAGTACTCATCACCTCTTCTGGTCTGAACGCTAATTGGTCCACATACATTAGTATGTACCAGTTCCAGTTGAATAGTTGCGCAAACCTTTTTGGCCCTTGTAGGATTGCTTGGCCACTTTACCTTCCAAATAAAACTAACATGTAGCTGTTAGTTAAAAGATTCTTGAACTTTCAGTCTCTCTTTTAACTAAAACATATTCTCTACTTGAGATAATGTGACTCAATCACAAAGGCCAAAGTTATGTTTCATTTGAAACTTTTATTTCTTTGGTGAACGTTCTTGTTCATCATCCTTTCCATTCAACATAACAAATTTAAAAAGGGTATAGGACATAGGTAATAAAGACTATTTAAACAATGTACCAGAACAAAACAAGACGAAGATGAACTTCGAAATGTAACTGAGGAATCAATTGCATTGTCAAACCATGTTTTAACCAAAACAACTAACAAAAATTGAATTCCTCTTGAAATCCGGAACAAATAAACAGTCACTCAAAACCATAGTCGTATAAATAACTTGTCTTACTGCAAATGCAGACACAAGTTTCCATTTTCAAGCTTAAAATATCTATGTCCATTGCTGACAGGTATGCCATGTTTGAACTACTACAAAGAGTAACAAACATAATCAGTGATTCCTGAATCAATAATTCATTCATTGATCAGGCCTTGATATGCCCATGTCTGGTTCTTTTCATCACCTCTGGGCAATTTTTCTTTCAGTGTCCCTTTAGTCTGCACTTGAAGAACTTGCCTTGCGGCTTCTTCATAGCAACTGGTTTGACAACTGATAGCCAAGTCATTTTGTTCTTGTTACGACCATTGGGTTTCCCTTTGGATTTAACAAGACTCTTAGCAAAACCTGCACCGACTGCATTCTGTCTAGCAGAGCTGCTAGACGTAGCAAACATGTCATTAAGAGTCTGAAGCATTTCTACTCCACTCTTAATCATGTACACTTGCTTCTGCAAGTATTTGGAAAGACTGACAATAATATAGCAGCGAACTACCATATTTGCCATTTCCTAATCTGAGAAATGCATCTTAGTTTCCTTAGACGCATCCTCTGCAGGTTGCTATGGCCCTCGCATTGTCAGGACAAATTTTAGCTTCCATGTTTTAGAACAATATCAAAAAATTTGCTTTTCACTTATTCATAGTTGGTACCATCTAGAGGTTTTCGACTCAAAATCATTTCTAAGATATTTTCTGAAAAACATATAAAGCACACAATTACAAACAAATAATGCAATAAACAAACGAAGTGCAAGTAGATCCTCATAACTACTCTTTACAAGGCTTACGATGGGCAAGTCACTTGTAAAAACCAAAATTGTTATTTGGGCCTTCAGTGCCATTGCCAGAGCCTCGATGGGAGGGTTAACAATTTTACCAAAGTTGAATGTAATTAACCATTGTTTAATTTCAAAATTATCCTTAGTGTCTAAAGATTGCCGACGATGGGCCGTACAATACTTTACTAAAATTTTGAAATTATTAAGATTTAATCTAGTGAAATCTGATTATCCTTATCCGATGGGGCTTCAGCAATAACCATTTCACTAATAAACCCACAAATGGAGCCCGCAGGTTTTAAAATTATTTAATTTTTTAAAACCTTCACCCATTCAACATTTTTGTTTGAGAATTTTCATAAGCCCTGTCGAATTCATTGTTTAATTTCAAAATTATCTTTAATAACTTAGTATTATCGACGATGGGCCGTACAATACTTTATTAAAATTTTGAAATTATTAAGGCCCAATAAAATCCAATCATGCTTATCCGTTGGGGCCTCACATGATTATTTTATTGATAGGCCCACAATGCGCCTGGAGGTTAAATTAATTTCTTCATTTAAATCTCCTCCCATAGATATTTAAGTCCAATCTAATAAAATCCAATCATGCTTATTCGATGGGACTTCACATGATTATTTTATTAATGGTCCTATAATGCGCTTGAAGATTAAATTAATCTCTTAATTTAAATCTCCTTCCATTCAACATAAGCAACATTTTCTAATTTCCAAGAATTATTTAATTGAGAGTATCCTTTGTTCGATTTCAAAAGCTATATAAGTAAGAGTGCCGATAAACGTGCACTAAGCTTAACATAATTTTGAAAGCATTAAGGTCCTGAAATCCGGTCCCTTTACGTCAGCGTGTGCTCCAAACAATCATGATACATGAATGTTGTATGCAGCGTGTGTTATTCCATGACCATTTCAGAAAAACCCACAAATTACTCGCAAAAGAAAAGAATTCTCTTAGAAAATTTTCTCTAATTATTTTTCTAGATTTAAATCATCCAAATAGCTGACTTAATTATTAATCTAGATTGCAACAATCATAATAATTATCATTTATAAGGATAATTTGAAATCAAAATAATTTCCATAACGATTATTTGTCTTGATGTTAATTATCCAAAATTAATTAATTCAATTATTAATCTAGATTTTTAATAAAAATCATAATAATTATTAATTAATTTCTTAGGATAATTTAAAATCAAAATAATCCCATAATAACTATCATACTAGTCGCTGAAGACATAATAGCTATTATGCTCATGCAATCATACAAGTTATGCAACAATATGGCACCACTTATTCTATATGGCATGTTATCGCAATAAAGCATGTTATCAATCATATAATTTATACCAATCAATAAAAGAATTAAATAATAAATCATAATTACTTTAATCCATGGCCTTCCTATTTTAAAGAAAATTAAATTAAATTAAATTAAATAATACAACTTTGGAATCCGACTTTCGCCTAGCCCATAGTATCTGTCTCAAGCCCCTTTAGGGTTTCCATGGGCCCAAAAGCCCAAAGACCCAATCCTTTGGCGAGAAACCCTAGGACGCGAAAGAGGAACCCTAGCCGTCAGGTCTGCCGCGCCGTCACCCGAACTCAACTCAGGCCGAAACTCCAGGGGAAGGACCGCCAGATAGAGACGAGTGCACCGCCGCCGGAACCACCCAAAAAGGTGGCCGGACGCTCCCTCACTCTCCCATTCTTTGCCGGAGAGTGGCGGCCACTCGCCGCCACTTGTGGAGGCGCGTGGAGGAGCATGGAGGCTCCTATGGCGGCGATCCACCCACCTTTGCGTTAGTCTTTCTGTCCTCTTTCCAACCATATATATATCGCCCCATTCCGAGATCGGTAAGTTCTCGAAAAGTCTCCGACAGTGCTGACTGCGCATCTTCCTCGCGATTTCTCGATCTTGAACTTTTACAAAATATTGAAAAAATACACAGAAATTCTAAAAATAAACAAAAACAGCAAGGAGTAAACCTAATCATATGGGATTAGACTCCTTGTTACAAATCGAGAAATACACGAGAGACCCTAACCATGGATTAAAGCATTTTTACCGATTAAAATTTAAACTTTTATGAAAATGAATTATAAAATACACATGCTAGATTCATACTATAATCCTAGAACCCTAGATGCCACATTTCAAGAAGCAAAACTAATTACATGAATAGTGAAACTAGATTCACATACCAATGTACAGCCAAGGCTCTGATACCAATTGTAGAAAATCTTAGATTTATGCGGAAGCGGTTTAGGACCTAGTACATTGGTATGCTTACCGAATCATCCTTGTTTCACAATTACCTCTCGGTGCGCAGGTCTCGTGTAGAATCTTCCCTTGTAGGATTCCTCTTCACGACCAGCTCACCTCAGCGCCGCAGCACGAACAACCTCCTTGAAGCTGGACTGTGGTAGATCTTCCAAACTATCTCTCGAGGAGGAAGGGGAAGTGTGTGGGCACTGATTAGATTCTGAGCTTGCCTCTTTCTCACAAAAAGGACCTTGGAGGCTGATGACTTAAGAGGTACTATTTATATGGGTTCCAAGAAACCCTAACTCATTGGGCTCTAGGTTCCTTGGGCTCTTCTCATACTAATAACCCATTTGGGCTTTAGTAAAAGAGTAAACCCAACAATAACATCCCAGAATCCAAGTCTACGAAAAAATAAGATTTCAAGTCATCATCTTTCGAAAATAATAAATACATAATACCTTGGATCGGTTTTCACCAACCTAGGGGTGTTCGCGGTCTGGAATGGATTGATTTTGAAACAAAAAATCATCTGATCCAATCCCTTTAGTTTGATTATTTAATCATCCATTCAATTTGAATTTTATTTTAAATCTGATCCAATCCAATTTTATTCTGTTTTGATTGAATCGATTTTTGATTGTTTGAAGACTCTAAAATTTCAGTCACACAAATCACTATAAACCACCGGAAAATTCAAGTCCCCAAAGTAAATAAGTCTTAAAACTCATAAAGAGTTATAATAGATTAATAGACAATAAAAACTAAAATAAGATAGTTTGCTATCAATAATATTCAAGATTCCAATTCTACAAAACAACAAGATTTCAAGTGACCATCATTTAAAAATAATAAATATGTAATACATTGGATCAGTTTGGATTGAATCAGTTTTGAACAATCAAACCGAAAACTAATCTAATCCAATAAAAATATGCACTTTTTTTTTTTTTGGTTTTTCGATTTTTTATTTTTGGTTATCGATTTTTCGGTTCGGTCACCGCGGTTTGAATCGGTTTGGATCTGCCGATGAACACCTCTACACCAACCAAATCTGTTATGGACCCATACAATGGGCCCATTAAGTAACAAGCCCAACAAGGGGCAATCCAAAGAGCTGATGAGTCAGCACAACTATCTACTTGATGTGCCAGCATAGCAACCCACTTGATGTGTCAGCATAGCTATCTACTATCTACAGGTAACCTCTATAAATACCAGGGCAAACCCTAAAAGGTACACACATTCTCTCTCTCTAATGGTTATGCTGTCACTGTGCACACACACACCCTATTGGCTAAACGCCCTCATTGTATCTTGTGCACAGTGATCTTCCTGACTCAAGGGTATCTCTCTCATAGATACCTTGGAGAGGATATCAGATCCGATACCAACGTACTAGCCTAACTGGGCTAGACATCTCTGTCCCAAGGACAGAACAAAATCCAAAACCGATTCAATCTAATTAAAATATATGGGTTTTTTTTTGGATTTTCGGTTAATTCGATTATCGATTTTTCGGTTCGGTCACTATGGTTTGAATCGGTTGATGAAAACCTCTACTTCATATGAAAACGATTGATCAAATCAACACCAGTTGGGTTGGACATAACCACACACGGTTGAAGGTAGATAATGTTGATGAAGAAATCTAAAGATATTATGTTGTTTGTCGGGATGCTGGTGGTCTTGGCGAGATGGTGGGTAGTGTGTTGCGTGATGTATGAGCAGTATTTTAGCCTCTTTGGGTTTAGAGAGACAGGGGTACCTACAATGACATTCTGACGCTCAAGTCAATTTTTGTATGCAAGGAGATTCAAATATTAAAAGCGAGATCATATTTGCTCCAATGACCTTTATATTTGTAGTGCCTTAGTCGTGTTTACTACCGTCCTTTATGAGACGGTTTTCTTATTGATTGGTGGAGAGGGGTGGCCTCTCTCAGACTATTCCGTAATGGTAAGTCTATGTTCAGAGTAGTTTTGGTAGTCATATCAGCAAGTAAGAGCTGCCCTCCTTTCACTAGTCTCTCTCTGATGGTGGCCAAATTGGCTGAACTACTGGTCCTAGTAATGATGATTCCTTACAAGTTAATTACATAGACGAGATACAATACCCTTTACAGGTTATTTCGCTAGAGTGAATTGGGCTTTATCGGGCCTCTAACCAATGTATAATACAGTGTTTAAAAATCTGGCCCGACCATCAACTCAGCCAAGGTCAGGGGTTATGGGGTCACGGGTTCAACCGATGGGTCACGGGGTTACTTCGCTGACCCAAATTTATACATTAAAAAAATATAAAGATATACTCTATATGAAAAATTCAAACCACCAATCATTAAAGATTCAAAATATACTTAACATAATTCAATCAATTATATCCACAAGTCAATATTCATAAGCTAATCAAAGTATAAAACACATATTCCAATAAAGTTAATGAAAATTTATATCATCAAACTTATGCCCTTTTTGTCCTTCTCATGCACCTACAACAGTATGTATAAAGAAATCCTTTACCCAATAGAGAATAGCGAAGGAGAGGTGGCAACATGACAAATTAACGGTGGAGAGAGAAGAACCAGCATGGTGGAGGAGATCACCAGAACAAGGAGACTGAGTCTGGGAGAGAAGTTTGGAAGAAAAGAAAAATAACGATTCAGATTTCAGATCTAGTTCTCTAAGCAGCAACAAATTTTTGTTTTGTTTATTTTTTTTACACATCAAACGACGTCTTTTCTTGTATAATTTTTTTTTTTTAGAAAATGTAGTGACCTCTCTGACCCGGGAGTCACGGATTCAACCGAGGAGTATTGGGATTAAAGGGGTCAACGTACAAGTAGGGTCTAACTACTAATCCAAATTCTCAGAGAGGGAGTCAATGACCTAATAAGTCAACCCTAGGGTGGGGCGAAGTTTTAAAATATTATTAATAGGTCCTCATCAACTTTAGAATTTATTTTTGACTGTCAATTTACTTCGTGCAATTTACCTTTTATTGTCATCTGTGCAATTTACCATTCTTTATCATTTATTTGTTGCCATTTTTGCTTTCGTTTGCTATTTTCTTATTTCACATTTCAAGCAATTAAGGTCTTATTTGATTGTGTTTATTTTTTTAAAAAAATAATAGTTAACAAAATAGGTATTTTCTGTGTTATTTTTTTATTTTAAAAGTAAAAAGTAAAAAGTAAAAAAAAAAAACAAAAAACAAATGAGATATGTTCTCTAAATTTGATTCTAAGAACTAAAAAGTAATTATAATTTTTAAAACTATTTTTATAAAATAGTCCTTAACAAATAATTTTTTTTTTTCTGAAAATAAAAAAATTATTTTTGAAAACAGAATTCAAACATGATTACTCTATGCTTACTTTGCCATAAAATCTGATTTCAGCATAAACTTTTTTATTATTTCTAGCATTTGAACTTCAATTTACATTTCTGTTAATTTTTCATTAACACTGAACCATTTGATTTGAACACATGGTCAAGTTACATTAGGATTTCTAAAGGAAGAAAATTTCTTACCATATTGATAACCGGAATCATATTTGTCAATCAATAAAAATTTGTATAGACAATATCAAATCAAGAACTCCCAATCCATATCAGTTCTCACTTCTCAGTGGTAAGACTCGTGCCATGACTGATCAATAGAAAAAAGATGTCAAAAACTGAATTTGAATTACTGAAAAAAAAGCGCACTCATCCTGACAACGGAATTTAATCTCTGCACAAACAATTCTGGTTGCATGATACAAAACTATTTTTGCACCAGTGCTACTCAAGCCTATGACTCTTGATCAAGATTTCAGGGAATCAAAATACTGGTAAGCGGCAAAATAGGTCTGTCCTACAGTTAGAACCAACAATATGAATGCAGCCAGAGCAGAGATAAAGGACCATGGCGTATCAAAGTATGTGTACTTGAAGCTAGCCCACTGCACATGCCAACTACTGTGGTAATATTGGTGAACCTGGTTGAACAACTCAGACAAATAACTCGTATCCAAATCAACTGCGACATCTTTTCCTGCGTTGTTGATGAATTGGGCAACTTCCCCCTCTTTCCCAAAGTGGTTCTCAATTATGTTTCGGTCACATAGGTACTCAACATCCCTATATGTGTTTATGAGACAGTCCAATAGGGTCACGTAGGTTGTGAACTGCATAGAACAACCGCTGTAGCATTGCTCAAATGCAACGCAGTTGAGCAAGAAAGAGCTCATAAAATCGTCCACTGTGATGGTTGGCATTTCTATCACGCCGTGCCTGAACGTCAAGTGCAAGAAGCTCTCGCTGTCCTTGGCCGGAGTGATCTTAATCCCAGCGCGGCGAAGCTTAGAGACACAGTGGATCACGTGTGTTGGTGTGATGACCCTTTTGGGCTCTGTTTCTTGATCGCTTGGAATAAAGCTTGAACGAACCAAGTCAAGCAAATGCTTCCCTTTCATGTCACTCTGCTTGGCTATGACTTCGTCTGGCCTTAGCATCGAGTTGTTGAAGAATTCCAAGGCAAGAGTTGACAAAGTCGGCGTTGACTTTTCTGATGGAAGTTTTGACAGTTCAAATAAGCGCTGGAGAATGAAGAAAGGGATCTGATTTTCAAGCTTGAGAAAATCTCTGTAAAAGAATGGTAATATCCAGGACATGGTGACAAGTGGATCATCGACTTCGAAGGGTACCAATTTGGAAACTTTTCGAAACAACTCAACGATGAAACACCCATCAAGGACCATCATCTCAATGAATTCGTGAGAGTCAAGCTGGATGGTTTCGGAGTAACACTCTCTGGCTTCCGATTCTAACATGGCAATGGCTTTCAACAAGTCCTCCAAGCCCAACCCTTTGGTCTGTGTTGTTCTAGAGAGAAGGGAACCAAGATAACGCCACTTATGCTCCTCAATCATGTTGAGACGAGGTTGACCACGGTGGTAAGGCCCTATGGATACAATACGAGGTTGGTAGGCTTTTCCATTGACCTCAATTAGGCTCTGTGGCACCCTGAAGATGCAACAAGATCTCTTGCCAGCAACTTTGCTTAGCAATTTTGGGTTCTCGGAAATCTTGAGCTGCATGGAAGCCAACCTCTCGCTGTCTACCTTCCAGATATCTATTACATGGTGATTGTCTTCTTCCTCTCTGCTATTGCTTCCCATCTTAAAACTTGTTTATTTCTCGAATTCTGTGGACTTTAGAGAGGGTGGTTGTGTTCGTGTATGTGGTGCCTCTTGCTGATTAGAGGATAGGGAAAAGAATTAGGAGAGGCAGGGTGTATTAATTGAATAGATGGGAGAGGTGCCTTCTTCTCCCTTCCAACGTCTCTGACTTCAGCGTACATTTAGATATTTTTCTCAATGGAAAATGACTAATTTGTAACACAATTTTCCCTCCATTTTTATGTGGCCAAGGCCAATGATATATAAATTAGTTATACAATATTCATTAAAAGGGAAAAGGATTTGTGGTTTTAAAGACATAACTTTGTATCATTTTAGGCAAAATAATATAAAATTATATAGTTTAAAATGTTAAAAGTTTTTCCATTCATTAAATCTTAAGGTATAAAGAATATGAAAATTTTAGTGCGCAAACAGTATCTATCAACTAAGGGACAAACCACGTTAATAAACTTAACACCTCTTCATAACCACCTGCACCTGGCAATGTGGCATCCGTCAATTTAGTCATATCTTCGTCCAGAGTAGTCGGCATGTTTGAAATTTCAACTTCTTCGGTCCTACGGCTACGGGCAATTAGTTTATGTGTCAAAAGAGGATAAGAAAAAAAATTGGTCTTTCCCTGTGTGATGGTGCGAGGCCTTCATGGAAAAATTGGCTGCGCCGTTTGCTTGGACTTACAACCCCTAAAATGATTCAAGATCGGGTTACACTCTGCTCATGAGATCTAGTCCCATGGCCATGGTGGGTGAGGGACGACGGAGAGGACATTCAATTGGCGATTAAAGTTGCATACCCACATTTTTTTTCTAGGTACCTCACAATTTTACTTTATTTTTTGCACAGTCTAAATATATCATCAATAATTTATCAAGCTTTTACCCACTGACCAAATAGTCGGTTAATTGATTATTGTCATTGACGTAATTGTAAGGCAAATCAACAGCTATTTTTCTAGGACCATCAAGGGTCTTTAACTTGGTAGGTGCAAGGAAGGCGCTGCCATTATGCTTGTCCTTATTCGTACTGGTCAATTAATCAGCAGGACATTCATAATATTTCAATGGGCTTCTATTAGTTCAAGCCGTGGACCCAAAGCAGAATGGTCCATGTTGAATTGTTTTTTTACCCTTAATTGTACTGGGTAGCCCAAAAAGTGTATCTCATGAGGGAAGAATGTATTCAAATTTGGCTGTGTGTTGTAATTGGGTAATCATATCATATCGACTTTTCTTAATGAGTGCTAATCATACTAACAATTTTTTTTATATATTCATTAACTATACTATTAATTCGGTTTAAATTTTACCGAACTCATACAGGGGGTTCTTGCAGGACTATTTTTTTTTCATTCCCAATGCTTGAATCCAGACTCGGTTAAAAGGAACAAATTTCTTATCAATTGAGAGCCTATTTGGATCCTCTTATTTTTAAGCTAGAAGCTACTTATAAGCTAAAGCTAAAAAAAGAGCTTAAAAAAAAGAAGCTAACAGCTGTTTAGAAATTACATTAAAGTTTTAGCTTAAAAATTACTTAAAAGCACATATTTCAAGAAAATTATCTCTCTCTATCTTTTATCACTCTTCATTTAAAAAAAGAACACACAATTCAAGAAAAATATATAAGAACTTAAAAAAAACTCCTCCTAGGAGCTTAGGAGGAGCTTTTAGTTTTCAGCTTTTTCCTTCATTATAAAAAAAAAGAACTTTTCATTATAAGAACTTTTCTCAAAACCTGTTTGGCCTAACTTATGCTTATAAGTAGCTTCTAACTTAAAAAAGAGAGGATCCAAACAGGCACTGAATCAATATTGATTCGTTTAATATTTTTTTCTTTTTAAGGATATTACATCTATTTTTCTATATTATTATTTTCAAGAGGTAACGGCGTAAAATTGCTATATAAAATAGAAAACCTATGTGTAATTTTTTAATTAAAAATAAATGTTAGTGTAACAAATCATGCAATAAACAAGGGAAGTATGTATAATTACGGTTAATATATTCACCCTTTTTTAATTTGTTTGTAACTATTTACATTATATCATTCTTGATCGATATTGGCCCAATTCTATATAACTAGCGTTCCCAGAAGAAAAATTGGTCCAGGAGAACGAATTCAAGGGTGGCAAACGATAGTGATGGATCACTGCTAGCTAAAAAGCATAATCAGGGAAGCTACCTAGAGTGATTAACAGAAATTGGAAAAGGAAAAAGGGAAACCCGGAATCCAAGATGCGAATTTGACAAGTAGTTTTCCATTAAATATTAAAAGGGCCTTGGAAAAGAAAAGAACATGAGATTAGACCGATTAGTCGTTGTCAAATTGCTCCTTCCTTTACAAGGTCCTCAAGCTATATGATTCTCTCTGCCGACAGCTGCAATTCCTCCTTTTAACCCCACTGGCCCTAACTCTCATAGTATGAGAAACATACATTGAATAAACTACCAGATTGGTATTCTTCTAAACATAAATACTTCTTCAGTAAGAGAAGTCTAGCATATCCTAATATTGATAGTGAAAAGAAAAGAAAAAATGTGGTCGTTTATCATCTAATAACATGGTTGTGAATATTAGAAGAGACTAAACATTGGATGCTTTGATTTTATATTTGCTTCCCCTTCCCCTTCCCCATCCCCACTTCATTACGACACTAAAATTTAGAAGATATCATTGTAAGAATGGGACCAAGAAGTTAAAAAATTATAGTATTTAATCAAGAAAGGTGACTTTTACAGCATCCCCACAGCCAGCTACAAAGACGAGTCATGTACATACCCAGATTATCTTCTTGGGTTACCTTTTTTTTTCTTTCTAACTAGCCTATCCCAATACGTTGCAAGTCAGACTGTACTCTTTTAAAGAAAAAGAAAAAAGATAACCATTCATACTATGTTCCTCAGCTGCTTCAAAATTTACCCACATTAACAACATACTAGTTCCTCTGAAAATTCCTCCACCAGAACGCCAAAAATAGCAACCTCAAGCTCCCCAGCCATCTTTGTCATCTGCTCTACATTTTTCTTCCACTCACCATCCTCTCTTGAAAAGTCCTCTTCTACCATCATATCAATTGTGTTAGACTCCACTTCTTTCCACAATTCCAGCCTCTTACATATCCGTCTTATCACCAAGTCCCTATCTTCTAAGGACTTTAGTTCTCTCTCTTCTTCAACAATGAGATCAGACACCAAATTTTTTAACTCTTCCGGGATATGCTGTCTGTCGTGGACCCTTGCCTGACAGAGAGATTCGAAAACTAGTTCTTTTATAAAGTCATTTTCTTTATATGATGCTTCGCTATCCTCATCCTCTTCCATAAATGTTTCATCTTCATCCTCGTTCTCTTCTTGATCCAGCATTCTTTTCTCAAGTTCTACTGGATCTAACTCTGCTAGTTTCTCAAATCTACGAAGCTTGTACAATAGCTGCTGCTTAGCTCCTGTAAAATTAATACAGAATAAAATAAAATAAAAACCAATAATACATTTCTTGTTTTGATGAGTTTAATAATTGTTACTCAAACACTGCAAATATCACAGCGTTTTAAAGACAATAAGTACAAGATGAATGAAACGTCACAGAAGCTATTAGTGGCATATCTTAAATTGATCGTGTAGTAGTTGTACCAAGTGTAAAATTATGTATATATGTGAAAGTGTGGGACTAGCATTGTTGGTAATGAAGCTTTCTCAACAACTAAAAAGTACCACAATTTTTTTTATTAAACTTGATACGAGTTTGATTGCTCACATGTTATCCAACATAATAAATGGAAGGGTCCCAATTAAGACAGATCTCCTAACACACACACACACACACACACAGAAAAATAATTGTGGGTCACGTTCAAATTTATAACAAAATGAGCTATATCTAGTGCTAAACGAAGAGTAGGCCAAGTCCACATTCAATGGGAAATGCAATTGGGATGTTGAGCAACTGTAATCTTTAGATGGAACCCACACAGATAGCACGGTTTAATATCGGCACAATCACATCAGCAATTAGCCCCTCTTACTGTGAATTGTAACAGACAAGCAAATTTGAAGAAGCGTGTACGACGCTGCGTTAATAGAAAACGACCATACAACAAACAAAGAATGGTACAAAAATAAATAAATAAATAAAATTGTGACATACTCTGTACAATGGCATAGCTGCACTCCAAATCAAAACCATTCTCCTCACCGTCGTTTCCATGCACTTCGACATCGTCCTCGAAGGGTGGGTCTAAAACAGACACTGGACTGCACTGTTCCTTCTCTTCTTCCCCTGACTCGAATTTGTTGACACTCTCAGCTCCATTACTTTCTTTGTCCTATTAAAATCCACAAAACGTTCATTGCAATATGGAGTTAGACTTAACAACGTGATCATAATTGGTTTTGTTTTTGACACCTTTTTTTGCTTGGGGATTTTGTTACGGGACCCTCTCAGTAATTCAAACAAAAATACAAATGAAAAACTAATTTCTAGTGAATCCAATGTGGGGATCTAAGGACTGCAAACAAGAGAACAGACAAAAGCATAATTTGTCATCTTTTAAGAAATTAATTTACCAAACAATCCACTAGAATTGATAAAAAACAAGAGTAAGAGAGAGAAGATTTGCATGGCAGAAACACGATCGAAAAGTACAATTATGGAAATTCGGGTAAACAAAAACCATGAAATTGACATATGTGATCCTCACAGACTTAAAACAATTTTCGGAAAGATAGGGTGCTATATGCTTAAAAAATTTCACGGGTCACGCTCTGATAATAAAAAAACTAAATCAACATTCCAGCCAAATTTGCAGACCCAGATCCTATCTCCTACAAATTTAAAAGAAAAAGACCATCGAACGAACAGGTTAACTCGCGAGTTGACTCAGTGTATCCCCAGTTCATTATCATCTTGAGGACCGAGTTTTTTTTCTTTTCTTCTTCTTCTTCATAAACTCAGTCCATGGAGTGAGTTGAACCGGGTTGAAAATTGAAAACATAATTAACAGCTGAAATTCGGAGATTAAAATAAAAATAAAAATAAATTTTTTTAACGAAAATGACAAACCTCTGTTCTGTGACGACTTGGCGACGGTAGCTCCGGCGTCTTGCGGCCGTCGGAGGAAGGACTCGTTTGAAGAACAAAACGAAAAGGGCTTTCGCAGAAGGCATGGTGGCAGCAAGAACAATTTTTGTGATTAATTACAAAGTGATTCCCTTCAGCAGAGTGGCTACTACTCGAGGTTTCCATGTCCAGAGATTTATCTTCGTTGCTCTCCGACCACACAGCACTGCTAGGCCTTCCATTGTAAGTACATGGAAACCCCACCTCACACGCATTTGCATTTGCATTGACCATGCTGTTGACTTTCTGAGAAGTCATCTTTTCTTGCTCTTTGTCATTGGAGAGTTTTCTACGCCCAAGAGACGAATCCCACTTTAAGATATCCTTCACAGAAACCTTCACGCCACCATCCTCTATTTCCCTTCTTCGGTTCTGGTTTCTTTGCGTTAGTCTCTTGAATAAGGACCCGAATAGCCCAAATCCTTTGGTTTTGGTTTTGGAACTGGTTGATGACTGTTTATGGATCCTAAGTGCGGCTTCGAGGAGAAGAGTTGCTGTTCGAGATGGGATATGAAGGAAAATGGCGTTGGGTGACTTGCAGGGGCTTTTTGCTGGTGATGTGAATTCCAATAGTGGAGACTTTCTGAGGTCTGGGGTTTCTGGGAAGGAGAAAAGGCAAGCGTTTTTGCAGAGATTCATTGAAAAGTTTGAGTTTTGATTGATTGGTTTTCGTTTCATCGCTTGCAAACTTGTCTTTGGGGAAGGATTTTTCTTCATTTGGCTACGCCTATCAGAAATGTACTTGTTTAAAAGGAATGGTTCTTGATCCTCCTTCAGTAGCTCGTGTAAGTGCTTCTGAGCCATCATCACGAGTATAAAACCAAAAAAGAAAGAAAAAATGTTATGATGAAGAACCAAACAAACTAGAGTGTTCGATATGTCTCAGGTTGAAGAGGTTTCAACTCTGTTCAAGTGTGAGACTTTGGATTCTAAGAAATAGAGAGAGAGGAGAAGGAATAAGGAGACTTCCTGATTCAAATCTAGATGGGTTAAAATACCGAGGCAAGAGAGTGAACTGGTATGGTTATAAACAAATTATTGTTAAATAATGAGAAACAAAATAAAATAAAAAATCGAAATAAAATTTGGCTGCAAATTGTAGGTGTATTGTGTCCTAGTCTGAGACTCTCACAGTAGGACTATAGGACACGTCCCAACCACAACGTACACAATACACTCAACACGTACAATAGTAACAATATACTAATACTGGTGGATCGTATGCACAATGCGAATATTATATTTATAACAGTCTTCTTTGTTTTTGTTACAGCTGTGGTTACTTATTATTACGATATGGCTATGGGAAACAGGATGGGGTCTGAGTCACAGTACTTGAGTGAGACCTGGTGCCGCATCTTTTGTCCCAACTCTAAACCAAACAGCAGGTTTCCACGTATAGCTCTCACACTTCTTTCCCGATATATAATTGAGAAAACTGCAACTGGCTACTTTTTTTATTTCGACCTTGTAATTATAAATTACCTAGGTTGAAGTTTGAACTGACCAACAATTGTCATTTTTCGGTAAATAAATATTCATCTCAGATTCGTTTTCCATTTCCTGATATTTGAGCCGAAAGCGCTTACTACAACCATGTTCAAAATGTTACTATAGTTATTGCTATGATATTTTTGGTATGTCTATGCGTTTAATCAGCATTGCATATTTGACTGGTGGTGACAACTTAACTGCAGAACACATGTGCGGTGTCTATATTAATATTTTTGTTTTCATTTTCTCTTATTTTCAAACAAAATTTCATAGCTTATTACCCTTTTCCCCCTACTAACCATCCCCTCTATATATGATGAAACTCACGCATCGACGTCGCGCTCTATTAGAACAAGATATTTCAGCTACATGCATATAATATTTATGTCTACTTCACTGCAAAAGGTATTCTTTATCCGAGTAAAATTGTGAGAAAAAAGGCTTCATTTTAAATTCTGGTTCATATATAGCTTCTCATACTTACAATTTACAAACTTTATGGCAATTTAACTAACAGAAAAATATTTATAGTTACTTATCTGCATTTACTCTCAAAACGACATCGTTTTGGGTTGAAACATTGTAAAATTATAATTATAAAAACTATAATAACCCTGAAATAAATTAAAATTATAAAATTATCATGATTTCTGCCCCAAAACAACGTCGTTTTAGGAGTAAATGCAGATAACTTATCTGCATTAACTGCAGAAAAAATGAACCATTTAATTAATGCATATGACTAATGAAATATTTTAAAATGTTATCCATTTTATTTTATTTTTATCAAATCCACTTTCAATTTCAAATAAAATTTACAAGAAATATTATATAATTTTTGAACCAAAGAGAGCTACCTGGCAATAATTTATCTCCATTATTAATAGAGTAAAATGTGTTTTTTAATTACATTTTATATTTAAAAATACTTTATTCAAATTATCTATCGAAGAATTCCATAATATGTAAAGTTATAAACTCAACACAAAATAAATAAATAAAAGTTACATCCAACATTACTTTTGGAGTCCAAAATCACTAAGTCAATACAATCAATAAAATATATAAATGAAAAAAAAATTGTCACGCAGTAACTTTAATTTGTTAAATTATTGGATCACCAAAATTTTATCAAATATAATATTTTTTTTGTAGCATTTGTATTGCAAAATGAATTATTGTAATTACTAAAGTCTAAATTTTCATTATAACAAACAATTCAAATTTTCAATATTTATAGAACTTTGGGTGGAGGGAGTGCCTTGGCTCCAACTTATTTTTAAAAACTAGTCATGTTTTAAATGTAGCTAAATAATCTTACATGTCTTACTGTTTGACATCAGTTAAAATTTTTTTGACTTTAGCTGAGTTAGGTTGAACTTCTACTACAAAATTCAGATTTTTAGTTTATAATTATTACAAACGATTCAAATATAATATATCGTTAATCTTCATTTACATTTTATTCATGGAAAATGTTTATAAGTTTCTTATTACATAATTAAAAAATTTACATTTCTAATTCATTTCAAAATTAGAATCCGAAATTAGTTTTAAGATAAAGTTTTTTTCCACTTAATTTTAAGATTAAAATAAAGGGTTTAATAATTCTCATGTTATAAGAGATAAATTCATTTTCTATACTCACACATAAAAATATGTGAGATTCATATTAAGAGAAGAGAAAGAAAGAAAATACAAATTTCATATAATTTTATATGTATGGGAAAACATAAAAAACATTAGATCCTAAAATAAAATGTGGGTATGAAATTATTGTCTCATCCATCAGAAGTCTGAATATTTTAAAAGGATTTAGAATCAATTTCAAATCTTCATAACATACTCAGAGCGGTAATCACATTAATTTCCCTTGTGAAAAACACAACATAATTGAATATCTTCTGACCGATAAAGCTGCCAATAACCGAAATCGTGATTAACCCAATTATCGGATTACCTTTTTCCTGCATAAAGACCTCCGAGTTGAACTGCCATAATGGCACGCAATAATGTGACTGTGGAATCAATATGGAGATAGATAGCTAAGCAACGCTACAAAATAATTTAAATTGTTTTGGCAAATACTTAAAAAGGAATTTAAATTAATAATAAATTATTATTTTAAATTAAAAGGAATAAGTTTAATTTTTATTTTATTTTTTATTTCTAAACATAGCAAAATCACTAATTTAAAGCTCACAAGACTTTTCCCAATTTATTATGTGGTAATTAAATATCGCAACATGAGACATTAATTGGGAGACGAGACAACGTGTGTAGAGCTCAAACACATTCACAGAAGAAAACAACAAAAACAGGGGTTGAGGATGGAGAGAGGGGGTTCACGGTCTGGATTGGATCGGTTTTGAAAGTAAAAATCACTCGATTCAATTCCTTCGGTTTGATCATATAATCATATATTCGGTTTTGATTTTTTTTCAAATCTGATTCGATCCAATCCAATTTTTTTCGGTTTGAATTGGATCGGTTTTCGATTTTTTGAAAATCCTTAAATTTATTTCATGATTATTGTGCAAATAACATCTTTTGTATATATTGGCTTTGTAAAAAAAAAATTGAAATACAAAAGCATTAGTAAACTATAATATAATTTTTTTAATTTTGGCAATTAGATATGAAGCTCTACAAAGATAAAATTTTGTTGATGAGATATGACTAGATTTTTTCTTGGGTTCAGTTGATGGGTTAATGAGTCTTGGGTTTAAAAATTTTTAGGCTATGATTAGGGAAATACCCAAGTAGGTAGAGGAAAATTAATATATTGGATCGGTTTGGATTGGATCGGTTTTTATCAACTTATCCAAAAACCGATCCAATCCAATTAAAATTTGCGATTTTTAATCGGTTTTCGATTTTTCGGTTCGGTCACCGCGATTTGAATCGGTTGATGAACACCCCTAAATGGAGGGAAGGGACGTGCACCAAAAAAAAAAAAAAATTATAGTTTAAATAAAAAAATATAAATTTAAAGCGCTATTAAAGTATTTATGAAACTGATACTAATGTAATATTTTGGCTACAACCGGTTATATGTATCAATTTGAATGCAATTGACCGGAACTTATCAAGTGACACTAAAAGTTGTTAAGGTATTTTTAGTATCATGTGACATATTCCGATGAATTACAGTTAATATTGCTATTGTGCCTAAATTAATGTGCAATCAGTTGTGTCTAAACTGATGCGTAATAGATTGTATTAATTTTGTAAATATTTTATATATAGCTTTGAATTCGTATTTTTTTTTTTTATTTAAATTGTAATTTTTTAATTTTTCTCCAGGGAAGTGCATGTGGTATTTTGAGTCACATACACACAGTTCTACAGATCGAAGAACCGGATCTTGACTCTCAGAGTCACAGACAGAGTACACCTTTTTTTTTTTTTCTTTCATACTATATTTCCACATTTGATATCGTAATCTTTTTATTAGCTTCTACGTTAAACATAACTAGACCAGGATCGTTAACTTTGAGGGTGTGCAGCGGATCTCGCGCTACGGTTGGACCTGGATGTTAACTTTTGAGAGTGTACTGCAGTCCTTGCACTATCTTATTTCCTTTTTCAATTGAGCCCGTCCGGTCCTTTCCATTTCCACTCACTTCACCTTTAATTTAAATTTCAAAAATACATATCCCAGTTGGTATAATTATACACAAGTGTTGGTAAATTCTCCGAACTTCTTAGATTTGTCAAGTGTACCACATTTTTATATCTATGTTTTTGCACTGTTTAAAAAAAAAAAAAATTACAAAGGGGATGTCTCGCCTAGGGTGGAGTGACGCGTGACCCACTCGATTAGATGGTTTCAGGTTTTTTACTCACTTTTTGTGTAAAGTGTATAGAGTTCCATTTTCAAACTCCACTTTTGTTTTTTGAGAGACAACTCACTGGTGGGTGTTTGAGTTTTGACGTACGAGTCTCACCGCACGCTTGCACTAAATCCAAACAAAGTCAAATTACGCTTCACACAAAATATGGGTCCAGCATTAGTAGTCAGCAGATATCAGCAGTATGTGTATGTAACTATATCGGTGTCTCTCTTCATAGCTTTTTATTTCTTTTTCTCATCGCAAGAAGGAAAGGGAAGGTTGAGGACAATAAGGAGGGAAACAAATGGCACGTACGTCTGTGTGACCATTCAAAATCCAAATAGTACAAAACAAAATTACCTATTGATGTAGCCATGTGATCAATTAACATTAATTGACCATTAGTTTCAACATGACTCACTTGTATGAAGTTCTTGTTTTTTGATTAACTGAATTAAATTGTTATTTATCTGCTGCTAGTATATATATCTCAGCTTATAAAGATTAATGAAAAGTAGATTGTCATCTGCATTGCACATACATATGGGGGCAATGTATGTGTAAAATGATATATAGTTACACTTATTTTTATATTTATTAGAAGGGAAAAATGACTCTACAATTACGGCAGAGTCATTATGTACCACCAGTGATACAAAAAAATCAGATGAGATCCATATATTTAAAAAAAAAAAAATAGCACTCAAAACGATAGATAAGTGGTCGAAAATTTATCTCTGTAGTGGCTGCAGATTCATAAAGCCCTTATTAAAAAATACAGATTAATTCAAAAAAATTATCATAATGTTACTCCTTTTTATTTCATTTTACTATATTTAATTATAATACCCCGTATAATTACAATGTATTATTTTTCCTTTGGACAGCATGTGGATGTTTGATTTCGAGTACGTAAGTTTTTTTTTTTTAAATCAATTTTTTTCCTGAAAATTTTTAATCTTAATATAAACCCGAACGTGCAGCAAAACGAGCAGGTTCCAGCAAAAGATACAAAGGCATAGATTAACCAAGAAATAACAAATCTTATGCACGCCCATTTTTCGGTCATGGCTCCAAAATACTGAAAAGACAGAAGAAGCTCATAAACCCAAATAAAAAAATATAAAATTACAGAGTTCGAGTTAATCCTTAGTTTGTTTCACTGATATGCAAATCTACCCCATATTGTCTTTCTATGACCTGTTACTTTAATTCACACTCACTTCCATATGTCGGGTATAACACAATTTTAATAATCCATCCACGCAGCACGTATAATTACAACAATACTAACATTGATTAATTAGTCTGGTTTTTCCTGAGCACGTTTCGTTATCCTCTCAACTAATGTTGAAACTAAATGTGGCAACAAAAGGTGACGGGTCATTGTGGGAATCTTGGGCCATCTGTCTGTCTTTGTTGTCCTAATATGATTTGCTACTTAATGGCTAATATAATCCATCCACCTGTGAACGCATGCCAAAGTGGTTTAATACTTTATCAAACCAATCATTTGGCTTATTGATTCTCTTCATATTCTCATTTCATTGTTTCTTTTTCCTCAGCCGGATTGAAAGGGTGAAGAATCCTTTTGTCTGCCTTCATATTCCACTGCTTTCGTGCTGGAAAGTGGTCGAATAATTGCTTAAGATTGAATTTAGAAATATGGTTATGATGACTCAATTTTCAACATTCGATTTCATCCACTATGTTGATCTCATAAATAACGGTTAGCAAAATAAATAACAAAGCACTCAAGAACATGTTCTTGTTTTTTAGAAGCGTAGTCATAGAGTACAGGTTTTCCCATTGTACACTGCAACAATTATTATATTTTGAAGGCAAGCGACAATTTTGTTATTCTTGTTTTGCATTTTAATATATGTAATAATCGGAAATGTGTCTATTAATATCAAGTAATTACTTCTATGAGCTAATGACTAATGAGGATGTTAAGGCCAAACGCAGAACCGGAGGGTGACAAGATATATAGTTTAGTGTTTATCGGATATACAATGACAAAATGCTAATTATATATTCCTATCCTGCTGGTTATTTTGTGGATATGCACGGATCTAGCTATGCCGATATTCTCAATGTCCATTTTTCCTTATTACTTCGGTAGGTACATGGCATCGTATACGAACTTTTCTACGTCCACTTCTTTGCTTTATTCTCTTTTTACGATTGTTTAACAAGAGTCTTGGGCTTGGGAGAGTTTATGACAAGGAATGACAGGTAACTATGTGCAAGTAAACAACGACATTAAGTGAGCTTAGAACATCACAATCAAACTCAAAATTTTAAGGTATTTTTTTTTTTTTTTTGTAAACAAATCTTAAGGCATTAGATACATAAGTCATTCTACTTATACGACGATCACTCAGTCTATTCTTAACCAATATGAGACTTTTTCACTCAATCATTCATGATTCCTCAACAAGGACTTGTCTGATCCCACTTTTAACAGAAGAAGCAATCATCTATAATCTATATTTCTTCGTATTGTTTATTATAAATCATTGATGACAACCACATTCCAAAACTTTCATGTAGCTAACAAAACAAGATAAGCTTATTAATTTTATGGATTATTGTTTGGATTTAACTTCAGATGGATATATATGACTTTTTTTAAAATAAATTAAAGAATTATGCTTTCATTGGTTCCAAAAAATGATTATTTGAGTATTGGAAGAAAAATAACTTCATAAGAGACACTTGCAAATAAATTTTTAAAGTTGGAATTAAAAGAATTATCAACTATTATTGAAGTTGGTAAGACTGCAGATATTAAATTTATTTATACATAAATATTGTCTTAAACATGACGTCATTTATATCGATAAAATATTATACTTGCAGTGATGCAAGATCTTCGAGTGATAATTTTAGAATATTGTCCTAATGATAAAATAAAATATAGTGCAAAGAAAGGAAGATAGAAATGAGTAAAATATAAAGCAAAGGGACATAATTGTCATTATGAAAACTATTATGATCATTCCATATTTCCGCAGTGAATTTAAGAATTGGCATCAACCCAACACATGAGAAATTCATAATTACTTTCATGAACGGCTGTAATGATCATCCATATATTGTAACTTTTAGGGCCTGTTTGGAGCACCTGATAAAGAAGATAGGATAGGATAATTTATCATATCCTACTTTTATCTCTTGTTTGGTGGGTCAATAGGATATGATTAGCTTATCTTATTGTCTTATTTTATCCTATCTAATACATGATTTCTTATCCTATGAGGGAAGCTGAGTTAGGATTCAACATGATAGGATAACAATATTGGATACCCAATATATCCCCACGCTATCCAATATATTTGTATTTATTACATTTTATTTTGTTTTTTCTTTCTCATATCTCTTCCTACATAATCTTATCAGATTGCTAATCAGGTGCTCATCAAACACAGGACATGATATAAGGCTTATCAGCCCCATATCATATCTTACTCTCATCAGCCTCATATCATATCCTACTTTTATCTTATCTTGTCCACTAAAAGAGCTCTTAGTTTCATTTGATAATTTGAATGCAACAATGATTTACTAATGTCACGAAATAATTTGTCTTTTGTTTGTTGTATTAGTATATCGACATGTATAAACATATGGGGGCGTTTGGTACGCGGGATTTTGAGGGATTCCCGGGAAATTGAATTTTTCTAAATTTTAAATTTTCAGATATTATCGTAAACTGAATGCAAAAATTATATTTTTAAAAATTGAGATTCCGGGACAAATGAAAATTTCTCCTGTACCAAACGCCCAAGTTCTCATAGAATTGGCATTGTTGTTGAAAATGTCTAAAATTAATCCGAAACGACCACACTCAACCACGAAGGTTTGAGAAAATGACAAAACAGAGAGGATAGTGTAATTCACCGTCATACTTTGCAGTACATAATGCTGCCAACCAGTCCGGATAGTCCATTTTCCCAATCTTCTTCAACGGATGGGCCACATCCACGTGTCAGACCCGGTCTGATATTTGTCCCCCTAACCCTGACGTGGCAGCTCAAGATTCCATAAGTTTTTTATGATATATTATTTTTTAATTAAACTCCATAAAAATAAAATGTCACAGAATAAGTTTACAAATTGATCGGTAGGCTTTGTTTGGTATCATTATATAGAAGAAAAAAAGAGAGATAAAGTATAAGGATTAGACATATTATGAAGAAACACGAAAAATTGTGTAAAAAAAAGATAGACATGCTGTTTACTGTTTAGCAAAAGCTGCTAGCGCCAAACTCAATTTCTCTATTTCGATCGTTATAATTTCCTGCGCACCACGCGTCTCAGAATGGAAAAGGATGGGTTTTGTTGTTTTTACTTTTGAATGAAGCTAATCACACTTCAATATTCTTTATCTTTCCTCACATCGTTTTAGACTCTTATAAATTTTACAGTAAGATTGGTGCTGGACTTGTAAAAAATTTTGCTTACTTATTCTTAAATATTAATGCAAGGTGCAAGAGACCTGGGAGAAGGTGACGTGAGACGACTATTATTTATTTTTATTTTTTTTCTCAGGGTTTGGTCAAATTCAACTCTATATTAAACATATATTTGGACTCGGAATAGTACAAAAGATGCATGAGACAGTCGAATTATAATATTGACATAGGTCCCTTCCAGAGCAGACATGAAAATCTTTTCAACCTTTTTTAAAATCTCTTACGAAGACCGAAGATGCACTACAAAACCTTCTTATAAACTTAAATGTGGAAAACGACGCCCAACATCAATCTCTCCTCTCATTCAAATTAGAGGTTCTCTTTATGTAGCCATGGAATTGGTGTGGTTTTTTTTTTTCCATGAATCAAACATAAGATATGGAAATGGGGTGCATAGATTCTCTTTATTTTATTAATTAACTCGCAATTTGATATGTGATTTGATTCAGAATGTATGTACTGAGTCTTGTTAGATAGCTAGCTTGAGCATATGGAGTAACGGATGGGATTGGGACCAATAATGAGACATGTCGCTTAGGAATGTTCCTCCATACTGCAACTGGATGCATAACTATGACTATATACGGCAACACCGTCGCTGGTTCGTATTTGCGAAGCATAAAAAACAAAACAAACCCGTCCTTGGCTTCACGTAGTGATTATACCTTATTGTAATTTTTTTCTGGACAAAAAGATAAATATATAATTTGGTGTGTGATCGAATCCGATGTTCGTCTTTGTGTTTCGAATCTTGGTAGTAAAGTCGTGGAGAATCCTAATTGCAATATCCTTCTCAACAATAATAAATTCAATTTATAATATTGTTGCTGTCGTATTATTAATTTCAATTCCTCTATGTAATTCGGGGAGTGATTGTGGAATTAAGTAAATATAAAATAAAAAAAATTGTACAATATTCATATTTCAAGCTCTAAAATACTCTAGCTCCAAAATACTCTTATATGAAGTGATGTGTTAGAAAAATATAATATAAAATTATAAAAAAAAACCTATGAAATTGTTTCTTTTTTTTTACTGTGATTCGATATTCAGTTTATAATGAAATGGCTGAACGGATTTGTATCAGTAATCCTATCCTCACCCAATAGATGCAGCTCAGTTGGTAACTTGGCGTTGAGTTAGTGGGGTTGGATATGTGTTCGATTCCCGCTGAATGCATTCTTGGGGAGGGGGCTGAACCTTTAGCCATCACTGTTCCCCCGCACTCCGGATTAGTCCCATAGCCGGCTCAAAGAGTCGAAGCTCGTGGGGATACCGGAGGGAGCCAACTCGTCTCAAAGAGATAATTAGGGTTGGGTAACTCCAAAAAAGTACTCCTATCCTTTTTTTTTTTTGGAGGTTACAAGGAATTGAACACAACACCTTACATTACATACACACACTCCTAACACACACACCCCACACCACTAGACTAACCTAGTGATGCTCCTATCCTCTTTTCTTTAAACGGTACCGGTGGGCCCGATTATATTTTAAAGGTAGGATTATTGTTTTGTTTTTCTTTAATTATTATCCAATTTGATTTCCCCCTTTTTTTAGTAAGTATTCAGTGGATACAAGATACAAGATATTTCACAGTCAACTTGTTAACTTCATTTTTTTAAGCAAAACAAATATGTATGCCCATGACATAAAATGTAAACTTCATTTTTTACAAGTCTCCCATCTATTTTGTGACCTTTATGCCTTACCAAAAATTTGACAAATGACATGTTAATAAAATAATTTAATTTCTTTATTATTTAAATAAATAAGTTCAAACTTTAAATCCGTATTAATTTAACATTTATGATAAAATTATTATTATTATTTATTTAAAATATAACAAGGCATTCGGATACTAACATGAAATTCTATATGTAACAATTAAAATAATTTTTATTTTATTTTTAATATTACCTGTGTTTCCTAGGAAATAAATGGTAATAAATTAAGAAATTTACGTATTTTAATTTTTTAATAATATGTTGATATTAATTTATATCAATATCATTTTACTGTACATATACAAAGACGGAAGTTAATTAATTTCATTATTTAACTGCCTATTGTCTTGCTAGAATGCTAGATAGGCTCACTTTCAGGATTTGGTACGACAACGCTGATGGATCCTTCTTCCTGTGTGGGTTCTGTTCTTAGAAAGGATGTTGTTGGCGTTGCGGTCACCGTACTGATCTCTTGGATTTTCTAGTTTTGTTTTGGGCTTTCAGCCCGGAGTTTCTACCAAAAAAAGAAAGACTTTTCTAAGTACTTTTTATAATAGAAAAGGTACTAACTTTGATTTATCTATAAATAAAGACTTTTCTATTCAATTTGAGTGTTCTCATTTGTATTTATTATTTATTTTATAATAAAAAATATATATCTAAAGCCATTTATGCAATATCAATTTTTTGTAAGAAAAAAATTTATTGCAAATTTACAATTTAGGTCTAAGAGCATGTTAAAATTCAACCTTGATGGTGTCAAATCCTGGTCCATGCCACACTAGAGCCAAAGCCCATACCATACCCCAAAGGAATGGGCCGAAAAATATATAACAATGGAGTGAGGGCTTTTAAAATTAAAAGACCTCCTCTTTTTTGTATCTCATACTCGTAAATGCATACTGCAATTTGTCCCGAACATGACTTATATGAAGACATGTAAGTAATATGAAATCACAAGGGAGGTTTTCCATTTACTACCGGGTAAGTCTTTGGTGAAAGTTTTGACATAAATTGGAATTGAGGACTTCTTAGTTATAAAGTCTCGAGGTTTTAGACCATTTTATAAAGGGAAAAATGTGTATCATTTTTAAGAGACATAAAGTTGTGTCATTTTAAGTGAGAGAAATAAATAAATCATGGGAGAGAGTGGGAGAAAAAAGTTTTAAAGATATAGGTCTCACCTCTTTGTGAGAGTGAAAGGATGTAAGATGTTCCCTTTTATAAAAATTGGACCCATTAGCATAGGAATAATAATAATAATAATAATAATAATAATAGATTATTTATATTTAACTGAATATGTATTCCCTTAACTTTAAAAAGAATTTTACCCTGAACCTGGACCCTAATATTTTTAGCTAAATAAACTTAAAAAAATAACTAATAAAGTAAATAGGCTTAGACCCGAAGAGGCCTAAAACAAGGATAACCATACCTTGACTGGTAATGTTACTTAGTTAATGTACTTTTAAGTGAATATTTTTACTTGGCCATCCTTATTCCCCACTGATAAATCCGTAAAGAGTTATACGTTCATTCTTCAAGATTTCTACAGAGAATGATACAGGAAACGTCGTCCTAAAACGAAGATCGTTGACGTTTCGCAGGTTTTAATATCAGTTCGGTAGACTTTCTACCTCAAAAGAAATGACAAGAACGACACCTTAACAAAAGTAATGGGACATTAGTGATGAAAATGGATTCTGTAACGTTAAATAAAACTATGACACGATCGTGCAGAGAAATAATAATTATATAAAGATGGATCATGATAAAAAAGAGAGATAAAAAATATTGAAATATGTTGTTACAAAGTCATCACCATTAATTTATTTTAGGATAATTGTAATTTTCTCACATAATCATGCTATATTATATTTAATATGAGAGAATATATTTCGCATTAATGATACAATTATTTCAAAATCAATAATTTAACATCGCATTAATTACAATACAACCTCCAATCCATATCTCTTGCTCGTGCAGTGATTGGGCAGCAAGTGGGATGGCCATACTGGCTCGTTCTACTTTTCTTTTTGGAACAGTCAAGATTTAATTTCAAACACAAAATGTATTTCACGTTTTCTTGATGTTTTCGAAATCAATAATGTAATAACGCATTAATTACAATACAAAATCCAATCCACATCTCTTGCTCGTGCAGTGATTGGGTAGCAAATGGGATGGCCATACTGGCTCGTTCTACTTTTTCTTTTTGGAACAGTCACGATTTAATTTCAATCACAAAATGTATTTCAAGTTTTCTTAATGTAAACAGTACGTACTTACAAAAATAGAAATATATTACAAATTATAATAATGTGTATGTCTTATAAAAATCGAAGTATTAATGTCTTTTTTCAGTCATAGTTTTTTTGTTGGCGCAGTTACTTTTGGGGCCGTTCCTCTTGATTTGACAATTTATTCTTTTGGCTAAGGCGTTGCTTTGTCATATAGTACTACTTTTTTTTTTATTGCCATCGTAGTGCTACTTAAGTACTTATAATTAACGTTGTTAAAATTGAAATTTTAAATAAAATTGAAATTTTAAATAAAATTGAAAGAAGATTAAAAAATCATAAAACATACAATCAAAATGTAAAAAAATTTATAAAAAATCATAAAAACATAAAAAATTTGAAACATTGATAAAATTATAATGATAAATCAAAATTTTAACAAATATACTTATGATCTCTTCCTCGAGTGTGGTTACATTATTTAATAGTTTACCATAATCAAAGATACTGTCAGGCTCGGCAACTACTTAATCGAGGAATACGGATAGAAAGTTGATTCGTACGAATTCCCATACCCCGTAACGCACGTCTTCCTTTAGGATGCTTTTTACAGACAAAAAAGCACGCAGGTACATTACAAGTGCGACAGTGCGCGTGGTTTCTTCGCGTGTGGCAAAACAAAATAATTTTGTTATAAAAAAAAAAATAAATAAATAAATAATTTGGACATGTTTTGCCAATCACCGGAGCCCAATGAAGCGGTCATGAATATCAAAAATTGACCTCCCAAGTCCCCAAAAAAAAAAATTGACCTCCCAAAAACACAAACACAGTGACAATAATGAATTATATTATTTAGTACCCATTTTTCCTCCGCCAAATCATGTTTTATGGAATAGAAAAGTAAGTTCGTGTTTTTTTGTAAATAATTGTCCAACCCCCCAAAGCAAAAGAAAATGTATAAAAGCCTTCACCTATGGCTTCTTGACTGCGCAATATATGCAAAAATTGTGGGCGCCAAATTATAGGCACCAGATTGGGAGTTATTGTCCCAATCGCATTACGTTTAGCTTGCATCACTAACTGTCCACGGTTTAAAAGAAAATCAAAATGAAAAAAACTATGGATCACAGAAAACAACCTTTCAAGTGTAATTGACTAAGAGGAAAAAAAAATTACTTGCAAACTCAATTACTGAAAATATAGTGAGAAAGTGAATTTGATAACAAAATTTAAAAAAAAATTATTTGGTAGATTAAAATATTACTGAAAAAATTGGTAAAAGTTAAAAAAAATTTCATATCCACTTTTTGGTTTTCCAGGCAAAATCAGAATACCACTATTTTGCAATTTTACACATTATATCAGATTCCTATGCAAATGAGAAGCCTATGCAAAAATTTTATAAACTCCTACCAAACATTGTCTTCTTTAAATCCCATGTGGCAAAAAATTAAAACTCTCCTACTAAATAAGCGTTTCCCATGCGAAATCGCACAGATAATTGGGTCTAATTCAGAAAGCAATAAAGCATGGCATCTGCAGTTCGGTTAGAAAGCTCCTGGAGCTACTGAACTGCAGTTTACAGCACTGTGGGAAGTGTATAATATTACACTCAATTAATACTGATAGATCATTGAAATGCTAACAAAACACACCAGGGCTTTGTTGGAACTTGGAACCATCCTTCGTGGGAACAAAATTCAAATTACATCAATAAATTAAATAAGGAGAACAAAGCCGAGAAAAGTGAATTGAAGGGGTGAAAAAAAAAAGACAACAAAATGCAAGTATTTAGTTACAAGCCTGTTTGCAGGGTATAACCCTCCTAAATTAGCTAATGTCCCATCAAATGCTAGTAAAACAAACATTAACACCACAAAATTACACAAGCACAAGACACCCATACTTATAAATATACTATGTCATCTTTAATATACCACACAAGCCCTAATCAGAGTCATTAGCAGTTGGCTAAATCATTGCAAGGAATCTATGTTCTTACTCAGCTCCTCCAGCTTCTTCATCCTCATTCTTTCACTTTCGCTCACAAGCTGATCATATTAACCATTCAGAGGTAAGCCGCAGCAGAAACAATATCAACAAAAGAAAATATCCCACATATATCAGAATAAGGAAAGTTATGTATTCAAATTATTCACAAGCACGATGTGGAATGTGAGACTAACCTCCATTAACCTGGTGATTAGCTGGACTTTTTCCCTGTTCTTTTCGTTAAAAGCTTCAAGGGCTTCTTTGTATTCTTTCTCCTGTAACATATCGAAAACCCAATTTCAATGGGGTCCCTAATAGAATGTCTGGGTCTGTATAATATAGCAGCATACATCGTGTATTAAAAGTTGCTACGAATTTCAATTTAACCTCACCTTCTTCTGGCAGGTATGACCTAGTGGCTTTAATTCTTTGTTTACGGAATCAATCTTTTTTCGGACAAGTCCAACCTCCTTCCTCATTGGATCTGCCAGGGCTTCAAGCTCCTGGTATTCCTCAAATAGAAAAAAGTATGGAATTACTCAATTATATATCAATACAGGTATTAATAACAAAAATTGCAAACACACGCACACTAAATGTATAAAACACCTTTCAGCATAAATAATGGTCAGTTGTTTATTCAAAAAAATATTTAAGAACTTAAAAGCCCAAATTCCATCCTCTCATACGATACTTGATATATTGCTCTCTACCAACATCAAAGAAAAAAATAAAATAAAATTGGGGGACAAAGAAATTCTAGAAAGCAAATTAATAAATTATTTGGTTCATAGCCTGATACTACTTTCTGAGAAGAAGAACACATCCAAGGGAACAAGAAAGTTCAAATTTTGAATTCTTTTCCTCAAAAAACACAACGGAAAGAAAAAGATAATGTTTTTGGGCTGAAAATACACTGTCTCGAGAACAAAACCACAGATCGGGTATATCCAAGTGCAGTAGATGTTCTGCAAACCTCTCTAGTGTTCTCCTTGTTACAAGATAACCCGATTTATAAAGAAGAAGAAAAATACATTGAGAAGGCCAAAGTTACTATGATCAAGAATTTCTTGCCTTCACAAACCAACACAGCTTTGTTAAAATCCCTAAAATTTATCTCTTCACATTAAAAAGGAGCATGATTTTCTTAAGCCAACAAAAAAAAAAAAATCTATTTTCCATGCAAGGCCGTAACAAATCCTTTTTCACCCGATTAAAAGACCACACATACTTCCTTGATTTTAATCCTCAATTAATTTTTTTGTACTTTTGTTTGGTAAATTTAGTTTATTAAAACATAAGAGCAAAAAAAAAAAAAAGATAAGGGAAGAGGAAGATGGAGATGAGAGGTCCAGATCAGTTATTCTTGGGGTGAATCCTAATGATATAGCAAACTTGGTTGCATACAAAGACTTTATAATTTTATTTTACTTTTATTTTTATTTTTTTTAAAAAAAATAGAGTTTCCCAGTTAAGCGAAACTGAAAATTGAAGGAAAAATCATAGTTAAATCTGGAAAAGGTAGCATGTGACATGGGTGACATACCTCACGAATGGTAGCAAGACGCTTGGTTTCTTCTTCGACTCGACCCAACTGGAGCTGAACCTTCTCTCTCACCTCCATCTTCTTCCTTTCAATCTCTTCCTCTTTGGCTCTGAAGGTTGATAGAGCAGACCTTGACATCTCTTCATCTTCCTTAGACAAGTGACTACTGAAGCTTAGGCTCCCCGAATTCTGCACTACCAACTGGTTGTTCTGCTGAGTTTGCTGCTCAGTCTGCATCGTGTTCCAACCTTTTTCTTCTTCTTCCTTGAATTCCTCTCTTTGTTATGCCCTCTCTCTCTCTCTCTCTCTCTCTTTGCTTCCTCTTTTTCTCTTTTGCTTTCTCTTTTGTTTGGCCCTGAAATGATGAGGCTGCAGTGCTCTGCTTCCCCTGTTGCGAGTGCGCTTCTTATGTTATCTGAGGTTGCCCTTCGTTTAAGGCCTTTAAGCGTCAAACGGCTTACCTTACCCTTTGCCTTTATGGACCAAACAAAAACTCTGAAAAACCAAAAAATTTAATTAATGAATAAGAATGAGGAAAGTTAAAAAATAAAATACAAATAAAATATATAATTAAAATAAAAACCCAGGCTGTAGTTAGTGTAGTGTAGGTAGTCCCAATTGGCAATTACCTCTCTTTTTCTCTCTTTCCAAACATATAATGATAATAAATTATTCTTAAACAATTTGTTGGTGACCTGTTCCAACTTACCCCTTTTCTTTTCTTCCCAGCTTGGCTTACCCATTTTTTAAAATGATAAAGAATTTAAAATAAAAGACAAAGATTACAAAAGCACAAGCTGATCAGGCCCAACTGCCAGGCAATCTCTGAAGATAAAGAGAAGTGGCCTTCAACTTTACTGAATGAAATATTGTTGTTTTTGGTTTGTCTGAATCCCTCTAGCTGGATAGAAATAGAATAATAACCTTGGAATTTGAGTACGGAGTTCGTTCGCTTACATTCTAAAGGCATTCAAATTTCTTGTTCAACTTTGCTACACAATAACCGCCCCCCAAAAAACATAGTTACACTTCCTTCCAATTTATTAACATGATTGAAACGTATATGGAATTTCACTTTAAAAAATAACAACCAAAAGGTAACTCTACAAAGAGTAAATATTTAATTTGGGTTGTTGAGCACTATTTCAATTTTTTTAAATTTCATTAATTAAATTGGTATAGAAAAATTCAGGGTACATATAGGGGACCTAAAATGATCAAAGATACTAGGTTATGGTCATATCCGGTTTGAATTCGAATTAATCCTTTTTATTTTTCGATTGCAAAAAAAAGAAGGACTGAAGATAGTCAAGTAAGAAAAAAAAAAAAAAAACAGGATGGAAATCCCAGAGTTTATTTTATGAGAAAAATCTTGGACGTGCATATTTCTGTAAGAAAAATATACTAAATATTTAAATTGTTTCCGTTACTTTTTTATACGCCCTCAAACAATTGTTCAGCGGTTAAAGTATTACCAATTTATTATGTATAATAAATTGTGATGATCGCCGTAATTATGTTTAACAAATATAAGATTCATATGAATAAAAATTTAGTCTTTATTGATCATGTTTTCAGAGCTATCTTTCAATATATATATATATATATATATATATATATATATATATATATATATATATATATATATATATATGATCTTGGCATCCTATGGTACATGTCTGGAGGCTTGTGTAAAAGGCAAATCTGTAGAAGGTGCAAATAGTCTGAAGAGATCGGTGTCATTTTGCATGGACTTGATTACAATATTATACTATGATGAAGATGCTAAGCTCTAGAAGATTAAAGAAATTTTCTCAACTATCTTACGTTCTCTAGAAAAAGGTTAATCATAACGGGTAGTATTTTTTGAGCGAGCATGGTTCTTACGTGCTTTGTACATTGACTTTGCACATCGACTTGTTTGAGAGTTCTATAAAGCTAATTAATAGCATAATTTGTTGGAATTAATTTTTTAAATTAATTATTTTTATTAATAAGAAGTTTGATTTGGAAAGATGTGTCGTTTCATCGATGAATAGATGTATCATTTCATCGATGAATGGATATGTCGTTTCATTCTTGAATTAGTGTGTCTTTTCAGAATTTTAAATAGATAGACAATCATAATTTTAAAAGATAATTTTTTTTTATCATTAAAAAGACCCTCATCCAAAACCTTAAGATTTTGAGTTGAATTGATTCTTTTAACAAAGCTTAAGTGACCATATGGTCACGAATTCGATCATCACCGCCCCCACTTGTGGTATTAAATAAGCACAAGGTAAATGCAAAAAAAAAAAATTGGGCTACGCAATATCTGCGCTTCAAGCTCAAATGGCTCTTACATGAGAGAGTATGTTAGAAAATAATATAAACCATTAAAAAGACCCTAACCTAACAACTTAAGGTTTTTGGTTAAATTGGTTCTTTATAGCATTTGCATTCCATTGCTTTAGTGCGTTTGGTCATGCATAAGTTGAGTTTGATATAAGACTATTCTATGTGGAAGTGTCACCACGAGAATAGAGGTAATTGTTCTATATTGGGAGACAATTGTTTTTGAATCTTGGGCACCATAAAGAGGGCAATATTATCTTAAAGACATAGTGTGTCTAACATTGGGTTCGAATTTTTCCTTCTCACGTTCATATATTTTCATATATTTTCGTACGGTACGCTTTAACTGTGTATTATTGCATGTTTCAATTTTTTATGTGTATTTTATGAAAATATAAATATTGTGAAAATAATTTCTCTAACACAAGATTATTCCCATAATATTATCATCATTTTTTCTAACATAATTAACTAAAGGGGAAAAAAAAACTATTAGTATCTGCTTTTCTTATATGGCTCAACGACATTAAAAATAAACTAACTATAAAAGGTCTTTATATGGACCAAGTTCAGATAAGGGCCATGGATGTACCGCGTGGTAAGTGTCATGCATGCCCCACAAGGTTTAACAGATTCACAACATGCAACCGTTGTGTCCTGTCCCTAGCATTTTTGTTTTACGACACAATAACCACTTTCGTAAATTCTAATACAGCAGGCCGGGTTGCTTTCGAGCCTCTTCCTCATTTTCTGCTCTGATTTGTGCATGACATGCATGTGAAGGAGAAGGGACTTGTATTCGTATACAAGATTCTTATAACTTATATCGCCATTTGGTTTAAGTTGGTAGACTGAAATTTCTCAACTAACTCTTGTTCTTCGTTTTTTAACTCATCCATATGGCGTGTACTAGTACAGGTAAAGATTAATTGCATGACAAGAAAATGGGTTGTATAAGCACGCGTATGACAGATAGCTCTCAACTTTGCCACGATGCCAAGCAATCTTCCGGCAGGTTCACCATGCAAATTTCTCTGTACGTAATTTCGGTTTGGGTCCCGGACATTGGGTAGTTGCAAATTACATAATACGTTTAAATATAAAACATCATTTGCATTTCAAAATTTATTGTTTAGAATTAAAGTTATTATAAACGTTTTTTTAAATAAAGTAATGCTATTTAGTACAAAATAAATTCTTCTACAACTGTTTTAAAGAATCAAATTAGTGTCTTTTTTATGTCTATTTCCTTATTCTTCAATTAAATAATGATAAGTCGGAAAAAAAATAAAATAAGAGTGGATTCTTTCATATATTATTTAACATTACCATGTTATATGAGAGAATCATGATCATATAAAGGTGTATCAGTGGTGATAAAAAAAATAAAAAAAATATTGATATAGATAAATTATAAAATCATCATATCAGTCATTAGCATGTTATCTTTCTGCTGATCCTGCCAATAAAAATCTTCACACCGGAATATAAATCATATCCAACACTGAGTTTGTGCCATAATTACAAGAGAAATATAATCAACAATTTAAGGATATGATGCCCGACGACTAGGCAATTTTTCCTTCGTACCGGTGCATCAAACCAGCGCATTTAGACCTGTACTAGCGGAATGGACAAAACCAGTCTAGAGAGTTTGGTATTTTGCTGGTAATTCCACTATCACTTGACAACTTTTAAGATACACCTCCCTATGAAACCCATGTTGGTAAATTCAAGCAAGTAAATATCAGAACTAAACTTAGACTAGCTTCGGTTGCCTCCCTCTCTATGAAAGTATTAATCAAATCAATCACAAATAAATAAACAAGGAAACAACTCAGGAATGATTTTAAGGAATAAAATAAGGAAATAAATCAGTGCAACAGCGCAAATGTTTGTTTGTCAATTATATATGGCAGAGAAACGCACAAGTCAATGCGCTTTTCAGCATTATACATACGCTGGAAAACAATTACACATGTGCTGGATTTAGACACTTTTCCTCAAGTTCCGTGTTATTTATATGTTGATGATTCTCAATTTGTGACTTAATTCTTCATACATGACCCTTGTTTAGGATTTGGTGAGAACATCATCCACTTGTCAGTTACAAGATACATGATGCAGGACAATAATGCATGAATCTATCTTCTCCAAGAAAAAATGTCTGTTTATTTCAACATTCTTTGTCCTATCATGTTAAATTGGACTTTTAACTATCAAAGTACGTAATTGGCCTTACTCAAGAAAGTCCACCAGCAGATATTGGCATATATACCAAAGATTGGTCATCCACACTCATCTTGACATCAGTTTTTATGTAAGTGTGGTTAGTCAATTTATAAACAAACCAACTAAGATACTTAAAAATGACACCAAGGGTTTATGCTTTTCTAAGAATGATAGTAGGGAAATAGAAGTTTATTCTCACGCCAATTTGGCCGAATCAACAATTGATAGAAGGTCTACTATATAGGCTATTGTACATTTGTATGAGAAAATTTAGTAACTTGGAGAAGCAAAAAGCAGCCAATAGTGCAAGAAGCAGTATCGAAGCAAAGTTTAGATACCTATCACTTGGAATATTTGATGGAATGTGAATCTTGAGATTGTTAAGGGAATTAAATCTCAATGACATAACAATGCAAGTTTACTTCGATAACATGACAACTATTGGCATAGTTAAAAATCCAATTTACTATAATAGGACAAAGCATGTCAAAATAGACAAACATTTTATCAAGAAGAAGATAGATTAAGACATTTTTACCCTACATCATGCAGGATCCAACTTACAAGTGGTTGATTTTTTAACCAAATCCATGGCAAGGGTCAAGTTTAAAAAATTAAGTCGCAAACATATGTAAACCAACTTAAGGAAAAATGTTAACGCTGTCCAACATATGTACAATTAATGCTGAAAAGCGCGTTGATTTATGAGTTACGTTCTCCAACTCATGATCAATAAAAACACAATGACTAATTGCATGCTTTCTGCCATACCCAGCTAAGAGTAGTATCAAACGAAGGATTTAGGCCAGGAGGAAGTGGGAGTGTGTGGAAGAAAATCGTGCCAGTCAATGCGCTTTTGTTGTTGTTCATGAATCGGATAATAATTCTCTAATCAACACAATTTTCTGTGTTATACATATGCTAGATGGTGCATACGTTGGATTTCAACAGTTAAAATAAATTATAATAGTTAATTGACAAAAATCAATAATTAGAATCTAAAATGACACAAAGTTATATCGTTTAAAAGGATAAATATTTTTTTTTGTTAAATATCAAAATATATATAGTCATTAATCTATTGTTATCGATCTCATGTTTGTTACTGTTATCATCACCTCCTCACCGCAGTAACCTGACTCTCGTATTATATATATTCATTACACTTCCAAGAAAAGCGGGCTTAATCATAAAAATGTTTTCATCCATAACTAGCATATATTTATAAATAATTTTAAGCATGAATATTATTCAACTTAATTTAGAATATTACTCGAACAAGTTTTCTGTAATAAAAGATATTTGCATGTGAATAAAAATGAGAAAAGGAAGAGTACGTACTACTCCTGATAATTATAATTATAATTCAAAAAATATTTTTGTGATCTAAAATTCAATAATTTGACTTTTTAAATTAAGAGTCCTCACTAATTAGATCTAATTCCATCAATTTTCTTATTTTGTCATAAATTATTTTATAATAAATTCAAATATAATCTAATCTAAATTGAATAATATTCTAGCCTTACAGGTTTGATTCGTTTGCATGAGTCATCCCACGTTTGGTTCAACTCACACACCTGTGTTCTAGTTTTACTTTTTCTTTTCAGTGTAAAGGTTTTTTTTTTCCAAGTATATATATTATTTTTGCTATTTCAACCTGGGTGTGATGAAGCCATGAAGGTTAAGGATATTCCCAAGAACAATTATTATTATTATTATTTTGGTAAACGAACAATTACTTATTTTTACTAAGTGTCTTGTGCATTAATAGATACTTTTGGATACTAAAAAAATTTGAAAAGTATAAATTAAAAAATATTTAAGAAAAACATGCATAATTAATTTTAAAAATTTGAAATCTAAAAATAAATTGATTCAAATACCTATATCCATATACGCAAAAAAATTTGTAGGTCAAATTAAATATTGCTAAATATATTTAACCAAATAACGAATTAAAATGAGTATTTTTTTAATTTTTAATTTTTAATTTTTAATTCATATATTATTGTAATTATTTAATTTTATTTAGCCAAATAATTTTTTGAAAAGCTGAAAAAATATAAGAGAAATAACTTATAAAAGAAACTAATTTTATGAAAAAAGAAGAAGATGGAGATAGCTTTTGATACAAAACTTGAAGATACAATATTTGTTTTATATAATATATTAGATTTAATTTAAATCCAAAGATTAAAAAAAAAACAAAGTATTATACAATTTTTTAACGTTATTTTGAATAGGCAAATGAAGGGGCAGGATATATTTAATTACCATAACAAAAATTTATCATCCTTATAATTAATTTAATCACTGTTGATTTTTGTCAATTTAACGATTATAATTTATTAAAAATTAATAATTAATTAATAAAAACGACTCAATAATTTTTAATAAATTATAATTATTAGATTAATTACGAAAAATCAACTATGACTAAATTCGTTAGTGGAATGATACACGAATGAATAGGCATGGGTTAAACGCTTTGTATTGAACTGGGCAGAAAGGGTAGCCTGGAGTGAACGCAGACACAGAAGAGCACAGTATTATACTATTATTAAGTATGAGTATTCCCGAGCAAGAATCAAAAGGAAGACGTGAGGTTTAAGGCAAAGTTGGAGTAGTAGTGGCGGCACCTTATTTAACCTTTTGACAAATATCGCCTCCTTTGTTCTTTCCCATTTTCTCACCATATTGTCCTGCAAAGAGAGAATCGGTATTCTTTTTTTCCCCTTTATTTTAAAATATTTTTTCTTGTTTTATTACTGGGTTTTTTTTTTCTTTAGTTGCTATGATTGAATCCGGGTCTACTTTACATATTTGTAATTTTGGTTGATAGAACTTTACACGTTATAAATCAATACTAATAAGTCATAATCTCTCTCTCATCGTTGGTGTTGGGGACCATCATCCACTGAGGCAACGGACACTTTCCAACATGAGATTCTTAAATGAGAGAACAAAAAGGGAGAGGAAGTTAAACAGGATGGGAGGTGTTTGAATTCAACGGCTGTGATCATGGGTGATGAGAAGGAATAGGAATAGCCTTGGATCAAGGAATCCTCAAGTGGGGGCCACTTCTCACGGTGGATGCCCAAACAAAGCAACACTCACCTGTGGCATGCGTAATTTTCATTTAAACAAATTTAAATTAGTGAGCCACTAAAGTAGAAAATCTTAGCGTCAACCTACCAAATATTGAAGAAAGCAAAATATGGAGGCTATTAAACAGCGATAAAGGACGGGACTTTACCTAATGTCCACGTAAGCAATTTCGGTTCACTAAAAAGAGCGTATTAATTTCTTTGAAAGGATTTAGGATCAAGGCCTCCTTGGCATAGATTCAAACCCGTTGTCTTAAAATTACAAATTAAATTATAATAATTTAGTAAAAATAATCTCTGTTTCTTTTAAGAAAAAATATTTATCTTTTAAAAGATATATAGTTATGTCATTTCAAGTGAGAGAAAGACATAATTTAATATTTTTTATTTAAAATTTAAATTAAAAAAATTATTCATTTTCTCTTTTATTACTTGTGTTTTTTTCTCACTTAAAATGATATAACTTTATATCCTTTAAAAGGACACATATTAAACCCTTCTTTTAAATAGTTATACTTTTTTAAGTAAGAGATTTTTTTTTCCATCACTGTTCGATTCCCGCTGAATGCATTCTTGGGGAGGGGGCTGAACCTTTAGCCATCACTGTTCTCCCACACTCCGAATTAGTCTCATAGCCGGCTCAAAGAGTCGAAGCTCGTGGGGATACCGGAGGGAGCCAACTCGTCTCAAAGAGATAATTAGGGTTGGGTAACTCCAAAAAAAAAAGAGATTTTTTTTTCTAAATTATCATTATTGAATTAAACTGGTAAAAAAAGATAATGAATTTGATTATCCTCCGTAGTTGTATTAAATTACAAATATATACAGTTTAATTTTTTTTCAAAAAATACGATTATTAATCCAATGACTGAAATGAATATTTTACATCACATTTTTTTATTAAGAGTTCTTGTAATTTTGCAAAAACTGAAATGGATCCTTTTCTAATTTTATTATAACTAAAAAAAATCTTGATCATTCAAAATATGTTATTACGTGGCGAAATATTGCTAATAAGTACGGTTTAATATATGTGAATAACCTTGGATAAGTTAACAACTGCACGTCCTATAATTATTTTGAAATTATGAAGCATCTTGATCCGAGTGAAAGGGAAATTAATCATCAGGTGGATGTGCGCCTCAGAGTTTTCAAAATTCCCAAGGGAGTAGGCAGGTTATATTATATATGTCACAAATAACAATGAGTTAGTCTATTTCAGGTGGATGTGCGACAAGAGAATGAAATAAGGATGTTTTTTTTTTTTTTTTTTTTTTTTTTTTTGATAACAATAAGGATGTTTTTGAAAGAGTCAGAGCCAGTTTGGTTACCAACTTACCATCTTTTTGCGTTTTTTGAAAAGCTAAAGGCCAAAAAAGAATCCAAAATTAAACTCAGACTTTCCTAATTTTAATAAATGAAAGAGTAAAATTATTTATACCTCATGGAATTTAAATAAAATTTAATTTCACTTAAAGAAAAATTGTTGTTTCACTTCTATATTTCAAGTACCACTCAAATTTTATACACTTCAATAGTATGCATAAAAGTGCTAAGCGCTAGAGGTGTTCGTGGTATAATTAGATCGATTTTGAAAATAAAAATTATATTGACAACAATGTCTACCGTTGGAAATCACATTCCACCCATTTTGTACTCGCAAGAATGTTGCGTTCCGTAGCCGTTGGGTGTTTTGAGGTGGCCATTACGTCGATCAGTAATTAACGTATACTGAAATTATTTTATTTTATTTTAAAAGATCTTATATTCAAAATATTTTAGCGATCACGTTTACTTGAAAATGTTTGACATACTTATGATTACATAAAATATAATAAGTAAATTCATACTTAAAATTTAATAACTATATTATTTTTTTATTTATTTGTTATAATATTTCTTTTTTATAAATAGAAAAATTTATTTATTATATGATTTGATCCTTGTAATTTTTTTAAAATGTAATAATTTTACGATTTGATCCTTAACTCTGAAAATATCTTCGCAACTAAAAGGTTCATGCATGCATATGAGTAAAAATACTTCGGAGATTTACTATAAATGAAGAAATATGTAGAAAACATCTTTCAAACATTAAACTCGTTTTTTTAATCTCTATCAAATATTTACTATTTGTCGGGTAAAAGTACTCTCCTTGTTAATTATTGAACTTCAACTTATCTATTTTGGTGAGAGTTTATATCATTCTTTCAAGTTGTTTCAATTTTATTTTTTTCTAAAAGAGTCTCTTCGTAAAACTTAAAAATTGAAAACACTACGATTGCCAAAACACAGACGCATTATAGGGAAGATAATTTCGCTAGGGCCCATTTACTGGTGAGAAATACTGCTGAATCTGAAGAAAATTGGCAAGCTCGCTAGTCGATCGGCAGAGCTAGTAGACAAAATAATTCGATAGTCAACTTCGATTATTCTCTATATAAACATTATTAAATTTTTTATTAGGAAATTTTTTTTTTTTTTGCCTTCCTCTTTTATTCATCGTATCTATGTTGATCATTACCAAGAAAGGTTACTTATTAGAATACAAAATTTGAAGTTCGTTCAAGTTGTAGCACTGTATATATCTTCCACCTGGCCGAAAACTGGAAAAAGTACGCATGTCATGCCAAATTTCAACGGCGTGGTTTGGCAACTATAATTAAGAGATGAAATGTAACCCACATTCACGACATGTTTTAATTTGCCCAATTATTCAAAGTAAAAGTCTTATTTATCATATTTTTCTCGTCAATGACAAGTCGCACCAAATCTTGGTAAAAGGATAAGTCCACCTTTTAGAGGCTATCTTGGTAGGTTCTATCCTCCACACAGCAAATAAAAGGGAAGAAAAGAGAGGAGAGAAAGTGAGATATAATTCTGTTATATTACTGCTGTAAATCGTTGGCTTTAGTTATGTTATGTAGTGTTAATAATCAACCTTGTTATTAATGTGATTTCCTGTGGCTATCAACTAGAATCAGCCTGGCTGATTAATGACAATATTTTGCAACTATATAATAATTAATAAATACCAGAGTACTAACAACGCTCCTTAATTAGTTCGTTGGAATTTCATACGCACAAACTTTTTTTTTTATATGAATGAGAATTAAATACATAACTTAAAACAATTTATTTAAATTTCTTAGCACTAAACTAATTTTAGTGGCTTAGTACAAACCATCTTTGAGCAAATAAAAAATTATGGAGATGCTTGAATGGGTAAATGCCTAAAATAATTACACGGGGAGTTTCATTGCAAATGAAAGTTGTGTTGGACTATAACTTTGGGGGTTGAACAAACTCAATCCAACCAATCTACCGATCTGTCCTATTCATATGGTACTGTTTCACATGATTGAACACTCTCCGTTTTCGATTATAAGTTGTCGCCAAGACGCCAAGAGTACATAGTCACGTGGGACACGCTGAGAGTGGGATCATCCCGTTGCCGTACGTAATTCCCACCCATGAGGCTTTTTCATTATTGGTTCTACTGTCTGCAGCCCAGCCCAACACCAAATCGTGAATGGGATTGTTAGGGAAATGGACTTACAATTTGGATTGTAGAAGGGTATCTGTAACCAAAAATAAAATAAAAATACCCTTCGTACCAAAAAAAAAAAAAAAACGCCTTGATTTTTTGTATTTTGTATATTTTGCATGTCCGTGAACCTTTATATTTTAATTCGAATCATATCAGGAAGTTTTATCTGCCTCTGCGTGCATAGGGGTGTAAATGTGTCAGGCTGACCCAGCCCGGCCTACATTGAGCCCAGCCCAGGCCCGGCCTTTCAGAAAAGTAGAGTAGGCTTAGGCTTATAAAAAAGTTTTTTTAATAAATAGGCCATAAGCCAATTTTGTCAAGTCCGGCCTACAGCCTTGTAGGCTGACCTATTTAATTTATTAAAATAAAATAATAAAATAATATTTATTTTATGTGGCAAAGACACAAAGTACCAAATACCAATATCTCTTACTTTTTGTGCTATTTTATTTTATGAAAAGAAAACTTGTCTAATGTCTCCAAATTTTACATGTTGTTGCAGCTTAATACCATGGAGCAATGAGTACCTTGTTGGATTATGATGTTACTGATGAAGATCTTTCAATAATACTCTTCTTTCCCTTGTCTTAATGGTGGTTTAAAGATTTTTAGATTAATGACATTCTCTTGTAGACTTTATTTCAGCATCCAGTAATTGTATTTTTCTTATTTTTCCCATTTCTTTGACTCTATTCCTCTATGATATACATTCTAGAGCTGAGGCATTATGTTGACTCTTTTTTGTTTATCATTTTTTTCTTATGAAAAGTACTAGTGCATGCATGAATGGAACTTTTTTTGCTCTATACAATTTTTTTTTTGCTATGTATATATAGTGGGAGGCCTACAAGGCCTGTAGGCCATGTCAGGCTTTCTTATTTTTGAAAATTGGCCGGGCTTGGCCTACAAATAAAGCCTTTAATAGGCCAGTAGGCCAGATAGGCTGCATTTTTTTTGACGTAGGCTTGGGGCAGGATGGCCAAAGCCCAGCCCAGCCCAACCCATTTACACCCCTCCTGTGGGTGCATACACACTAGATTGAATGATTTATGCATTTGCAAGCTCGATTCATCCAAACTAGGCGGACCTAGTTTGTCCGAGCACGACCCATGATCATAAAGGCTTATAATGTAAAGAACCTCGAGGTCACCACCCCAAAAGCTAGCTCAAAGGGTGGGAGTGCCGGATGCCTTATAAACTCCACATTAGTTGCTCATATAACCAATGTGGGACTATATATCTCAACAGCCCCCTCAAGAGCCCTCTTGGCGTGAAGCGTGGATTATGCAACAGGCCCAATCTTTGGTTTACCTTTTTTGTGCTTCCACTTTAAAGTGGGGAGCGGTGAGGATCGAACCTCAAGCTCTGATACCACTGTTAGGAAATTCGTTCCCTCAAACTCCAATGTCAAGCGGGTCCATGGGAAGCCCGTGGCGGAGGGCCACCACCAATGAGCTAAGGCTACACCAACCGTAGCAAGTGGATCCGACACCATGTCTCAACCCAAAACCTTAAGGCATTGGGTTCATGGGTCCTTTCACTTATATACTCACTTAGCTCATTACCAACCAATGTGGGACTCATCACACTTGAATAACTCAACAATCTCCCCCTCAAGTGAAATCCACCATTGGTATGCTCCCCCTCAACCGAGTACCCGAAGCGCAAAGTACTCGACCCGCCTCCTAGCCAATCACTAGGCTAGCTCGAGCTCAATCCAGCTCTGATACTACGTAAAGAACCTTGAGGTTACCACCCCAAAAGCTAGCTCAAAGGGTGGGAGTGCCGGAGGCCTTATAAACTCCACATTAGTTGCTCATACAACCAATGTGGGACTATATATCTCAACAAATGGTTTTTTACTTTGTATCCCCAAACTGTCTGACAAGACACAGCAATGATACGGCCTTGGTATAGTTTCTTAAAATTTTGTTTAATTGAAATTTCCTTTATTAATGAGTAATCGCAGAAACTTCTCTAGGACATTTGAGAAATTTAAGATATTTTCTAAAACCAATCATAAAATTTTCCGACTGAAAGCGGCCAAAGAAAATACAAAACCAAAATAAGCTTGTGAAAATGTCTTAGAATAAAGAGTAAATATCATTTTTGGTCCTCAGCAAATTTCAAATTTTAGGATGCCCGCTTTAATCCCTAGTAAATAAAAAGGTTATTCTTGGTCCCTAAGAAATTTAAAATAGATCCATTTAGTTGAAATCGCAGTCCCTCACAAATTCAAAAAAGATCCACATTAGTTTCTCAAAATGACTAAAATGAATCCATTCTGAATTTCTTAAGACCACAAATAGTCTTTTTATTTACTAGAAATTAAAGCGGGCATCGTAAAATTTGTCAAGGAGTGAAAATGATATTTACTCCATAATAAATACGTTCACCATCCCAGATTCCCAGTTATAAATAGCAAGTCACAAAAATTTATTTGACCCAACCCATTAAAATGGAAAAGGAACTAAAAAAGTCAAGGGACAAAACAAGTGGGCTTGTGGGCCAACCCGCAGGTGGATACGAGCATCGATCAATTTAAGCCATAATACGAACATGTGTATATGTCAGCAGCACTGTACTTGTTTCTCAGTTTTTCATAAAGAAAGTTTTCGAGTCTCATACCATAACAACTCTATCTCTTCGAGTTTGAAAGTCAACGGGCTTCCAATCGACACTCGGTGGGTTTTATCATATCATTCATCTCCATCCTAGTTGATTCTATTCCTTATGGCCTTACTTTACTTAGGTCTTTGGGGTGCACAAGATAATGTCATTAAGCTTAAGCTACAAAAATCATTCATAACCATGAATGAGCCATAAAATGTAGTGGGCCTCTACAACAAGTTTGGCCCAAAACTTATCAGCTTCTGTTCCATACAAGATAAAATATAATTCGTAAAATAATAAACTATTCAAAATGAAGGAAATGAGAGAGAGAGAAAAGACCCCTCGAGAAAAGAAGGCACGTGAAGACACGTGAGTGATGGTAAAGGCCTCGCGTGCCGGCGTGCCTCGCTTTATTCAACAAAAAAATGTTAAAAAAAGAGAGAGAGTTAAGGGTAGGGATGGGACCTACGTGGGCAGAAGTGTCATATACTGACACATGTGTCAGTGTTAGTGACATATTTCAGTCCTCAGTTCTGAGACATGTGAATGTGATCACTTTTTCCTTTTCCTTGTTTTTATATCTTATTATTATTCAACTCTATCCTTCCAAATACAGACGAATTTCGTTACGTGGGGTACTATTGGTGGACCCCCTCTAGATCCGTACCACTGTTCATCCAATATTTTCTTTCTTTGTTTTTTTTTTTTTTATACAAAAAAACATTTTAGAAAAAAAAAAGATTGAAGAGACAATAATTTACATTAGATTTAAGATAAATATCTCTCAGTCAATATAAATTAAGGGCGTTGTTTTTACCTTGTTGCAGCAAAAAGCAACATCTTTTCTGCTGATACATCGATTGTGGTGATTATTTTATTTTATTTTTTCATTTTTTTTTTACTAATGGGACTCACAAGTTTTTATTAGTGCATGAATGATTTTAATTTTTTCAGTAACATAACATTTATAATTCTCATAAATTAAACATAACACCTTATTTTGGCAATTGACGGTAATTAAGAATGCGCCGTACTATAAATTTTAAAAAAAGTTATTAAAAAAATTAGAATAAACACCCTTTTTAGTCCTGTCAATATCTACGAAGTCCTTTTTAGTCCCTGATAATAAAAAAGGATCAAATTGGTCCCTGAAATTACAAAATAGGGGCCATGTTACTCCTTATGTCAACTCCCAAATATGTAGAGTGGCCATTTTCTTGTACTTTCAGGGACCAATTTGGTCTTTTTTTATTGCCAGGGACTGAAAACGTAGATATTGTCAGGGACTAAAAAGGGTGTTTACTCAAAAAACTATTAAAATATTTTTTTACATCAAATATATGTATAGTTGTTGCTGCTGTCATTTGAAAAATTACATAAGAAGCACGCACATGGCATACAGGCATAGGGAATGTGATTTGGGATTCTGGTTCGGTTGACCCTCACAAGGGAGAGCAATTGGCAGCTGATTAAGGGCTTAGATAGAAATGCTTATGTTGATTTCATTTATGTAATTTGGATAAGTTGAATTAATTAGTAGCAAGTATATTATAATATCATATTAAGAATTATACAAATTTTTGTTCGCGTGATAGTTTATTTATCAGTTGTTAATTTAGTTTATTAAATTTTTATAGATGAATTAGCCCAAACAAATATTTTTCTTAAATTTGTTTGCGAGCTGGATGTTTGAACATTTACATTAACTCATTAGACGTGGTAAATGTGCATTCCTTTATTAACCATAACTCATTAGACGTGTCCCGCAATGAGTTCCCGCAATGAGTTCATCGGAAGAGTGATCATTTTGTTATGTTTGGACAAAAAAATTACCAGACTGCCACGCTAACAGTAAATTTTATCAAAATGCCACGCGGCATAATTCGCTACACAATGTAGCGAATTATGTATGCAAGTAATTCGTTACATAGGGTAGCGAATTTTGCAAAATTTGACATATGAAATTTTTGGTTATGTGCGTTCTAACGTGGCATATTTCGCTACACTGTGTAGCGAATTACTTGCATACATAATTCGCTACACTGTGTAGCGAATTATGCCGCGTGGTATTTTAGCAAAATTTACTGTTAGTGTGACAGTCTGGTAATTTTTTTTATCCAGACATGACACTTTGGTCACTGTTCCAAGTTCATCTTGAAAGATATTGACTAAAAACTTCATGTTTTTCTGTTTCACGAAATTGCAATTAAATATCAGACACTTTGACTTAAAAAAGCTAAGACTTGTGATCTTGAGGTATAGCATTCGAACCACCCTTGTGATGTAATTTGTTCATTTTTAGACGCTGATATTTTATTTTTTTTGATAAAAAAAAAATACATAAGAAACGGCCTTTTATAAATTTTACTAAAGACAAACACGGATAATTAATCCATATTGCAGCGTATTGGCTCATGTGATGTAGTACACGACAGGGGGGGGAATAAAACGATAAAAAAAAAAACTGCATTTCAAACCACTATTATGAGTGGAGAATATCTTGGTAAATGTAAAAATTTTAGAATTACATAAAAAATATAATATTGATTTTAATTTTATAAAAAACATTAATTTAACATTGTTATGCATATGCCATTTTTATTTATTTCGGACAGATTTCGAGTCCTTCCCTAAGCTATACGTCATAAAAGCAAGGATGGCAAGCAGCTATGAATTGTTCGTGAAATGTAAGTAGTCAGTAATTAAATTTTACATTTAAAAATAAAAAGAAAATGTTCATTAAACTCATCATGTGCAAAAACCACATGTAACGTACATGAAGCTTAGTTAGAAAGTTGAGAAGATATAGCTTTTGCTCCTTCCACGTTTAAAAACTTTCAGAATTTCCCAATTTTAATTTATTATGGGATAAGAATAAATTAGTAGATATATATATATATATATATATGAGTTACGATCATTTGACACCAGTGTCAAATTTTAAATTTGACACCTCATTTGATAACCGTTAGATCAAAACAGATCAATGGTGTCACATGCTTACAAATCAGAGTCATTGATCTTTTTTTATCTAACGGCTCTCAGATGAGGTGTCAAACTTCAAATTTGACACCGATAGGATCCTTTGACACCTCATCTGAGAGCCGTTAGATCAAAAAAGATCAACGCCTCTGATTTGTAAGCATGTGACACCATTGATCTTTTTTGATCTAAAGGCTCTCAGATGAGGTGTCAAACTTCAAATTTGACACCGGTGTCAAAGGATCCTACCTCTATATATATATATATATATATATATATATATATATATGGGAAATATTACTCTTCTTTTACATAAAATAACTTCTCTCATACTCTTTCACTTCGATTTTTGCACCTCAAATTTTTCTTTTTTTCTTTTTTCTTGTAATGGTGGGACCCATCAATTTTCTCCCTACAACATAAGATGACTATCTTATGTAAACGGAGAATAATAAAACCCTATATATATATATATAGGACAAATTCCATGTATAATAAATTATGAGCATGAGGAGATCATCAACAAACCCTAGAAGGTCATAAACATGAATTTGGAGCCTTCTTTCAGGGTAACATTGGTCTTTAAGCTTTGGTGGCAGCTGATATACATAGTCAATTGTTAGACAAGTAATTTGGTTGAGAGCACCATGTAAATATAAATTTGTGTCATTTATCTTAGAATTTATTATACAAAAACATAATTGAGGTGATAGAATATAACCATATGCAGTTGTGCAGTTCAAACTCCTTAACCTCCCTATCAAACTCATGTCATTAGCTAATCATTGTAACCAACTCTTCAGTTATAGTAGAGATCTATGTATTCATGTGTATCACTGATTAGATCATATTGTACTTTTCTCTCTATGAATATAGAAAGATTTTTTTTATTCTTTATTTTCTCTTGTTTCCTTTCTTCTTGGTTATGCTTTTGATACCTTACATGGTATCAAAGCCACAATCGATCCATGGATGCTTCTGCACAAACACCTTCAATGCAAACACCTCTTCACACTTTTTCAAATCCAGTCCCCTTCAAATTAGATTAAGCAAATTTTTGCCTTGGAAACAACAAGCCTTAGCTACAATTAGGCTACAAGCTGCAAAAATTCATCACAGTAACTCTGAATATGAAAGTGGTGTCTGGGAGCAACAAGATCAGTTATTGGTGTCATGGCTACTTGCATCAATGTCTGGAACTCTATACATGAGAATGGTAGGTTGCCAATCTTCTTATGAATTTTGGCAAAAACTTGCAGAATTTTTTGCTTCATAGACGCGTGCTAAAGTGAAACAGTTAAAAGTACAATTGAGGAACACCAAAAATGATGGATCTATCTCAAAACACCTACTGATGATCAAGAAGATTGTTGATTCCTTAGCAGCAATTAGGGGAGTAAATGGGCTGGGCTGGGCTTTGGCCTTTTTGGCCCAAGCCTACGTCAAAAACATTCAGCATATCTGGTCTACTGGCCTATTAGAGACTTTATTTGTAGGCCAAGCCCGACTCAATTTTAAAAATAATAAAGCCTGACATGGCCTACAGGCCTTGTAGGCCTCCCACTGTAGATACTAAGCAAAAAAAATAATTGTATAGAGCAAAGAAAGTTCCATTCATGCATGCACTAGTACTTCTCATAAGAAAAAAATGACAAACAAGAAAGAGTCAACATAATACCCCAGCTCTAGAATGTATATCATAGAGGAATAGAGTCAAAGAAATGGAGAAAATAAGAAAAATACAATTACCGGATGCTGAAATAAAGTCTACAAGAGAATGTCATTTATCTAAAAATCTTTAAACCACCGTCAAGACAAGGGAAAGAAGAGTATTATTGAAAGATCTTCATCAGTAAGATCATAATCCAGCAAGGTCCATTACTCCATGGTATTAAGCTGCAACAACATGTAAAATTTGGAGACATTAGACAAGTTTTCCTTTCATAAAATAAAATAGCACAAAAAGTAAGAGATATTGGTATTTGGTACTTTGCGTCTTTGCCACATAAAATAAATATTATTTTATTATTTTATTTTAATAAATTAAATAGGCCAGCCTACAAGGCTGTAGGCCGGGCTTGACAAAATTGGCCTATGACCTATTTGTTAAAAAAACTTTTTTATAAGCCTAAGCCTACTCTACTTTTCAGAAAGTCTGGGCCTGGGCCGGGCTCAATGTATGCACAATCCACTTGACATTCATTTAAAGGCAGTCAAGCGTATACTACGCTACCTCAGTGGCTTCATCAGTCATGGTCTTCTTATTAAGTTGTCTCCTCATTTTCATCTATCAACAATCTGTGACTCTGATTGGGGCTCAGATTCTGATGATCACCGCTCCACGTATGGGTTCTGTACCTTTCACGGTGGAAATCTTATTTTGTGGTCCTCCAAGAAACAACCACTAGTTAGTCGACCAAGTATTAAAACTGAGTACAAATGTCTAACAGTAACAATAACTAAACTCACCTGGATTTGATCCTTATTGTCTGATCTACGCATTCATGTTCACCAAGTTCCAACTATCTACTGTGGTGACCTTAGTGCTGTGCAACTCACTACTAAAAAAGCATTGATTAGAGACGGAATTTAGAGACGAAAAAATATCCATCTCCAAAAGGGACGAATTCAGATAAGGAATAACAATCCCTCATAAATAGGGAGGGAATTAGATACGATAATATTTCTGTCTCCGTTATTGACAGTTTTAGAAACGAAAAATCAATCCTTCTCTAATAGGCATAGTTTCGTCTCTAAATCTGTCCCTAATAGAGACGACTATTTTTTCGTCTCTAATAGAGATAGATTTAGAGACAGAACTTAATATATAGAAAATAATGATAGTATTAAGTGGATACATTTGGATTTAGTGAAGGAATTTAGTGACAGATTTTTTTATCTCTATCAGTGATAGATTTAGAGACGTAACATTTATTTTCATCTCTAATTCCGTCACTGATAGATACAAATATTTTTTGGTCTCTATGAGTCAGGGATCGTGTTCCATGCCTAAGAGAGACGAATTATTTTTTGTTCCTATTTGAGACGAAAAGTAATGTGTCTCTGTTTGGGACAGATTTTGAGACGAAAGTAAATGACCTGTCTCAAAATCCGTCTCTAATATAGACACATTACTTTTCATCTCAAATAGGGACAAAAAATAATCTGACTCTCTTAGGGATGGAACAAGATCCATCATTAATAGCAATGAAACTTTTTCCTTCTCTAGCAGTGACGGAATTAGAGACACAAAAAAATATTCCGTCTCCAATTCCATCATTGATAGAGATGGAATTGTTTTATCTCTATCGGTGAGGGATTCTATTTCATCCCTATTTCAGATGAAAAATTTTGTGTCTCTATTTGGTACAGATTTTGTGACAAAAGTAAATTATCCATCTCAAAATTCATCTCTAATAGAAATAGATCACTTTCTGTCTCAAATATAAACAGAAAATAATCGTCTCTACTAGAAATGGAATAAGATCCCTCACTAATAGAGATGGAATTTTTTTTGTCTCTAATAGTAACAGAATTAGAGATGAAAATGCATATTCCATCTCTAAATCCGTCACTGACCTATTTTCAAAATAGTACAAGCTTGGACTCATTAAAAGATTTCTTTGGAAATCAAACCACAAACTTATGAAAAGAGACAACCGTATCCGATAGACCCACGAGATATAAAAAAAGGAGAGCTCGGAAGGCGGATAATTGAAATTAAAGCAACAACTTTTGCAACCGCAAGGTAAGAAAATCCTAGTTTTGGAGCGATAATTTGTGTAGGTACAAAGTATGAAAATTCAAGATTTTGAGCGACGACTTATACTGGCCCATAGCAAGAATATCCCAGTTTTGATATAATATAGAAGTCTTTTTCATTATAATATATAAGAAAGAATCCAAAAGAATAGTATAATATAAAAGAATATAATGTCCAAAGATTTTTATCCTTTTTATAGAAAAGGAATGCCTCTTGGTCTTTTTCCAGAATCTTCTTCATTAATGGGGTGGTTGTTGTTAATATATGGCCCTTGGTCGTGTTTGTGACAAAGGTTTTAACCCGATTTCAAATTTGTGTCGTGTTCGTGTTGAGCATTTTCGTGCTTATGTCAAATTTGTGTCGCGTCGTGTTGTGTTGACCTGAATTGCCACCCTTATGACAAGCCGATAGGATTCATCATCTCTGCAAAAGATAAGTTATCCACAAGAGACTAGGGGAACTTGAATGACTTCCGTAAGACTTGAGAATCCGTGCACAAGGGATTATAAAGGAGTTCATGAATCCATCTTTAGAGTTTATGGAAGAGGACTCCTAGTTCTGTAAAAGCTAACTTCCAGTCATTCTAGAGTTGATATGATATCCTTGCTCTTGACTTGAAGATGGATAACGAGATGAAACGATGGATTGGCACAGTAACCCTATGGGTAAGGTTGATCACTTGATCGTTCATCTAGCTTTGAGGCCACACAGTATTGCTAATACTCTGTATGATCATGTTAATCCTACTAAAAGGGTTTAGTAAGCCCATACTTATTTATATCAGTGGCTATTTGGTCCTAATAGTTTATATACCTATATCACTTATAGCCTATTTGAATTCTCTCTTTTTTTAAGCTAGAAGTGACTAATTATAAGCTAAAGATAAAACAAAAGAGCTTAAAAAAAAGCTAAAAGTTTTTTGGTGACTACTTAAAATTTTTAGCTTAAAAGTACATATTTTAATAAATCTCTCTCTCTCTCTCTCTCTCTCTCTCTCTCTCTATTTCTATAGCTCTTCATTTCAAAAAAATGCACACAATTAAAGAAATGTAGATAAGAGCTTGAAAAAAAGCTCCTCCTATGAGCTTTCGGCGTTTAGTTTTTTTCTTCATTATTAAAAAGAGCTTTTCATTATAAGAGCTTTTCTCAAAACATGTTTGGCCTAACTTCTGCTTATAAGTAGCTTTTAGTTTAAAAGAGAGAGGATCCAAATAAACACTTAGTTGGCTTGGACTAGCATATGGTTTTGGGCCTATAAGAGTATAATGTAGAACCTATGAGATAGTTTCATGCAGGTGCTAAGTGGATATAATTTTTGTAAAGTTTAAATATAATATTTATAAAGAATTAGATCAAGTATTTGTAAAGTTTAAATATAATATTTAGATTAAATAAGAATTAGATCCTTATCTTAATTTAAATTTTGAATTAGAATTCGGATAGGATAAAAATAAGATAGAGATCTTATCACATGAATGAAATTTAAATAGTTTAAATTTTATTCATATCGTAATAATATTAATAGTATTTGTAAAATAATATTAATATTTAATTTTAAATATATTTTAATTAATAATATTATAATTTAAATTCTTTATGATTTTATACATCCAGATGTTTTAATATAATATAATATCTATTTTATATTTTACATTAATATAATAATCAAATACATAATAAAATTAAGTATTAAAAAATGGTATCGTTTAAAAAGTATTAACCGAAAGTGGAATGAAATACATAATAATTAAATACAAAAAGAATTTTCACCAAAAAAAAAAATACAAAAAGTATTAATCGAAAAACATGTGTAAACATATTAAAAGGTAACCCATGTTATCATTTAAAAATTATTTAAGAAAATCTAACTTGTATTAAAAATTAAAAAATAATTAAAAAATAAGATAAGATTTGATAACTTCCCACTCACATCATCCCCCTAATTTCTCGTCCACCTCCCTATCTTTTAGATACTGAAAGCATTTATAAACTTACGCTTAACAAGCATAAGTCGTTGAAAAAAATTGCAAAAGATATTCCAATAAAAAAATGAAGATTTTTATTTGCTTTAAAAAAGTGAACTTGGATCGTAATATTAACTTATTAAAGCATGCTTATTCCTGCCATTTTTTAAAGCGGGCGAACTCTAATTTTTGGATTGCTTTTACAATTTGATTAAAAACAAAACTCATAAATTACACACAAGATTGAAAATTTTATATAGATAAGAACTAAATAAAGAGATGACAATCAAATCCATATTGTATGAGATATTATTTAAATAATCATTATTATTTTTTTCAATCCCTCCAAAACTTCATTCCCATGTTTTTTACTGTTTTAGTTCATTCCCACCTCCCAATCTTGATTCCCGCCTTTTAGTTTTGTTAGTCAAGAACGTGTATTAGTTGTTGCGCTCATAGTTTAATCTCTCACCATTTTCATTGCCCATATCACTTTTGCATCTACCACACACAACCACCATTCCAGCTTTGTAACCATCCCCCTTCTCAACACAGTTTCGGGATCTGCCACTCAAAATTATCATTCCACCTTTGAAACCATCCCTTTTCTCAACACGCGGGTACACATAATTTTTTCTTTCTGTTCTTTATATTTAATCCTTTTGGTTTATCAAGCCACCTAACACAAAAAGATAACGTCTTGGTTGCTCTATCTGTTTTTTCTTTTTAATTTTTGGGTCTTTTGAAAGAAGGTAAAAATACTCTATGTATGATACCAGGGTGTTAAAATGCCATAAGCTTTATGTATGCTATTGCCAACTGTGAACGCGCTGATTAGTATATATCTTCAAGATTTGTTTTTTCATGCAGTCTTGATGTCTTGTGTTTTGGTGGATTAATTTTTCTTGTGTTTTGATAATTATTATACTTTCTCATTCATTTATACTTTCTTGTAGCATGTTGGAAGGATTCTATGCTCTTTCCATTGCACTGCACCCTTGAAGCTATCTTCTTTTGCTTTCATCTATGCTGCTGGTCTAGCTTTCCTTATAGAAGCAATCAGAAACATACAAGCCAAAGGTAAACCTTTTTTTCTTCTCCAAATGGTATATCTATCAGATCTGAGTATATTATTGATTTTTCTTCTCCAAATGGTAAACCTTTCCTTATATAAGCATGATTAGTTTAAGTTGCAATATTGAAATTCATATATTATTTTTATTACATCATTTTTATAAGCTTCTCTAGGATACCAAGCCATTAATTTTTATCCTGTATTGACTCTGAGTAAAATCTATACGTAGCAAAATTTGATTGTTATCATCATGTAAATTATTAGCTTAATTATTGGCTGATTCGTGAATTTAATTAGATATGACACTAATAATAAAAATGAGAAGGACCTGCACATGTTGGAGGTTCTGAAATTAAGAAGAGATTGTGATATTTGAGAACTTTTGTTTATTTGACATTGAATCAAACTTAAGTGATAACTAATGTAATTTTTGTAATTTTAGGAGGACTTTTTGAAGCGAAGGACTGATTGTGATAATGCATTAGTGGCTAGGGCAGAGGTATCCACTTGTCAATCTGATGAAGTGTTATTATTGCAGGCTGTTGGTGGTATGAACAAGAAAGGTCGAATATATGGTTTAAGTGCAAAGGCGTGGAATTATAAGTCCACAAAGATTTCTGCTAGCTCGTTAGGAGTCTCCACATATGAGTATGATCACATGAGAGACTTGGTCACCAGCTTATCCAGCTAAAATGAGCAGCTGAAACAAAAATATGAGCACACGCAGCAACAAATGATTTTTATAAAAAAGAAAACAGACCAAGAGATGGCAATTATGAGAGAGCAGTTGGCGATGTTGATGGTTCGTTTAGGAGGAGATGTGCGCAACTCCACTACTACTACTTCGACACTAGATGCACAAAATGATTATTATGATGATGATAGTGATGCTCATTTGCATGATGATAATTGATAGTATGCATATTTTCTTTTCTTATTTTCATTTGTGAATATTGCTTGTTATCTCAAACATTTGTTATTTTTTATGAATTCATGTAAAAACTTATTGTATTACAATGGTTGGATTTGATTTGATCTTTATTTTCATTTAATATAGCTACTTTATATTTTGTGTCAGTTGGATTTGCTATAAGAATATTATATTATAATTAATATTAGTTTTCAGTAAAAATTAAATTTTTAATGAATATTTGATTTTGAAAAATTAAATTATAAGAATATCTCATTCATGTAATATATTTTCATTTAGGAAAGAAAAATAAAGACAGAAATATATGTCATCAATTGGGATGGAAAACATTATCATTAATACAGATATAAACAATATATTACTAATAGAGAAAAAAAATTCCCTCACTAATAGAGACAGAAACAATCCATCACTAACAGAGAGGGAAAAATATCCAACGCAAATAGATAGGAAAAATATTCGTCACTAACAGAGATGAAATTATCCAACACTAACAAAGACAGAAAATTGTTTGTCACTAACAGAGAAGGGGAAAATCCATCACTAACGGAGACGAACAACTTCCGTCCTTAACAACTTCCGTCTCTAATAGGAACAGATTACACATATTTCACATGCATAAATTTGTGACAGAAAATAATATCATAGGAACGGATTTATCCATCACTATCGGGGAGGGAAATATTTCTGTCTCTAATAGTGACATAATTTTTTCCGTCTCAAATAGAGACGAATTTGTTCCGTCCTAAAATTCGTCTCTATTAGGGACAGATTCATAATTCTGTCTCCACCTGTTAGTGACGAGCCATAATGTAACGGATTTTTGTCCGTCCCTAATTCCGTCACTAATCTACTTAGTGACGGAAATATTTCACTTAGTGACGGAATTATTCTGTATCTAATTGATGTTTTTTTAGTAGTGACTATCTGTCAATCCTCTTTTTTATTCGCGTACCATACATTTTGAACTGGAATTATACTTTGTTCGGGAAAAGGTAGTTCAAAAAGTTGTCTCGGCTCACCATGTCCCAGCTGTTAATCAAATTATTGATGGTCTAACTAAGGTAATTTCTCACTCAAAGTTTATAGAGTTTAGATCCAAGCTCAGTGTTCTCTCAGCCAAGTCCATTAAGCTTGCGGGGGGATAATAGAATATAAACATATGCAGTTGTGTAGTTAAAACTCCTTAACCTCCCTAACAAACTCAAAGTCGTTAGCTAACCATTGTAACCAATTCTTCTGTTATAGTAGATATCTATATATTCATGTGTATCACTTATCTAGATCATATTGTACTTTTCCCTCTCTGAATTTAGAAAGACTTTCTTGATTCTTTCTTTCTTCTCTCGTTTCCTTTCTTCTCTGTTATGCTTTTGATACCTTACAAGATCTTTAAAATTTACTTCTTCACATAATTTAAACGATTATAAAAATAACCTTTATCCATAGCTTTTTATCAGTGTTATTAAACTCGATCCGGGCATCGACCCGGTCGGGATACTGGGTTACTGGTCAAACCAGTGGACCCGGATATATATAGATATATAAAAATATAAACATATAAATTCAATAATATTATCCATATCTAAAATGAATTAAACATGGTTCAATAAATAAACTCAAAAACAAGAAGCATAAATAAATAAAAATGCATGCTATTACTATGTCAATTTTAATTTCATACGCTTAGCACTTTTGGAATACATTTTGTCTTTACAAAACAAAACTAGTATGGAATAATCATAATAATTTTTCAATGACTTGGCAGTACTGTCAACTACACCAAAATTCCTTAGCCACTTGACCTAAACCATGGCGTCAAAGTATGCCATAAATTCAACTTTTACAATGGATGCAATAATTATATATTCTTTCACACTCTTTCATAAGCTAACGTTTTGTGCTAAAAGATATAAATAACCATAAGCGGATTTTACCGTATTCACACAACCATTGAAATCTAAATTTAGGTATGCTATCCCTTTAAGAGTATTAAACCTTATAAAAAAAGCTTGTTATCTTTTGTCTCTTGAAAATATTTCATCAATTTCTTTGCAGTTTTCAAATTACCTAAACGAAAAGTACTCTAGCATCTTTCTATCATTCAAATTTCAAAACTTATATATGGTCGTGTACAAGTTTGAGCATGCATTAAACTTCTAACAAGCGATGAATATGAAATTTGTTCCATTTATTTCTATTCCAAGTAATTATTAAAACATTGCACGAGACTAAATTTGTCCTTTTTCTAAATTGGAACATGAGAATAAACATTTTTTTCAATTTGAAACTTTCTACAACTTTATTAACATGGGATATGATATTATGTTAGATTACAATTTCAATCAATGATAAAGGTTGTGGGGAGAGAGAAATAAACAAAAGGATTTGTTTGACCCTATAAATGTATACCGTTAATTGGTTGAGATTGTAATGTAATGGTTTGGAGAAAAATATTTTTTAAAGGACATAACACAATTATAATATAAAAACAATTTTTGTTTCTTCTCTTCCCTCAATCATTTCATCTGATATGAAGAGAGAAAAAGAGAAATTTTTCGTATTATAACTATGTCTTACTGGTAAGACATAATGTTAAAAAATAAAAGAATACACATTGTGTCCTTAAAAAAGACAGACACTTAACCCTATCATTACTACTCGTTTCCATTATATTTAAAAAAGTTCAGGATTGTTCTGCAACCGTGTAAGTTACACTCTTAATATTGATCATTGATTCCACTAATATCTAGTCTCTAATTTTTAAAAAATATGAATTATTGAATACAAATGGATCAAATGTAAATTTTTTTACTATTAAGAATATTCTGTCAAATTTTTTTTATAATTAATGTAAGGGTTAATCTAATCTAATGTTGCATAAGAGAAGATCTCTCATGTTGTAGACACATATGTGGTGGGACCCACCATCTACAAAAAAAAAGAAAAAAGAAAAGAAAAAGGTTATCACGATTTTCGATAGATCTATTGGAGATAAATTACTCTCATAAGAGTAGTTTTTTTTCTTAGGTAGTGTTTGGTTGAAGATTTATTTTGGGATTGATGAGAAAGTGTAAGTGGATATTGGAAAATACCACGTTTGGTTCAGGTTTTTTTAAAAAATACTAGGCAAATAGGATAGATGGGAAAATAACTTTTGTGTTGATTTTTGGATGAAATTCACTGTTACAGAATACCACTTGAGATGTGGTATTTTGAGATAACTGGGGAAGTGAAAAAACAGGTGCGAAGTTTCTCTCGAATATAGATTTTGCAAATTTAAATAAATTTTCGTGGTAATATTTCGGTCAACCAAACAACATTTTTTACATACCAAACTCACTTTTCAACCATTTCCACAGTAATTACATTTCTCTAGTATTCAAAAAATTCCTCCTTAACCAAACGCCCCCTTAATGTAATATGTATTAAGGAAAATAATTATCTCATGTTGCATGAGATAATTATCTCATGCAACAAAAACAAAGTAGTGAGATCCATATTATTATTTTTTTTTTTTGTACAAACGATAGACTTCGGTTTCTTGTATCAAAGATGAGATTAATAGATCCCATGTATTAAACAATACAAAACGTAATTTTCTTTACCTAGCTCCAATAGTGCTCAAAATATCTGCTGTTGCCACCTGCCAACCGCATATGTTGGAGCAAAAACGGGATTTTAGCTCCAAAACACCCTGAGCATATACAACATAGACCTTGAAAAGAAAGCTTTCCCCTTGAAGAGCGTTCGTTCCTTTGCTTTTAGTCCTTCTATGCACAAGAAAAGCGAATAACGAAAATCTTCTCATCAGCTTAGCTGCAATATGGAACTGTACTGTCGGATCAAAACTCCTTATGTCAGTATTCATCTGCAATTTGATGTGTCTCTCTGCCTTTGCATTGTTTCAGACAGCAGATTCATCCAAAACCAACAGAAACAGCAAATTAAATTCAATTAAAACAAAACCATTAAAAGACAAATGAATATAATAATATCCTATTCACTCTAGTGTTGAACTGTTAACAGACTTGTAGTTAAATAATAAAAAACTTGTTTTTCCCACTTAGAAACCCTATGCTGCTACTACACTTTCCCTCCCTCGAGTGCTATTTCCAAAGCAAAGCAGAAAGACAAAGACCGCAGGTTCTTCACTCTCTCTACCTATCCAGTTGTTACCATTATTTTATTATTTGTGAGCTCTTCTTTTTGCTCTCAACTGTCTTGTCTGACTGTCTTTTCTCAAGTGCTCTAAGGGCTAAGGCTCTCACTGGCTTCAAAACAAACTTTGCAGGCTTTGCTGTCAGAATCTTCTCTCTCTCTCTCTCTCTCTCTGAGGTATCTGCCAAAGATATAAAGGATCCCACAGAGGTCACTGCGAAAGCTTTTTACAAACTTGGTCTTTACACATCCGGCACACCTAACAGAGTTAATTAGCTAAAAGGAACCAAGCTTAATATAACTGTTGCTATTCTCTCTCTCTCTCTCAATGGACTTTCATCTGAAGCAATGGAGAAACCAGCATGAGTCAGCGGAACAACATTCTACAAAGATGCCAAAACTTCTACCTGCAGAATCCCATCAACAGCCAGAGTCATCTGCATCTGCATCTGCTCTTCCTTTGTTTTTACCTGAACCTAACAGCAAAGTCAGCACCCTGTCAGATTCAACATTTGCTACTAACGGATTTCCCAGTAAGATTTTTTTTTTTTTTTTTCCTTTTCTCGTTTGTGACAGAAACTAGGAAAGTTTGGTTACAGAGCTTCTGGCATTTAGTTGCTGCTGCTAACTTTTTGAGTTTGCTATGAGCTAGTTTTACCTTTCTTTCTTTTGGATTCACCAGTTCTTTGGTTCTTACATTTTCTCTTTTTCCCTTTGTGGGGGGGTTGGTACTCGTCTTTTATTATGACTGTTTAGGGATGGGAAGTTATTTCAGCTTGGCTCAGTGGCAGGAGCTTGAGTTGCAGGCTTTGATATTTAGGTACATGTTGGCTGGTACTGCTGTTCCTCATGAGCTTCTTCAACCAATCAAGAAAAGCCTTCTTCATTCCCCTTCATATTTCCTTCATCACCCTCTCCAACATTATCAGCCTGCTTGTAAGTTTCTCTCTCCAATCTATAGTACCTGTTCTTTACTGTCACACACGATTCTCTATATGCTATACAAAAACATATTTTTTTCGTGTTTTATGGTCATTCTACACCCCCCCAAAAACGTCCTTTTTTGTTATTTTTCTCTTTATGCGAGAGTTTCAGTTATTTCGATGATAGTAAAAAAAAAAAAACAATCGAAGTTTACATTCTGGACATGCCTGTTGCATATACGTTACAAGTTACGATGGAAAGTAAAGGCTTGGTTTTTTTTTTGGACATGTTTGTTTGTTTGTGGGATCAGTGTTGCAATCAGGGTATTGGGGAAGAGGAGCCATGGATCCGGAGCCAGGCCGTTGTCGGAGGACCGACGGGAAAAAGTGGCGGTGCTCGAGGGACGTGGTGGTTGGGCAGAAGTACTGCGAGCGGCACATGCATCGCGGTCGAAACCGTTCAAGAAAGCCTGTGGAACTACCCACACCAACTAGTGCCGCTGGTGGTGGATCTCTCGCTGCTTCATCTTCCATTATTTCTTCACAGCCTCTGGCTACTGTCTCGCTGAAATCCCCTTTCGATCTTCTTCACCTTAATGAACGGTAATCTTCCTCTCTCTCTTTCTTTTTCTGTACTTAAAATGACTAGTTAACAAAGATAGCAGCGTAAGCACTAGTTAAGATTTTACTTTGAGCTATAATGAGTACATCTAATAAAAGACAATCAGCGAGTGAGCTTTGCTTTGAAAAAGGGTGACTAAGTGTTATTTCTAGTCGAGCTTGATCTAATTTAGTGGGACATCCTTTGCTTCAACAATTTCTTTATTTCCTTTTCTGTCTATCGTGTTTTAAAAGATTGATTCATTGTCATTCAAAAAGTATGTTTGAATTTGTTTCTTTCCTAGTTGAACCAAATAATTTAAGGAGATATGTTCATCCTTGTGGCTGACTGATTCCTAAATGGGATACGGACCCTTATGGGCATGACCACTATGTCTCATGCTAGGGAAATAAAGCTTAAGATTGTGCCAAATTATCCCCAACCGTGTCTTTTCTAAACTAAATTTAGAAATCATGCTGTCCTTGTATTTCTTCGGTCACATAAGTTTTTTTTTTTTAAATGCCTCTGCTTGATATTTTTGGTGTCTTGATGGCTGGGCCCTATGTAGTTCCTCTGGGACCAAGAATGAAGACAAGGTCTTGGTTGAAAACCAAAACCAAAACCAAGACCATGTGGGTGGGGATGGCAAATCAGGGGGTCAAATGCTGAGGCATTTCTTTGATGATTGGCCACGATCACTGCAACAGACTGACAACGCTGAAAACAATGCTGGCGGGATGAACTCGGCGACATGTCTATCTATTTCAATGCCCGGAAATACTTCGTCGGATGTATCATTGAAATTGTCCACTGGCTACGGAGAGGATCCGTGCCCAAGAAATGGGAATGTGGACCCAGACACAGAACAACTGCAATTGAATTGGGCCGGAGGATGGACTTCGGCTAATCAAGTGGCCTCAATGGGAGGACCACTTGCAGAGGCACTGAGATCATCTACGTCAACTTCATCACCCACTAGTGTTTTGCATCAGTTGCCTCCTAGTTCTGGATCTGAGACTAGCTTCATTAGTACCTAGATTTAGTTAATTAGTTGGTGCTCCAATTATCTTTCCGTTTTTTTTTTTTGGGGTTACTTTCCACTTTTGGAGCATTCTTGGAGAACAGACATGTTTGTAACAATTTTATGGACTACTTTTGTTGTTTCGAACTGGGCCAGGAACCGAGCCTTTATTACATGTGATTAAGTTATAATTGTTGGTTGCCCATTAACATTTTGCTTTACTGGAGCCAATATTTTCATCTAAGTAGATTACTTCATTTCCTGAATTTCGCAAATATTTATTGGGATTAGTATTTCTCATGTAAAAAATAATTTTATTTCTTACATGTAAAAGTGTGGAATTTATATATATATATATTTTTACTTCTTTTCACATGATTCTTCATAGAACTCACAAATATTTTTTGTATGTAAAAGATAAAATCATCTAATAACATGAAAAACATTAATTCTATGTTTATTACCTAGTAACATTCACAATACGTGTTATTACAAATTCGGCACGAAATCACCTGCGAGAGAGTAGCTTAAGCTTAGCTTCCTGCAACCTCTCCAAATCACTTAATGAAAAATCAATATTTGCCACTTGCCCATCGCATGAAAGGAAAGAGACATCCTTTTTTTTTTTTTGGAGTTACCCAACCCTAATTATCTCTTTGAGACGAGTTGGCTCCCTCCGGTATCCCCACGAGCTTCGACTCTTTGAGCCGACTATGTGACTAATCCTTGGATAATGAACATAGTCGCGTTATTAATTTTGTTTTTAAAATAACAGATGGCAAACGGAAGGTACGACCGTTTGTAGTAAGGCAATTAACTTTATTTTTTACTTTTTTACCGTGTACAATTACTTTATTAGCACGGCATAAAAATATACTTTCGTATTGCTACAAACTCAACTTATAAATTTAAATAATACATCTATCGAAGCCTCCCGCATAATTTCCCAGGGTAAAGCCCATCGGAAACTTCTAAATCTTAATTTATTTATACCATGCACTTACGAAGATTGATGGTGCATAGGTACAGTGATTCTAGGTCCGTGGACCGTAGTTTTATTGATTCACATTCCTCAAACGCGATGAGAATTGTGCATGTCAAAACGTTAAACCTTCAAATGTAAAAACAGAAAGCTTGGTGTGCTATACATAACTTACCTAGCAAGGCACATGTACAAAATTTCGACGTTAGTATGCTGCCTCAGTAAAGATTAACTAGCGCTCCACACATTCCACTTTAATTCTGCTCTGCTGTTTAAGTGCCTGTTAAAACCACAGGACGTTGGTTGGCTAGTTTGACTAGGGAGTTACTGCATCCATGCCATTGCGCACTTGTCACAATTATACCAGAAACTTGTCATTAGGCTTCAACTGGCTCTGGTTCAACTTCATCTGCAAGGGCATACACCACTGCTGTTCTAGAAGGGGCATACACGAGAAAGGATCGAGGCCGGTCATCATACCATCCTTCCTGTAAAATCACCCAAGAGAATTCTAAGTGTTTATTTATTCCATTGGGAAAGCCAAAACGGTAAAAAAACGTGTCCGCAAGAATGTAAAAGCACACAAGACACAATGTAAAGCATGTGCACACAAGGACACAAGTTTAGATAAGTCCCATACAGCGGTGAAGTACTCAGCAGTGTGACTGAGTCTACTGAAGCCGCCAAACAAGTCATCATCTGAATCCAAGACAATCTGGAAACAGGAAAAGAATAATCCATTATGCAAGATTAAAATACTCTCAAACCATGGAAAATAAAAAGAGAAAAAAAAAATATCAGTATTGGTAATATTATTGCAAGCATTTGCATTCAGTGTCAGTAGTGGCCTTGAAACAAAAGCAGATGTGCTCTCATGGACAAGTACACCGCCATTTCTGAGAAAATTAACAGATGGGGATACAGACGATGGCACCTGAGCATCCATGACGAAAATGGAGAAAAAATGACTACTTTGAATTTGGGGACCTTTTGCTCATAGATCTTGACTAAACTTTGCTAAACCAAGCTTCAATTAGCTGTCTGTTGGGCTGGTTACTTTGTTGATGATTTGAATTTTGTGGACAGGCGAAGGCACTCTTGCCCAAAGAACACTCAGTAGAATGAGTAGTTACCAACAATGATAGGCTTGATTGCTGGTGACCTTGGTAGTATTACCAACAATGAAATAGAGCAAATGATTTCAATTAATAACTTGCATTTCCCCTTAACATTATGATTGGAATTACTTAATCCACATACTGCACTTTCCTAAATTGGGATCGGAGTTAGAAGACTAACTGTACCAACGATGAAAAGGATGTTTCTCAGGACGAAATAACAGATGGCAGCTATGCATTGTTATAGAGGACTTCTAACGTTACCACTATAGTCTTGCCAGAGTAATAATACACAACAAATACCTTGTATTTCCCCGGGGTTGAGCAGCCAATTCTGTAATCTGAATAGCTGTTGCTCCAATGAAAATTGAAGACAAAGACGAGGTTGCCCCTTTCGAAGACTATAATTTTGTCACCTTCATTTTTCCGTGAAATATATTGGTGCTCAGAAGTCATGAACTGCATCAAAGGCAAATTACAGTTTTTTTTTTTTCATTAACTGCTTCTACCCATGGGGAACAAATCTAGGTTAAATAACATCAGTACTCTATTGAAGAACTATAAAAAATAACAAGTTAAATAACCATGCAGGTAGAGCTTGTCTTGGAAGAAATATAAAATAAAAAAATCTTTCTTCACAGTGTGTCCATTATTACGGTATTCAAAACCATCAAATCACAGTAAAAAATCTTTCCAATAGAGATTTTATTAGGGAAATTCATTGAAAAAAAAAGAAAAGAATACTTACACCAAACCTTTCTTCTAGATGCTGCATGGCTTGATCAAATTCTTGCATCCCCCTATATCTTAGAAACTCTGCATCCCCCTGGTTAAGCAACGGAGAAAATAATTTTTGTAACTTTTGAAATTATTGCCTCGGTAAATTATTCTCTTTTTTTCTAGAGGCCTTAGCAATCTGGGTGGCTGATAATAAGTACAAGTACTTTAACGTTAAATGTAACAATGCAAACAGTAAACAAAGCGTATGTTTTAATAGTTTTTGCCACAAAACTGAGATTCTACTAGGCAACAATTCGTCATAATCATTATTGGTTTTTTTAGTTCTATGAATAAACATCTTGTCCTACCTTGTGATGTATGCTAGTTTCATCTTTCTCATCCATGTGTTTATCTCTAAGTAACTTCATTTGAATTTCATAACATGCAATTTCCAAGATACTGTTGGTATCAGCTATTCAATAGAACAGGAACGTAAATTAAGCACAAGTCTTAAAGGAAGAAAACGATTCACTATTAATATCTGATTACAGAGTTTTCCAGAACAATAAGTAAAAAGGCAACAGAGAGCTACCCGATTGGAAAATACAAAGGACAAAGACAGATTCAACACCACTACCCACACCCACTGGTAACGGCTACCTCCCAACAACACTCCTCCTTTTAGTGAAAATACTCCATATCCTTCCCCCCACTCCTAACTACCTTATATCTTACTTTTTCCTTTCCGAATCTGCCTTTCCACTACCTTGCATATTTTCCTCGCCATTCATAGTCTGCCACGCAGCCTCTTTTGTAATCAACTGCTCTCCCAGATTCTCCTTTGCCATCAACTCTCTATTCCGTACATGGGCTTTTCGCCCCCTATTATATACCTTCTTAAAGGGCTCTAGTGGTATGAGACCCATCAACACATCACCAACTAAAATGCACTTGCAATACCTAGTCATATAGGCTAGTTTCTTCGTTACTCCATTTTTTTCAACAGTTCAAATATATCATCCTTCTTCAGCAACTCCAATTCTAAAATCCCATAGCAATTTTCAAGAAAGAAGAAACGTGCATATACTACATTTCAATGGAAGTGGCATCCGTGTTGCTTCTGTAATTTAGGTTTGTTAAGAAAACTAGAACAATCAACATTAGCAAAGAAGATGCAGAAAGAGATCACACTTCTTCCATAACCGTTGCTTATCCTCATACCGAAGACAATATAAGCAGAGAAGATAAAAGACTTATATCCCACAGGAAGATTAGCTAACTGTCATCGTCAAAGTAAGTAAAAGTTCAAAGTCCTACAAAAGATATTCAAAAGCCCAAGCATATTTATATCCTACATCATGAATTTTAAAGAAAAATAAATCTAAATAGAAATACTAAGCCCTGCTGGATGATGTAATTTGTTTTCTTAATATATCATGGTCTAGCTTCAACATGGCCAGAGATTTAATTTGAACCCCAAACGAAGAAATATCATCAATTAAATTAGCCAATCCGAAGGATACATGAGTGAAGGACCATTATAAAGTAAATAATCTTTGCAAAATAAAGTTATTTTCTGATAAAATTGTTTGTAATAATCTAAGGGTTTGCTGTCCTAATCACAAGATCAATCACATATACACAGGTTAATTGGCCATGGATAGCTTATTATGCATTCTTTAGTTCCTTTCACAACTAGTATTTTTATGATTTTATCCTTATAACCACCGGTAAGAATAAGGATCAAGAAAGAAAATGTTACATGGCACTCATTCTTCTAATCTTCTTCAAACATGTATACAAATGATATCTTCAGCAAGAATTGAAAAGAAGATTTGTATATTATTGAATTGTATGAATAACAGTACAATAATTCTCTATTTAAAGAGACTAAAAAATCTAATGGACTAAGTCCAAATAAGCTTCTAGAATATTGTAACTATTACAAAATAATGATACAAAACAATAATCAAATAATTCTAATATTTACAATAGCAAGTTTTATAATTCATCCGTAAAAAGATAAACACATTTCACCACAAAGAAGTGCTCAAAAAACTGAAACCCCATAACATAAACAGTGGGAACATAAAGTAGTAATTACACAGGTCATGAATGAAGGAACCAGGAACTTACCAAGTCAAATCTACGCCTGCATTTATCATAACTGAATTTATTCCCGGGAACTACTGTGCCATTAGGAAGATGTTGATCACCCCTTGGAAAATCAATCCACTCTGAACAGAACAATGAATGAGCAACATAACATTAACTTAATAACATCAAATTCAATAATTGATCAAGTCATTATTGAATCTAAGGACAAGAAGCAAGTCACATATGCTTACCAGGATGGCCAAATTCATTCCCCATAAAATTCAAATACCCTTCACCACCAAGGCCCATGGTAATAAGCCTAATCATTTTGTGTAATGCTATACCACGATCAATAAGAGGAGTAGATGGTCTGTCTAAAGCCATGAAGTCATACATATCCTGAAGCAGCCAACAGAATAAAAGTCAAATGTAAATGTCCAATGCCAAACTGCAGTAATACACACTTACAAAACAAAAACAAGTGTCCTTAATGATTAAACAGAAGCGCAGTAAGAAAAAAAAGAATTCAAGAAACAGTCAGAGAATTGAGGGATGCCATATAAGATTCTGTAGCAATTTGGGACAAGACGTCTCTATGATTTTCTTGCTGGCCTTAATCGTGACCTTGATGATGTTCGTGGAAGGATATTGGGACAGAACCCGTTACCTTCCATTGCAACTGCTTTTTCTATGGTACGACGGGAGGAACTTCGCCGAAAGGTAATGTTGGGAGACAAGAACTCTAAATCCTTCGATGTATCTGCCCTAGTAGCAAAACATACTCCTCGTCCCCCTAGTGATGCAAAACGTTCTGACCGATGGTGTTCTCATTGCAATAAGAGTGGTCACACTCGCGTAAAATGTTGGGAAATTCATGGAAAACCACCAAACTGGAAAACAAAGGGGCTGAACAAGAGTCGTGCTTATCAAATCTCTTCTGATGATAAGGGTGAGGAGTCTCGTGCCTTTCCAAACTCCGATGGTGTATTCATCCCAAAAGCTCAGTATGAGCAATTCCAGAAGGTGATGTCTCAATCTGCTGAGGTCACTAGTCATGTTGCTCAACAAGGTATGGCATTCCATGTTGATCGTATTAGTCGTTGGATTCTTGATTCAGGAGCCTCTGATCATATGACAGGTAATGCATCCTTGTTTTGTTCTTATACCCCTTATTATCACCCGTCACGAATAAGGACTGTTGATGGTAGTTTCTCTAATATTGCGGGAAAGGGATCCATTAAGCTCTCTGATCATATTACTCTGAACTCTGTCCTTCATGTCCCTTCTCTTACTTGTAACCTTATCTCTATCAGTAAACTTTCCTCTGAATTGCATTGTGTTGCTAAATTCTCTGCCAAAACCTGTGTTTTTCAGGAACAGGATTCGGGGCTGATGATTGGCAGTGCTAGAGAGGAAGAAGGACTTTACTATTTTGAAGAAGATTCTCATGAAAAGAGAATTTTTGCAAATCACTCTTTATGTTTATCAGACGATTGTAATGATGTTTTGTTGTGGCATCGTCGTTTAGGACACCCAAATTTCTTTTATCTTCAAAAGTTGTTTCCAAACTTATTTATCAATAAAAAACCAAGTTCCTTTTTTTGTGATGATTGTCAGTTTGCAAAACACTCTCGTGTTTCTTATTCCCTCAGAGATTATAATGTTTCGTCTCCATTTACATTGATCCATAGTGATATTTGGGGGCCAGCTCGTGAAAAAAATATATCTGGAACTCGTTGGTTTATTACTTTCATTGATGATCATTCTAGAGTATGCTGGGTATATCTTCTAAAGGATAAGTCTGAAGCTGCAGCCACTTTTAAAAACTTTCATGCTATGGTACGAACTCAATTCCAGACCTCTATCCAAATCCTGCGAACTGACAACGGTACTGAATATTTTAATTCAGTTCTTGGGGATTACCTAACCAAGCAAGGTATTATCCATCAAAGTTCTTGTCCTAACACCCCTCAACAAAATGGGGTGGCCGAAAGAAAAAATAGACATCTCATTGAAGTTGCTAGAGCCCTCTTTTTTACGATGCATGTCCCTAAATACCTATGGGGGGAGGCTGTATTGACTGCCTCATATCTCATTAATCGGATGCCCTCTCGTGTCCTGAATTTTCATTCTCCCATATCTTGCCTTACCCGTTTTTTCCCCTCCTTTCGGGCTTTCTCTTCCTTTCCTCCAAAGTTGTTTGGCTGTGTGGCTTTTGTTCACATTCCTCCACATCAAAGGTCAAAACTTGATCCTAAGTCTGTTAGATATGTCTTCATAGGATATCCTCCTAATCAAAAAGGGTACAAATGCTACTCACCTTCTCTTCGAAAGGTCTTTGTTTCTATGGATGTTACCTTTTATGAAACACAATCATTTTTTCCTTCGACTTCTCTTCAGGGGGAGTCTATTGGTGTAAATGAAGACAAGTCTTGGATTCCAAATAATTCTACTGTCTTACCTTTATCCTTGGAAACAAGTGTTGTTTCTTTACCTATGGAGATAGGGGGAGTTAATGTACAGGAGAAAAGGACAACAATTGTACCAGAGACTGAAGATCCTCCCGGTAAATGGGGAAAATTCTACAGCAGGCGTAAATCTCCTCAAGATCCTCTAGACTGCCAGAGTTCTGACCCGAGTCCTAGTTCCAGCAATCCACTTGAGAACACCGGTACATTTGACCTAGATATGCCCATTGCCCTTCGAAAAGGTACTAGATCTTGCACTGCTCATCCTATTTCTCATCACATTTCATATGAAAAGTTATCTCCAGGTTTTCGTGCTTTCAACACTATATTAGACAGTACAAAAATACCAAAAAATATCCAAGAGGCACTTAATGACCCTAAATGGAGGGATGCAGTTTTTGAAGAAATGGATGCACTTAACAAAAATGGAACTTGGGAATCCGTGGCACTTCCCAGAGGAAAGAAAACTGTAGGTTGCAAATGGGTGTTCACAATAAAATTTAATGCAGATAACAACATCAACAAATATAAGGCCAGATTGGTTGCCAAAGGATTTACTCAGACTTATGGGATAGACTATCAGGAGACGTTTGCTCCCGTTGCCAAACTTAACTCTATCCGAGTCCTACTATCACTTGCTGCCAACCTTGATTGACCCTTGCATCAATTGGACGTAAAGAATGCCTTCTTAAATGGGGACTTACATGAGGAAGTTTACATGGATCCACCACCTGGTTTTGAAGAGGGAGATGGTTCAGTATGCAAGTTGAAGAAGTCTCTTTATGGACTTAAACAATCCCCTAGAGAGTGGTTTGAAAAGTTTACTCGTTTTGTTAAAGAAAGAGGATTTGTCCAAGCTCAGACTGATCACATTTTATTTTTTAAACACTCCGATAGTGGCAAAATTGCTATCCTCATTGTTTATGTTGATGACATAATTGTCACTGGTGATGACTGGGAGGAAATAAAATCTTTAAAGGGGGGTTTAGCTAATCAGTTTGAACTGAAGGATCTTGGATCACTCAAATATTTCCTTGGAATGGAAGTTGCTCGTAGCAAGGCCGGAATTTCCTTATCTCAGAAGAAATATATCCTAGACCTGCTACAAGAAACAGGTATGCTCGGGTGCAAGCCAGTAGAAACTCCTGTTGAACCCAATATTAAATTGGGAATTGAAGATGGAAAAGATGTTGACAGGGAGCAGTACCAAAGGTTGGTAGGGAAGCTGATCTACTTATCTCACACTCGGCCTGATATTGCATTTGCAGTTGGCATGGTTAGCCAATTCATGCATTCTCCTAAGGAAAAACACCTTAGTGCGGTTTATAGAATCCTCAAGTACCTCAAAAACACCCCTGGTCGAGGAATGCTCTTTAAAAGGGGACACAAGAGGATGATAGAAATCTATACAGATGCTGATTGGGCTGGCTCTGCAATGGACCGAAGATCCACTTCAGGATATTGTACTTATGTCTGGGGAAATCTTGTGACCTGGAGAAGTAAGAAACAAACTGTTGTTGCCAGAAGCAGTGCAGAAGCAGAATTTCGGGCGCTAGCCCATGGCATTTGTGAAAGAATCTGGTTAAGAAGACTCCTTGAAGAGTTAAAGATATCTTATTCTCTACCTGTCAGACTCTATTGTGATAATCAGGCTGCAGTCAGTATTGCTCAAAATCCTGTACATCATGATAGAACCAAACATGTGGAGGTTAATCGTCATTTTATTAAAGAAAAATTAGAGGAGGGTAGTGTATGTTTGTCATATATACCTACCAAGGAGCAAACAGCCGACATTCTCACCAAAGGATTACATAAACCCATCTTTGAGGATTTAATTAGCAAGTTGGGAATGATCAATATATATCTCCCAACTTGAGGGGGAGTGTAGAATATTCTAGAGTCTTTTACTTGTTTCTAGCTACTAGTATCTTTGAATAGTGTGCTGCCTCTTCGGTTACTGTGTATTTTATTTATTACTTCATCTCCTTAACTACCTTGTAATATGTATAAATAGAACCCTTTGGGGTGTCAATCAATATATGAAAAAATACATTTCAGTCTTATATTTCAATAGATTCTTCTAAGCTGCAACACTCATCTTCATAATCACAGAAGCTGATTGCAAATGCATGAGAGAATTTTCCACAAGATTTATAATAGTCAAGCAATTCTTTGCTTATGTATGTGCTGAAAATAAGAACTTCATTGCAGCATGCAGTTTCAAATGGATGAAACTCAACTCCCAATCTCTTCGAAGAAAATAAAAGTGATAGCTAAATCCAAAACAAGCTCTTTTAACATAATTGAGAAACACAATATACTCAAAAGCTAAATACCTTGTCCATCAACCAAAATGCAATTGTTTTATCACCAACCAAGGCTTGGTCATGACTTTCAGCATAAGACACACACTTTTCCAGCCACCTTCTGTTAGTTAGTGTGTGGACTATATCACCCATTCTCCAGTCTTCATCTTTCTTCCTACACAAAAAGGACAAGGCTGAAATTAACATGATTTTCTTTTCACACTACTAAAAAAACAGTCAGAATTAAGAACAATGGCCTATGGAGGTGAAATGAGAGGAAGGGTTTTTTGAAAGGGTTTGTGATTTGAATAACAACTTGCAACCAAAGGGACACAATTAGATGTAGGCTTCCATTGACACTTACAATGTTGAGACAGAAAATGTTGCACTTGCATCTATCTAGATGCCAAGAATTCGCTAACTCTAACAAGCTTAGTAAAAGTGAAGGACTAACTTCAATATAGTATATCCAAACACAGAATTATTCTTCATTTAGACATAGATGACTGCTTACATTTTGGAGGCTAGGTGAGTTAAGAATAATAACAATTTAGCATCCCTTTGAAGCTGGCATCTCAGAGCCCCACTTTCCAAAGGACTACCGTATTCTATATGCATGCTAATAACTGATGAGAAGAAAAAAATGTCGTATTTGATTTGCTTATATACTATTGAACATTAGATTGATACTATTTTTTGGGCCTATTGATGTGGAATAGAGATGCATTTATTAGGATTTTATGTTTAATTAATATTTATCTAGGATTTTATGTTTAATTAATATTTATCTAGGATTTTATATTTGATGTAGAAAGACAGAACAATTAAGCCAGAGTGCTCCTCTAGGGCAAACTACTCCTTTGACTTGGGTTTCAGATACTCAATATTATTAATTATGCCAAAAGGTCTGAATAACATTCGGCACTTACGGGTATTTATAATGCAAAGATAATAAAAATCTCAGATAAATCTTAATTCTAATCAAATATAAAATTCTACATAAATCCTAATTAAATGTAAAATCCTAGATAGATCCCAATTAAATATAAAATCCTAATATTCTCCATTCTGCATCACCAATTCTCATTGGGTTCAACCTAAAAGCATATCCAATAATATACAAGGGATTGAATACCTATGAGCCCATTTATAACATTTTTTTTGGATCATTCTTTTGTTATTTTTATCACACTGCAGCACTATGGGGCTCTTTCAGGATTACATATATGGGGTCAAACTTTCATAATAAATTGTTAGAGAAATATAAAATTATTAATGTAGCCTCATCCAACAACTTAAGATTTTGGGTTGAATTGGTTCTTTACATGGTATCTGTTAGAAAAGTATATAAACCATTGATGGACCTTCACTTAACAGTTTAAGCTTTTGGGTGAAATGGTTCTTTATATGGTATCAGAGCTCGTGTCCCAGGTTCGACCAGGTTCGATCCTCACTGCCTCCACTTTCTCTTGTTGAATTTCTTAGCACAGGTAGGTGGGCCTGTGCATTGTCCACCCTTCAAGCCCATTGGGCTCTCATGTGAGGGGAAGTGTTAAAGAAGTATATAAACCATTGATGGACCTTCACTTAACAGCTTAAGCTTTTGGGTGAAATGGTTCTTTACAGTATCAAAGCCAATATGACTAAGTGGTCATGAGTTCAATTCTCATCGCCTCTATTTTATTAAAAATAATAATTAAATACTATGGAATTTTTTAGCAAAGGTAGGCTGAGCCTGATGCATCATCCACCTTTCAAGCTGAATGGGCTCTCGTGTCGGGGGACGTGTTAGAGAAATATATAACCATTAATATAGCCTGGAGCAGTGGTAAAACTGTTCCTTTGTGACTAAAAGATCATGAGTTTAGATCCGGGAAACAGCCTCTTTGTAATTATGTAAGGGTAAGACTGTGTACAAGAATTTCCCTCACCCCACCCTCGCCCTCGCTAGTCGGGCTTTATTGGGAAGTGGTTTAATATAACCTCACATAACACCTTAAACTTTTGGGTTGAAATGGTTCTTTACGGAAGTCTACTTTATGCAAATGTCTCATATTTTATGTATAACTATCTACAACCAGGACTATTTAAAAGAAAACATAATATGCTGCATTCGTGCTCCAGAATAAAAACAAAAGGTTACTTGAGAAGCTCAATCCACTTGTCTGCAATAGCCATCTGCAGACGATAATCAAAGCCAACCCCACCATCTTGTGTAGGAAGGCAGAATGTCGGCATTCCACTGACCTGGAAATGGAAAGAAAATTGTAACATCAACACTGCATTGTCTTTTAGTTTTTTACTACATTTATTGAACCATCTATACACTTGACCATGGAGTCTCAATAAAATTTGAGAGAGGACAACGCCTAACATAGGTTGAATGAGGTGTAACAGAAGTAACACAATTTCAAACTCTTGAAAGGACAACATACATCTTCACCAATTGCAACAGACTCGGGAAAGAGCCCATGAATGACATCATTAACCAGCATCAGGTAAACCACAGCATCGACATCAGTAGCAAAACCAAAATACTCGCTGTAATTTCCAGTAAAAGCTACCTGCAGCAAGATTCAATATTTAAAAAAAAAAAAGGAAGAACAAAAGAAAGTGAACAGTTGAGAAAGAATCCTATCTCTGACTGAAATGGAACCCTTTTCTTCAAAGGGAAACCTCTGCAATGTTCTGAAAAATACATAATGGTATTTAAAATTTCACCCCTTTTATTGAAGTTGAGCATGGGTGAAGAACAGAGAGGTTGAAGAGCTCTGAGAGAGAGTGCAAGAGAAAGAGAAAGAGAAAGAGAAAGAGAAGTGAAGTTCTAAAACTTAAACTGAAATTGTGCTGTCTATGTTGCTGGTACATTGAACTAAATATTTGTAGATCCAGAATGTAATCTAGAATCTGGAATAGGTATAACTGATTCTGTTAGCATTTCTGTTGATGATAATGATATGTGAACCATGAAATCAGATTTGTGTTGATCATTATTTGTGTTTCTGTTTCTTTTGTTAATTAGAATTCTGACAATTAGTTAGATTTGTTTTAAGTTAGTTTTTTATCACTCTGTTTGAAGTTTGTTTAGTTAGTTAAGCTTGTTTTATCAGTTTGTTGATTAGGATTTCTGTTTCCTAGTTTTTAGAACTTGATCTTATCTTTTGAAGATATGATGACTAAGTCTGTTGTGAAGTTGTCTATCATATATCTTTGTACCCATCATCGAGAGATGATGATTGAGAGAAAATAAAATAGTTCTCAGGTTCTAAATTTCTTTAATTTCTATCAGTCAGCTAGAAACTGTTAGGGTTAGTTATACAAGTACAATGGTTAGGAGACTATTTGGAATTCAGACCAAACAGATTCTGATCCTAAGTTAGACTAACAGTCCTGACAGGACTTATTCTCTGACAACTTTATTCTTCACTTGGCAATCCAACGATCCTTGATGACCAAGTACAAACACAGCCATAGTAGTTAATTGCGCCGCAATAGCGCCGCGAGCCGTGCCGTATGGGCGTTGCGGTGCCTCACCGCAAGAAACCGCGTCGCGCCGTATCGGAACGCAATAGCGGCCACTGCGATCGCATTTGCGGCCATATTACTGTCATAAGGCAAAATGTCAATTTTGTCCTAAATTTAAATGTGTAACATAAAAAATTTAAGGGTTTTTTAGCCTATCCGCGTCTCTCTCTGTCACTTCTGCTATCTCTGCCTTTAAAAAATGTTTCTTTTTGTCATTATTTCTGTCATATATCTATTTCGCTATTTCCGCAACCGCAACCCGCTATAACGCTATAGCGTTTTTCGGAGTTGGCCGCGACATGCCGCAATCCGCATTTGATAACTATGAACACAGCCAAGTTATCTTATAATACCAAGATCAAGAATTTAAAGGTCAATCACAAAAACCAATTAGAATGTACCGCCAGTCCATGATGAGTGTACATCATTGATGTGACACCATCAAATCGAAACCCATCAAATTTGTACTCATCCAGCCACCATCTTGCATTTGAAAGTAGATACCTTAGAACCTAAATTAAGAATTAAAGTCACTTACTATTGACCAGAAGGTATAGAAGAATCAAGATAACTATGTCAATGAATTCTGTGAAGACAGCACTTACTTCCCAGCTTCCATAGTTAAAAAGGCGAGAATCCCACATCCAATGATAACCCCGTGACCCAGGATGGAAGTAATGACCATCAGTTCCATCAAACATGTTCAGCCCATCCAATGTATTGTTTGATGCATGGCTACATTCATGAGATATTGGTAATCAAGTCTAAGGAGCAGCTTAAAAAACCATCGATAAATCCTTGCATGTAATATCATTCATGTAATGATAATTGAAGACAAGGTTGAAAAATAAGAACTAGAGATACTGCCAAAAAAATGAAAAGTAATAGCATATAAAGTATTATCATTACCTGTGTACAATATCCATCAAAACAAGCAGACCTAGCTCATGGGCTCTGTCTATTAGAGACTTAAGTTCATCAGGAGTTCCAAACCGGCTGCTAGGTGCAAAGAAATTTGTAACATGATACCTGTATCATGCAGAAAAATATTTTTACAATCAGGCCATCAATTTTAGGAGGAAAACACTAACGCACTGAGAACAAGAAATGTAGCACACAAATCTGCCTGTTATTCTTTGAATCACATTAGAACTATTAGCAATTTGGGAGAGGGAATACAAATTAATGACAACATTGGATAGGCACTCAAGAAGAGTTACCCAAAGCTAGCATAATAAGAATGCTCTTGGATAGCCATAATCTGGACAGCATTATAGCCAAGCCTTTTAATCCGAGGTAGTACATCATCTCTAAAATTGGTATATGTGTTGATTTTTGGCTCCTGCACCACAAGGTTGACAACACTGTTAATAATAGAAAAAGAATTGAAACTCTAAATAGGCACTTTTTGAACTTCGTAGATTTAATCTCTAATATTATGCAAAATATTCTATTACTTAAATTCGATTGATGTTGATTGTATGAATGAGACCAATGTCCTTGTTAGAAATAATATAATAGCATTGTATTATTTATTATTCTGTTATTCTAGCAGGTTATTTGGGCTTGGCCCATTAGGTCATTTAACCTCTTTAAATAGAGATCTTTTGTACAGTTCTATACACAATTGAATACAATACATTCATACATTCTAATTTGGTACCAGAGCTCTTTGTTCTGAGAATTTTCGCTTCCGCTAAAACCCTAAGCCCACTGCTTAGGCGTTCTCTCCTTCCTCTAACGCCGTGCGTCCCTCCGGCTTGGTTCTACACTGTTCACGCGTCTTTAAAAAAAAAAACTATTGTTCACCGCGTTCGTATAGTCCTTACGGTTCCACTGTTCATAGCGTCCGTACATATTCACTATTCATCGTCCGTACAGATTCACTGTTCATCGTCAGTACAGGCACTGTTCACGCAAAATAAAAATAAAAATTCGGCCATTCCGAGACAGAACAGCTCGCCTTCCTCTCCTATTTTCAAATCTGGTCATCTCCTTTGTTTTATTTTGTGATGGAGGGCTCAAGTAATACGTCCAAAAACACGACTGGCATCATCTCCAGTACTACCCCATCTCCATTCTTTTCTCGGGCCAGTGATTCCAATTGGAACAGTGGACGCGGTCGCGGATGTGGCCGCAGACAGAGGTATCGTTGCAATTATTGCCAGAATCTTGGGCATTTTGAAGAACGCTGCTATAAGAAATACCCTCATTTGAAGCCACTGATTGCCAACTTTGCTCAAATTGATGCTACATCACCTTCTACTGGATTAGTAACTCTTTCAAGTGCCGACTATGAGGCACTTCTCAAGAAGGTTTCTTCTCAGCATCCTACTCAAGACACTGGTAATCATGTTGCTTGTTTTTATCAATCATTTCTTGGACCCTGGATAATAGACTTAGGTGCTACTCATCATCTTTGTGGTGATAAAGATCTCTTCACTTCACTTTCTTATTCTGAGAACCTGCCCAGTCAACATCTGAATAGCTAAATACCTTTGCATTCCCTTTATTTGTGTATAATAAACCTTTTCCTGGTGCTCTTTTGATATATCGAAGAATCCTGATAACTGCATCCCAATAGGAGTCACAAGGAGAATCTCAAGCATTATATTGTCTCGGCTGATGTCACTTTTCTTGATCAACAACCTTTTCATTCTATCTCATCTCAGATAACACAAGTTGATCAAGTTCTTCCTGTTTCTTGTCTTGATTTGTCTTTACCAGTTGCAGGAGACTTTATCTCGGAGGAGCAGCCCCTTGCCTCTATCCCTGAGGACCGTCCTTTTCTCACCTATCAGCGTCGTCAGACGGTGCCTCCAGCGGATTTGACCCTTACTGACTCACTGCCTGCTGCTGTCGACTCTTCCCCTCCGGATCCTCCATCAGAAATTACTCCCATTGCCCTTCGCAAAGGTATTCAATTCACTCGTAACCCTCATCCTCTTTATAGTTTCTTGAGTTATGATAGACTTTCTTCACCACATTTTACTTTTGCTTATAGTATTTCGTCTATTTCTATTCCTAAAACCACAGGTGAAGCACTCTCTCATCCGAGTTGGCGTCAAGCAATGATTGATGAAATGCAAGCACTTCACTCCAATGGCACATGAGATCTTGTTCATGCTACTCCTGAAAAGTCAGTTGTCGGTTGTCGATGGGTATTCACGGTCAAAGTTGGTCCTGATGGCACTGTTGATCGCCTCAAAGCTCGTTTGGTGGCCAAGGGATACACTCAGATATTTGGTCTTGACTATGAGGATATTTTTTCTCCTGTTGCCAAGATGGCATCTGTTCGCTTATTTCTTGCACTTGCTGCCATTCATCAATGGCCTCTTCTGCAGCTTGATATCAAAAATGCATTCTTACATGGTGACTTGCAAGAGGAAGTATATATGGAGCAACCACCAGGTTTTGTTGCTCAGTGGGAGAATTCTGGAATGGTATGTAAGCTTTGTAAATCTTTATATGGCCTGAAGCAGTCCCCTCGGGCTTGGTTTAGTCGCTTTAGTTTTGCTGTTCAATCCTTTGGCTTAACCAGAAGTAAAGTCGATCATTCTGTCTTCTATAGGCATAGCTCTTATGGCCAGTGCATCTATCTCCTGGTCTATGTTGATGACATCATTATTACTGGCAGCGATCAAGTTGGGATTGATCAGTTAAAGAAGTACTTATTCAATCAGTTTTAGACCAAAGATCTTGGCAGACTTCGATATTTCTTAGGGATCGAAGTGGCACAGTCTAGGCAGGGCATCTCCATTTCTCAGAGGAAGTATGCACTGGATATCCTAGATGAGACTGGTATGTTGGGATGTAAACCTATTGATACACCTATGGATCCTAATGTTAAGCTGTTACCCGGACAGGGGGAGCCATTGGCAGACCCTGGTCGTTATCGTCCATTAGTTGGAAAGTTGAATTATCTTTCTGTGACAAGACCAGACATCTCTTTTGCAGTTAGTGTGGCAAGTCAATTCCTTGACTCTCCTTGTGACTCCCATTGGGATGCAGTTATCAGGATTCTTCGATATATCAAAAGAGCACCAGGAAAAAGTTTATTATACACAAATAAAGGGAATGCAAAGGTATCTAGCTATTCAGATGCTGACTGGGCAGGTTCTCCTTCAGACAGACGATCTACCTCGGGATATTGTGTTCTCCTTGGAGGAAACTTGATCTCATGGAAAAGTAAGAAGCAAACTGTGGTCGCAAGGTCAAGTGCAGAGGCAGAATATCGGGCAATGGGAAATGCAACATGTGAGCTCATCTGGCTAAAACAATTGCTTAAGGAACTACATCTCTGAGAGGTCCCCGAATAGATCATATATGTAACAAGCTGGGAGCTTATGATATATACGCACTAGCTTGAGGGGGAGTGTTAGAAATAATATAATAGCATTCTATTATTTATTATTCTGTTATTCTACCAGGTTATTTGGGCTTGGCCCATTAGGTCATTTAACCTCTTTAAATAGAGGTCTTTTGTACAGTTCTATACACAATTGAATACAATACATTCATACATTCTAATTGTCCTCATTGCAAAGAAATCATTCAATAATTGTTTTCTTTTACAAAATCTGAAGCCTTGTTGCATGTAACAACTAATGCCTTTCACTTAGCATTTATTGAACAAGTGAGTAATCAGCTCTACTAGCATTGCTTTTGTGAACGGTAAGCTAACTTCATTTTATGGCAAAGATCAAAGAAATAATATCAGAACAAGTATCCCTTTGCAGTTTGACATTTCTAGATAGATTAATGATTTCTTTGAGAACACCAAATCAAAACGGAATCCTCTGAATGTTATTAGGTCAGCCTAGTCACACATTCCCAAGTATATTTGTCTGCTTGGTAGTGCAACCTCTAAAGCTACCCAAGCAAAGATAACCATTATTGATGGGAATCAGTTCATATCTAACAAGGGAGATTGTATTAATGCTGATAGTTAGAGGAAAATACAGAGCCGTAAGAGCAATGCTCCCAGCAAAGGAAACTTCCTATGGCCCCAAGGTATAAGCTGCGAAAACTAAAAACGTCTCCTTCCCTTTGTTACACTGTCCTATTTGTATCAGATCATCTTTTTCTCCCTCTCTTTGTTAGAATAACTAGAATATCTTGAAGATATCATATGATAATTTGATTATATCATAATATAGTTAGAGTATCTTAGAGGATCCCTTACGATTAGTTTTCCTATTTCCTTATATTTCATGATTTGTTTCCTTATTTTAGGAGTCTCCATTTTCTTTTTTTAACCATTAGGTACCCATTCGCACAACAGGCGTTGACTAATATGAATAAAAGCCAGGCAGGATCGGAGGCAAAGTTCTCCCTACTAAACCTTTAATATAAATAAGGATTAGTACTTTGTCTTTCGTATCACATTACACCACTTCATATCAAATGAATATACAATATTATTCAATCTTCCCTTTTTCTCCATCTATGCCTAAATCCCTATACTTTCAATATGGGATTAGAGCGATACCATCCTTCGTGACCTATCCTGTCACTTTTCCACGGCCAAGTTCCCTAAAATCCAGAACTCTACATCAATTATTTTTCAGTTAACCTTCTCTCAGCAGTCTATTGTCTTCTGCCGCATCTCAGGTCACGTTCATTGTTAGCCACTATCAACTATCATCAGAACACCGTCATGCCCAGCCAGCAATCCAACATGCCCAAAATATTTCCTCATTTGATTTACATCACATTCAGGGGCAGTGGCCGCCCCCCTAAAATTTGAAGAGTTTTTTTTTAATGAGGTTATGTCTCTGTGAACTATCATCGAGAAGTGAAGGTACTCCATTGCCAACGCTGTTTGCAGAGAAATATCGAGGTTCCGTTTAAGCTTCTTGCCATGGAGGTGATATGATAAGGTTCCGTTTGAGACATAGTCATAAACCAAGAGCAACCTTAAATTTATTTTCACACCCCCCCCCCCCCCCCCCAAAAAAAAAAGAAAAAATCCTGAGGGTATAAATTTGTTAATTGCAGTTTGGCCCCGTCGAATTTTTCAGATGTACACTATCAGTGACCGCCTCTTTCGTCGTCCTAGTGTGAAGTGCTGCCTTTTCTTTAATTTGTTAGCTTTGTTTCACAATTGTTTTCCTCATTCACTTTGTGAGCATTTTTCTCAATTGTCACCATGGCTAAGGATGACAATGACAACAAAATCTTAAATTCACAAATCATTGTTTCCCTTTCTATGCCTATTAATTGGACAATACATGCTGAGGGCGAAGAATAAATTAGGATTCGTCAATGGATCCATTTTTTTATTAAAGCATTTGACAAGAAACAATTTGATTTTCTTGTTCGTAAGTTAGGCATTTGTTGCCCCCCATACTTCAACTTGATGGAGAGTATTAGGGATGCAGATAAGGATGTTGTTTCCCTTCTAATTGCTATTAGTCTAAGGCCTACCAGTGTAAACTTGTAAGGCCCTCCTGGGCCCAACCTAAACCATGTTTGCATCTATGATTCTATCAATTAACTGCAGTGGCTTCTAAGAGAGTAATCAAAATCTCTCAGATTTTAGAAATATAATATGATAGATACTCACCCATTAGTAGGATGCACAATAAAAAAGAAGCCGATACAGGCATAGCAATCAACAAGGGGGCTCTTAGTAATCAACAACTCACTCACAGAGTTAATGAGGAAACTAGGAATTGACAAGGAGGCTCCAACTCTAACCACCCGCCTACATGGAAGAAGGGTCACAAGGAAAAGAGAGAATTGGTTAGGAGATTAGGTGGGAAAGGTAAGAATAAAAGTGAAGGGAGAAGGAGGGAGGCAAGCAAGGATTGAGGTGGATATGGGCTGGGATGAAACAGGTCACTCAAAGAACCTACATTATCTATCTTTTTTCTTCCGTGTCTGTTATTTTCGTCTCAATTTCCTTGATTTTAGGGTTTTATTCCCGGTTTCTATAAGAGGTTTCCATCATAATATACTACGAAAATGTTTAGTCCTTGATTATCAAACTTTCCATGTAATAGATCATTAACTTCATAGTAAGGCAACCAGCAAAATGATTACTGACCAATATCACAATAGAGAAAGTAAAAAATGCTCACCGGACTACTCATTCCGACGTGTGACTCATATATTCTAAGTGATTTTGGTCTCTTTGGCTGTGGATGTTTGAAGACATATTTTTCCTGTAAAAAGAGAAAAATAATACCATTTAACACAGTAGTACATGACAGAAAATCAAATATATGAAGTCAATGATTAAGTAATATCGCATGCTATATTGAATTGTACCTAAAGTTTAAATAGATAACTGGAAATTACTGTCACCAATAAATAATTATTTTCATTTGATATACTAATATTTTTTCGAGAGCGAGTCTTGGAGCAACGGTAAGGTTGCTGCTTGTGACCGAAAGGTCATAGGTTCGAGTCCGGAAAACAACCTATTTGCAAAAATGCAAGGGTAAGACTGTATATAATTGACCCTTACTCCTACCCTCACTAGTAGGGGAGCCTTGTGCGCTAGAATTTGTCCTTTGCCCTTTATACTTATATTTTAACAGAGCTACTTCCATACTATTCTGTATTCTGCCAGTTGCAAAACACAATTAAATATTGCAGTATTATCTAGCATTCGTTGTTAGTGTGGTTAGCCAATTCATGCATGACTAGAGAGAGAGAGAGACCTACAAGTATTAGACAAAATCCTATAGTATTTAAAAGCTACACCTGGTAAAGGATTATTATTCAAACGGGGTAGAAATCTATGAATGGAAGCATATATAGATGGTGAGTGTGCAGGATCGGTTATTCATAGGAGGTCAACCTCTAATTACTATATGTTCTTGGCTGGAAATTTAGTTACATGGAGAAGTAAGAAATAATTTTTTTTGGCCTGTTCAAGTCCAGAGGCTGAGTTTTGAGCTATGGCAAAAGGAGTTTGTGAGATATTATGGATTGAGATTATATTGGAGGATCTTGAGATAAAGTATGAAACTCGTATGAAGTTGATTGTGACAACAAATCAGCCATTAGCAATGCTTATAATCCGGTTGAGCATGATAGAACCAAACACATTGAGATAGATTAATATTTCAAAAAAGAGAAGATAGATAGGGGACTAATTCACAACAACATATGTTTCTTCAGGGGTCCAGCTAGCAGATTTGTTAACTAAATGTCTTCCTACGGAGAGGTTTGAGGATCTTACTCGCAAGTTGGGAATAATAGATCCATTCTTAAAGTGTTGTAATAGTCTCACATTAGTCCCGCATCCTTAACCCCATAATATTATCTATAAAATTATTGCAATTATTTAAAAATATTTTGTTAACCTAGAATGGTCATTATTTTAGGCAAGTCAATATTTGGCTAGGTCTATACATTATAATGAACTTATGTGCAGTTTAATTCATTCAGAAATAAAAATTCTGTATTTTTCCATTCAAGTTATCCCATAACAAATGTAAAGGGAAAGAGATATTTAGATTTTTCATCTCTTTTTCTAAGAGTAACCTACATATGGAAGAAATGTAGAATCTTACCTCTTCTGGTGGATCATAGTATATTCCATTGTATGGAATTTCACCAGGAGCCTGTACAGAGAACTTGATCCAAGCAGGAATTGAGTCCTTGATTCCAGAAGGAGTATCCATACGAATCTACAAATATATATTTAAGAGATACTTAATTCACACTTCACAGAACAAACCCACAAGCTTAGTTCAAGATATCTAGAAACGTTTAACATGCATGATCCTAGCTAAAAAGTTGTCCCCATTAGCACTTTTCTTTGATACAAGAAATACACTAAGAGAAAGAAAGTAGAGAACAACATAAGTCAAGGATAAGATATCCTCATAAAAGAAACAATAAACACTTAAAAACCAAATATAAAGAGAAAGACAGATTAACTAGCAAACCTCGCCAATCTTCTTGACGACCGGTGGGTTTTGAAAGGAAGCATCGACATTTCAAAATAATAGCCATAACTGTGTTGGACATGTATACGTGTCAGAACACTTCCCGCACAGACACTTCAGACACTCATTGTTATATTCTATATATATATATATGTATATTTTTTTTTTTTTTTGAACTTTTACAACAATACAGATGGAAACACCATAATAATTAGATAAATTATAGCATTTTATTATGTTTACAATGACTCATGCTAACTTTCAAAACATTGATTCTCTCTTTTTATTTAAGACTTGTGTATTTATGTTAATTTTATATGTTGTACTATGGTTGTGTCGTGTCCAATAATTTTTAAAATTTACCATATCCCCATGTCCATGTTGTATTATATCTGTGTCTCGTGTTGTATTTGTGCTTCCTAGATGGTTTGTGCAAAAAAAGTGAGTTAACCACCTACTTATACACAGACAAGTAGCAGGATGTAATACTTTCTCTCTGGTGTTTCAGGGATGTTGTCAACCACAATAAAGGTTGGAGACGCTTTGGGAGAAGAAGAAAAAGAATCATTGTCCCATGCTGCCTATTATGGCATACCGTGTACTGCACTGGAAAGGCACATTAAGACTTTCAAGGAAGAAGTTTCTACAGAAGATTTGAAGCATCATTTTAAATGAACGTGTATAATGGGTAGAGGACTTCCTACATTCAATTCCTCAAGATAACATCTTATTTAGATGTACAAAGAAAAATTTTAAGGATAAGAAATGCTGTAATATATATATAAAAAAAAGATAATGCAAAAAAGCCCTCTGTACATCAATAAGATAAATATCTTAAATCTCCTGCAATGAAGTTTTTTTATTCATCCAAACATTCTAAGAAAAAGGAAATGTAGCGAAAGAAAAATTATGGAACATACAGGTGGATGGTTTCAGAAGACAATCTAACCCTCGAATAATATTCTCTATTGAATTGTCTTCACACAATTTACAGCATATATCCAAGCATATAGGCCACATTACTATCATTCTTGAAACAAATTCAACACATCACTCCATTGTAAATGACCAGTCATATGTTACAAAAACACTAGCAATGCATAGACTAGCAGAAAATATCTGTCAGCTTGTCAATAATAGAGGACAATTTTCCAGATATCCTTTATTACTGGGTAGCGTTATAATAACAGATAGCATTATTCTTCATACATGCAAGGAATTTTGTCTTCTTTCCAATTGTAATTCTTGATTAAAAAAAATATAAAAATATATAGGAAAGGATTATGTGGAACCAGATCATATACTTGGAAAAATCTTTATTATTTGTGGTACATGATTCATTATGCCAACTAAAAAAAATAGTTATTTGATAAAGAAATAAAAATAAAGACTATAATCAATGATTATATGCACATATGTGGAGATCATCAAAATAATCATATTCTGTTCAGGATAAAAATTACCTTGACTCGAGAACCATGAGGAATTGGTGGTGAACCATCCACATTGTTCGGCAAGAAGATCTCCCACACACCAAACTCATTCTGTTTAGACAAAACTAGAACGTTTGAAGACTACCAATAGCATCATAATTTTCAATTATATTAAAGTAAGGATATCCAATATCCGGGACCAGGAGTCAGTAAGATTTGTCACAATCACATTCACATCAATTTGTACAGGATACTAGAGATTCCATGCTTCTAACAATATCATTTTTGGGAGAAAATATTTTCGAGTGGCATCACTAACTTCTACGGTACACAATCAGCTATCTTTTTCAATTGTAAAACTTCCATTGCAAACTAACAATCAGCTATCTCTTCATTCTATGTGGGGGTCACGAATACATTTGAGAACATAAGAAGCAACACACAACACATAACTCACCATAGGACAATGCAACTGTTAGAATATCTACAAAATCTCTTATAAAATCATTATTGCATCTCTGAATATTTTACAATATCTTACATGATCTTTATAATATATTGTGGAATCAATTAGTCATCTAATTAAGGAAACAATCTTAACAATTATTTCCAATTCATTATGATTCCTGATTTATTTCCTTATTTAATTAGGGTTGATTAGATTTGGGCTTGTACTAGTAATACTACAATAATACTCGACCAAATTACCAAAAGATATAAAATTATTCATGTGCTTTTAACCTAAAAGCTTAAGTTTTTTGGATGGTTGATTTATGACAAGGTATTAAAGCTTCTATGACCATATGGTCTACAGTTCAATCCTTATTACACCCATTCTTCTAAATAAAAGTTAAATTTCAGCGCAAGGTAAGGTGAGCTGGTGCATAATCCATGCTTGAAGTCCAAAGGACTCTTACGTGAAGGTACATGTTAGATATAAAACAATTCATGTGCGAGCCTACGGAATAGTTGGTTCATGACAAATATACTACTCGATCAGTATTTTGTATCACATTTATGTCATTACGCACCATATCAATCTAACAAAATATTACCAAGAGCCTCATTTCTTTCTTTTACTCCTCTACCTATGTAATACCCGAAAAAATAAATAAATAAATAAATAAAATAAAGTAGTAATAATAATAATAATGTATACCCATACGTATATTATATGATGTTAGATATATTGGTTTTAGCATAAAGTAGTGTTATAAGCATTGATATTGATTGTGAGTAATAGTGATTTAATTGATAATGATTTCTATTTAATTTTGTATCCGTTAAGATATATCAATGATAATTTCTAAAAAATAATAGTGATAAAATTTCTAAAAATAATAACATTATCCTTATTGTATCATAATATTAAATGCTTTGGATTAGGATGAGTCAGCCACAAGTTAGCATCATCCTATGAGTGAGTCAGCAATATCTTATCAAGAGCCCATAAGAAAACTAAAAGGAAAAAAATCCTAAAAGGAAAAGGACACAAATAATTCTAGGAAGGAAAAGGAAAGAAATCCTAAGAAGAAAAATGAAACAAATAATTTCAGGAAGAAAAGGAAACAAATTCTACAAAACCCATATCTTGAACCCAAAACTTCAACTAACCAAACTAAATCGTTTCTAACCCACAATATCTCTCCATTTCTCTTCTCATCTTCTCTTTCTTCTTAATTAAAATTTTATTTTATTTTTAATTATTATTTTTGGCTACCAAACTACGTTTCCTAAATCGCTCTTCTTCCAAAGAAGTCATTAATCACGGAGATCAGGTAATCCTAATCTCAAAGAAGTCATTAATCACGAAGATCAGATAATCCTAACCCCCAGGTGATCTTAGGTTAGTTTTGTATGAAGTTTGATCCTTAAGATATCATAGGTAATTTTCAAATTCAAATTACTACATGTGATATTTAGAGTATTTTTGGAAATTTTATTTGAAAAATAATAGGATTATTATTTTTGGGAATAAATAGAGATGATGAATAATTTACTATATTTAATTAGATGACGAAAAATTGATTATGTGTGAATAAATGTGGAAATTATGATTAAGAAAACTTTCCAAATATGTGATTGTCAGAATACCCACTCCTCATCATCTTCATTATTTGCTGTATGTATAATTAAGGAATGGGTTTCCATTCCAGCATGGGTTTCCATGTTAGTATAGGTCTCCATGCTTTTCTTTATTAAAGTTCTTGTACATTATTGCTGAGTGTATTGATTATAAATACAATAGAGCTTCAGAGAATTCTCTAAGCTATTCCAATATCTCTTTCTACATGGTATCATGAGCTAGGTACATTCAGGAACCAAAACCACAGTGAAGAGAAGAAAGCTTCACTACCGTACATGTTCAAAAGCTTAGAAATTCATCAACAAACCCCAAAACCTTAGTAAATCGAGATGGAAATACTCCCATTCAAACCAGAAATTTCCGACGACCCAATCTGGAGCTCCCCACCGGCAGAAAATTCCTCACGCGCCTCCACAGTCAGGGAGCGTGAGTCCCACGCGCAGTCTAACTCCTGGAGCGTGAAGGCCACACGCTGCCTTCCACTGCTCGTCTCCGGACACCGTTAAGTTCGCCGTGCTCGCCCCAGCCTCCTCTTTCTGTTCCAGTACTGTGTTGGTTTGCTAGTTCCTTTTTTCTCACATGTCTAACTGTTTCTTCATCTTTGTCTTCTTCATCTCTTTATATGAACGCCATTTTTTTGTTTCCAGTACTGCTTCTTCATCTCACATGCCAGTAAACATGACATTTTCCTTTCTTTGACTCCATATACCTACAGTACTCAGTTGCTCTTTGTTTTAATAGTGGATCATCCAAATCCACTTCTTATTGTTTGTTTGTCAATCATTTCTGCCTTGTTTTGTGCGGTTTGGTTCTGTTTTTTCCTGTATTGGAGTAAATATGGCTTCAAATGATGAAGATTCTTCTGATCCCAAAGATCCTGTTTCATCCGAAGTTACCAATCTGGTACGTCATGCTCCAGTTGCTTATGCTTTTTCAGGTTCACCAACAATTACATCTGAAAAGTTAAAAAGTAAGAACTATTTAGCTTGGTCCTCTTCTGTTGAGTTGTGGTTTCTTGGTCAAGGTCTTTCAGACCATCTTGAAAAGTCAATTTCTGATATTCCTCAAATAGAACGAAGTCAATGGGAAAGGTTTGACTATCAGTTATGTGCCTTGTTATGGCAATCTGTGGAACCCACAATTTTAATTAATTTTCGCACTTTTAAAACATGTGTCACTTTTTGGAATAAAGCTCGCAGCTTATTTGCTAATGACATTCAAAGACTCTATGATGCAGCCTAGAAATTGGCTTCTCTTCACCAAAATAGTCATGATATGACAAGTTTTGTTGCTCAGGCACAAGCAACAGTGGAGAAACTAAAAATGTTTTTACAGGCTGACAGCCATCAAGGCTTGTTGGGAAAGTTGGAAAATCTATATGTAGTCCTAGTATTGCGTGCTATGCATCCTGATTTCAATCACATTCGAGATCAACTTTTGACTAGTCATGAAGTACCCACCATGGACTATCTTACCACTCGCCTCTTGAGGGTCCCCAATTCCACTCCTTCAGACCCGCGTCCCAACATAATTGACACTTCAGCTTCCGCTTTGGTCACTAACTCTGGCTTTCGTGGAGGACGTGGAAGTCGTGGTGGACGAGGAATTCGGGGAGGGCGAGGTGGTCGTGGTAATCGCAACAACAATCTTCACTGCACATACTGTAAGCGATCAGGCCACACTCAGGAGACATGTTACTCTCTACATGGTTTCCCTGATAAATCTGTCAATCTCACTCAGTCTGAACTTGGTGTAGAAGAAGGGACGAGATTTAACAGATCTGGTGAACAGTCATTTTCTCTTACAGAAAAGGAGTTTCAGGAATTTCTTCAGTTGAAAGCAGCAAAGTCAACCCAATCCTCTACTACCACTGTTGCTCATTCGGGTAATCCTACAGTTTGTATTTCTCATAAGGGTAATAATTCCACACCCTGGATCCTTGATTCAGGTGCCTCTGACCATGTAGCTGGTAATCAGTCTCTCTTCTCTTCTCTTCTCTTCTCTTTCTTCACCAACTTGTCCTCGTTTAGTAACTTTAGCTGATGGTTCCAAAGTATTTGTCCGAGGCATTGGTGTTGTTTCACCCAATTCATCCATGTCATTAAATTCTACTTTATTCATACCTGGTTGTCCATTTAATTTAATTTCCTTGAGTCAGCTTACAAGATCTCTGAAGTGTTCTGTAACTTTTTATTCTGATTCTTTTGTTATCCAGGACCGTGGTACGGGAAAGACGATTGACATAGGACATGAATCACAAGGACTTTATTACCTCCAATCAACCTCTCATATGGCATGTGCTACTGTGGAATCTCCTAGTCTTCTCCATCACCGTCTTGGTCATCCCAGTTTATTAAAACTTAAAAAAATGGTCCCAGGTCTTGAAAATCTGAAGTCTTTCAGTTGTGAGTCATGTCAACTTGGCAAGCATTTTCGGTCTTCTTTTCCTAGTAAGGTCAACAGTCAAACAACATCTAGTTTTTCTGTTATCCATTCTGATGTTCGGGGTCCTAGTCGTGTTTCTACACCAACTGAGTTTAAATATTTTGTGACTTTCATTGATGATTTTTCTCAATGTACTTGGTTATTTTTAATGAAGGAACGTTCAGAAGTCTTTCCCATATTTCAATCCTTCTGCAGTGAGATTCATAATCAATTTGGCTAAACAATCAAAGTTTTACGTAGTGATAATGCCAAAGAATATTTTTCTGCTGACTTCTCATTGTTTATGTCATCTCATGGGATTTTGCATCAATCATCATGTCCGCATACCCCCCAACAAAATGGAGTAGCCGAAAGAAAAAATCGTCACCTTATTGAAACTACTCGTACATTGTTGTTGGATGCTCATATGCCACTGCAATTTTGGGGGGATGCTGTCCTAACCGCTTGCTATTTGATTAATCGTATGCCTTCCTCTGCTATCAATCATCAAGTCCCTATTCAGGTGTTGGACCCTCAAATTCCTTTGTATACAGTTCCTCCTCGAGTATTTGGTTGTACTTGTTTTGTCCATGATCTATCTCCCGGACGCGACAAGTTGTCCCCTCGTGCTATCAAATGTGTCTTTCTTGGTTATTCTCGATTGCAAAAAGGGTACCGGTGTTATTCTCCTATCACTCATCGTCAATATATCTCTGCCAGTGTCACTTTTTTCGAAGACACACCTTACTTCACTTCAACCACTGATCCTATAGTAATCTCTGAAGCTTTACCGGTACCATACTTTGGTGGTCTCCCTTTGTCTTCTTTACAGGTACCTACAGATACTCAGCCTGATCATGAGGAACCTATCGTTTCTCTGCCAGATCATTACCAGCTTGATCCTCCCCAACAACCAATCATCACTTACCAGCGACGTCCCAAGGCAGCCATTCCTACAACCGAGGTAGTCACTGAGGATCCTTATACTTCATGTCCTATCCCAATGGCTTTTCCTACTACGGACCTACCTTCCTCTACTGCACCAGCATCAACTCTCGGTAAGTCTGTCAGTGATTCTCCTATTGCTATTCGTAGAGGTAGTCGTACCACTCGTAATCCTCATCCTATTTATAACTTCTTGAGTTTTCACCGTTTGTCTCCGTCATATTATGCATTTGTATCCTCTGTGTCCTCTGTTCAGATTCCTAACACTGTTAATGAGGCTCTTTCCCACTCTGGTTGGAGGCAAGCTATGATTGAAGAGATGACTGCCCTTGAGCACAGTGATACATGGGACTTAGTTCAACTTCCCCGAGACAAAAAGGTTGTTGGATGTCGTTGGGTATATGCAGTTAAGGTAGGCTCTGATGGCAGTATTGATCGACTTAAAGCCCGTCTTGATCGACTTAAAGCCCGTCTTGTTGCTAAAGGATACACTCAGACTAATGGTCTTGATTATAGTGATACATTCTCTCCAGTGGCCAAAATGGCATATGTTCGTCTATTCCTAGCCATCGCCGCTATTGGGCAATGGCCCTTATATCAGCTAGACATAAAGAATGCCTTCCTTCATGGCGATCTAGATGAGGAGATTTATATGGAGCAACCACCTGGTTTTGTTGCTGAGGGGGAGTCTGGACTAGTTTGTAAGTTAAAACGGTCTCTTTATGGGTTGAAACAATCTCCTCGAGCTTGGTTTGGCAAGTTCAGCACAGTTGTACAGAAATTTGGGTTATTTAGGAGTGAAGCTGATCATTCAGTTTTCTATCGTCACACTCCCTTTGGTCGATGTATTTATCTGGTGGTTTATGTTGATGATATAGTGATTACAGGTGATGATAATGAGGGTATTTTGCAGTTGAAGGAGCACTTGTTTCAACACTTTCAAACAAAAGATTTGGGACGACTCGAATACTTTCTCGGTCTTGAGGTAGCTCAATCACAAAGTGGCATTGTGCTTTCACAACGAAAACATGCTCTAGACATTTTGGAAGAGATTGGTTTAACAGATTGCAAGCCTGTTGACACTCCAATGGATCCAAATCACAAGTTATTACCAAATCAAGGAGAACTGTATTCAGATCCTGACAGATATAGAAGGTTAGTTGGCAAACTAAACTACCTTACCTTAACCAGACCAGACATCTCCTTCCCGGTAAGCGTAGTAAGTCAATTTATGCAAGCTCCGTGTATTGAGCATTGGGATGCTGTGGTTCAAATCCTACGATATATTAAGAATGCTCCAGGAAAAGGATTGTTGTATGAAAATAAAGGTTATGCTAAGATTATGGGATACTCTGATGCTGATTGGGCTGGATCACCCAGTAACAGAAGATCAACTTCAGGATTTTGTGTATTTATTGGTGGTAATCTAGTATCTTGGAAAAGTAAGAAACAAAATGTGGTTGCAAGATCCAGTGCAGAAGCTGGATATCGTGCAATGGCAAATGTTACATGTCAACTCATATGGGTAAAACAATTACTTCAAGAGTTGAAGTTTGGAGATACTAATCAAATGAGACTCTACTGTGATAATCAAGCTGCATTGCATATTGCATCAAATCCCGTCTTCCATGAAAGGACCAAACGCATTGAGATTGACTGCCATTTTATCAGAGAGAAAGTCCTTTCTAAAGAAATCCTCATTGAATTTGTTAACTCAAGCTATCAGCTTGCTGATATTCTTACTAAGTCACTGAGGGGACCAAGAATACAATTTATCTGTGACAAGCTTGGTGCATATGATATATATGCTCCAGCTTGAGGGGGAGTGTCAGAATACCCACTCCTCATCATCTTCATTATTTGCTGTATGTATAATTGAGGAATGGGTTTCCATTCCACCATGGGTTTCTATGTTAGTATAGGTCTCCATGCTTTTCTTTATTGAAGTTCTTGTACATTATTGCTGAGTGTATTGATTATAAATACAATAGAGCTTCAGAGAATTCTCTAAGCTATTCCAATATCTCTTTCTACAGTGATTTATGATTGAATTTGAAATCATGTGTAATTGTGATTAATTAATAGTGGGAAGATAGCTTTTGGGATGGTACCTTCTATAAAGTGATGAACACAACTTTTAGGCTTTATGCCTTCGATATTTATGTGATGTGAAAAGATGATATCCGTTCTTCTCAAAGTGGTATCTAGTAGGGTTTCCCGGTGTACTAGTAGCAACTTTGGAAAGAGGTGTACACACTAGGAAGAGATGTTTTGATAATGGCTAAATTTGATTATACATGAATGACAGGGTTTCCTGGGTCACATGGTAGACTGACAGTGTTTCCCGGGTCTACCATGGTTCTCTTCACACTAGTGTTCTAAATAAAGATAAATATGATGAATAATGAAATTAATATTTGATTTGATTATTACGTTTAAGATAAATATGATGAAAGATGAAATTAATATTTGATTTGATAATTATGTGAATATTTGAATTATATTTTGGATTGGGATTACCAGTGTTTGCTGATTATTGTGTTTGTGTTTTTGTGCTGCAATGATCCTTCGGGGGAACAGAATTTCAATGAAGCAGGTTGATTATATTTTGGATTGGGATTACCAGTGTTTGCTGATTATTGTGTTTGTGTTTTTGTGCTGCAATGATCCTTCAGGGGAGCAGAATTTCAGTCAAGCATGTTGCAAAGGTTAGGGCTAGTAGTGAGCATTGAAGATAACGTCTCAGACATTTCAAGCTATGTTTAGGATTTAATAAATGTATGAGATATATATTTAGATTATGGATTTACATTTTAATTTTTAAATACTTACATAGAATATATTTTGGAATAAGATTATGATAAAGTTAGTCTTGCACTTGTCGTTGTTACAGGTGCGGCGGTAACATTTCTCTAAATTAGTTTTAGATTAGCTTCCACAGTATTTATAATATCCTAAATAATAATTAAATGTGAATTTTGGTAAATCTATTATAACAAAAATATTTACAAAAATTGTAAGAAATTTGGGGGTGTTACAACCTAAATATTATAATTTCAAAAGTAACAAGAAACCTATCATTCCAAAGAGTATTAAATATTGAATCAATCATTACACTGTGCAGGACCATGATATTTTCCTCAGGCTTTCCATGTTTCACCAATGATGTTGCTAGCTAAACCTATTTAAGCACGTAAGTTATAATGAGCCAGGACTCACTTTTTCCTTCATACTCATTTTTCTTTTTAAATATTTTGATCCTGCAAGGATTGTAACAAATTCTTAATATACTGACTATCTAAGAATCATTAATATCTATTGTCCAGTTCAAATAATTCTGAATAAGGCTTTTTTAAGACAATCTAGTGATTGTAAACTGGGTATTGACTACAACTCTGTTTATTAATGTTAAGTGTTAAATTGCCCAAAGTCTTAAGCGGTTACATAGACTCAGAGAGACACATGAATGGTTCCATATCTCTAATATGCCTCTTTACACAAAAAACCCTTTGGGTTTGAAGCATAGACAAAGCACAAACCCAATCAAATCTGGTGCTGATCTAAAATTATAATTTAATAAGGTGCGAAGGATCAAACATTCAAACTCATGAGCACTTTGATATAATGTCAAAAACTAACTCTCCCAAAAACTTAAATTGTTAGGTAGAAGTACATAAAAAGTTTTACATCTTTAACAACTAAGCATTGGAAGAGCCCTCAGCAAACCAAGCATGAAGCAGAATAAAATAATTACCATGACATAAAACTACCATATTGAGCATTTTTAAAACAAAAAAAAAAAAGGCCGACCCAGTTCAAGACCCACTCCGTGAGGGTCTGGGGAAGGGAAATTTGAGTCAAGCCTCACCCCTGCTTTGCAGGGGGGCCGAGTCGAACCCCTGACCTGGAACACCACAGTAAGCAAGCTTACCGCTGAGCCAGGCCGGCCCTTCAGCATTTTTAAAGCAATAGTTTGAAATAATATCTTCGTGATACAACAAATTATTCTTAATCTTACTATCATACATAAAGTAATAGAAAATATTTAGTTTGAATTATTAATCCTAATAAATTTCATTCTACCCATTTTTGTTCATTCCAAGTTTTCTGTCAAGGGGGTTTCCATCTTTTTTTTTTTTTTTTGAGTAAATACTCAATTTGGTTCTCTAAGGATTAAAATAGATGTAAGCGCTTACTCAATCCAAAAGCTTAAACTGTTAGCTGAAAGTCATATTAATAATTTTATATGATATTTCTACAACACACCCCCTTAAACAAGAGTCCATTGGATTTGAAGGGTTTATAATGCACAAGCCCACCTATTCGTGTTAAGAAACTCCAAAGATCAAACTCTTGACCACTTGGTCACAGAGACTCAAATACCATATAAATCGTTAATTCAACTCAAAAGCTTAAGCTGGTAGATGAAGGTCACATGAAAATTTTTATATATTTCTCTTACAATATACATCAATATGGTCCTACTATCATAGTACTTCGTGGATCATAGATACTGAACAAATTCATAGAACCCAAACTAAAACTAGTTCTGCCAGTTCCATATGGTCTCCATAGAACTGGAAAGAAACATAGATCTTTTATTTTTTGGGAAAATACAGATCCTATTTAATTTGACACAAAGATCAGGAATAGAACAATGGGGAGAGAGGAGGCTAGATTCTAGGTCAAACAGATAGGAAAAAACCACAAGATGTTCAACCCATGCTACAGCTAGTACTGTCATTCACATATTACTTTTTAACTAAAGAAGCATAAAAAATTTCACATGTATAAACTTTAAAGGCCAATTAAGGATGCCATACCCGGGTCATGACATCTGCATTTGGATTCCAATTGTTGAAGTCTCCAATTAATGCTGCTGACTGAAAATGCAACCAATAATATCCATAATGGTTTGCAGAGAAAATAAAAACCAGCTATAAAGAGATTGATTAAGTTTAACATTTAAAGACACACCACAGAACAACATCCAAAACCAGATTTTCTCCAAAATTTACTTGAAAATATATAACGATAAAATGGTAAAGGGGAAGGAGAGTGAGGAAAAAGACAGACACCGCTGCTTAAAAAAATATACTAATGTCTCCCGAGGTAAATCCTGAATATGATCTTTCCAATAGAATGCATTTTTTTTTTCTGCCCAAATGAATGCATTTACACCTTCAGGCAATTTGCAATTATTATTCTCACTATATTGAGAGTAAGTCAGTAACCATAAGTACAGTCTGTAACTAAAGTAAATGGATGAATTTAATCAATGTATAGATGACAAAGTTTAGTTCATTAAAGCAACTTAGAGAACTCCATTAACTATTAAGATATATGAAAAGGTTGAGAGTCGTTATATGCAAACTATTTGAATGCTCTGAAAACCTGCAATAGTGCTCTTACAAAAATGTATACTGAAGCGGAGTGTTATATTAAAATAATCCAAGTGATTTATACTCTAAAACAGTTCAAAATAGTAGCCGTACCCGTTCGAATACTTCAGATACTCCTAGCTGCATTTTATAATTTTTTTACTTTTATGTTTTGAACTTTTATACCTATACAGATGGGAATACCACAATTATTAGATAAATGATAGCATTTTGTTATACTCAAGGTAACTTTTAAAATACCAATTCTCTCATTTGATTTAAGATTTGTGTCTGTGTTAATTTTATATGTTGTACTATAGCCGTGTCATGTCCTATATTTTTAAAATTTGTTGTATCCCAATGTCTCATGGCATATCCATGCTTTCTAGGAATCTGCAAAATAATTTGAACCAAAAAACTAGAACCAATGTTGATACCAAGAATTATAATGTATACCTTAGCTCCAGGTGCCCACTCTCTGTAAGTAATGCCTGTAGCACTGCAAATAAAAGCTTGTAGTCAATAAAGATCCAAGACAAAGCATTCTTTTTCTTTCTTTCTTTTTTTCTTTTTGTTTGTGTGGGTTGGGGAGGGTGTTGTTAGGAATTCAACTAGAAAGTAGGGATGCAGAGATATGTGCATAATTTCCTTATTTCCTTTATTATGTACATTTATTGTCATACTATTGTACTTACCTTGTAATATCATTACTTAATATTAAAAATACAACGCTAGAGGAAATTTTATTCCACTGACTCATTCACACAATTTTACATAGAATCATGAGCCTAGGATAGAACAATAAATTATTTTTCATCATTCATTTTCTCTCTCCTTTCTCATGGCTGCAATATCAGTCTTGTAGATCTAAAGTGTGTTTCTCCACCAAACAACCCCACCACTTTGTTCACCGTCCTCAACCCGGGATCTTGGCAGAAGCTTGTTGCTGCCGGAGCACAGATGTCCCACCATGCACCACTCACTAGAAACTGCTCAGCCAGCCTTTATTGTGTGTGTGGGGGACAGCATACTCTAATCCTCTTCCTTGGTTTTCTTTACTCCAGTTAGATCGAGCAACCCTCACCCTTGTTCACCACCTTCTCGTGGCTGTTTAGTTCTCCTGGGCTGTGGTTTCTCAATGTTCAGTGATCAAATCTGACATATTCTCCTTCTCGACATCAGGTTTGATATGTTTGAGCCATTCATTGGCTTTGATTATGGTGGTTATTTTTACTTTGTGCTATTTGGACCTTCATTATTTCTACTTGTCCTTCATCTTTGTAAAGTAGAAAGAATGAAATCTAGGAAGACTGTATCCAATGTGGGTGCAAGTTTCTGTATTTATATTCAGCAAATTAGGTTAGTAGTACACAGTGATACAAAAATCTCCTCTGCACACTAATCACGTGCAAAATATGAGAACCCCCTAATTAGGAAAATATATTAGAAGAAATAAGCATGCGTCCAAAGAACTAAGTGAGCCAGCCGCTGTTAGTTAGGCATTGTTAGTTAAAATTGTTTGAGAAGATGTAACAGATAGTTAGTTGAATGACAATGCCTCTGTTAGTTAGTTAGTTGTTAGAGTTGATTTGGCTAATGCATACCGCTAAGAATAGTGGTTTAGAAGTCCCACATCATGTATTTCTCATTGTATTTCCTTTCCTTTCAATTATATAATAGAACTTCCGTTATGTAGTTTAGACACACGAATTACTCATAAATCTCTCGGATCCTGATATTTAACATGGTATCAGAGCCTAACGAGAGAAATCCTAATCCGCCTTCCCTTATTTCTCTTTTCCATAATTTTAATGTGGTAATAGAGAGATATCACCTTCCATGAGGGATTTCCACCGCCGTCATTTTTTTTTCTTTTTCTTTTTTCTTATCCCCTTTGTCTCTATTTTTTAATTTTTTATTTTATTCAAGTCTGATATGGCTTGATTTGGTCTTTGTTTCCACTTTGCCATTGTTTGACATATTGTTATGATTAGGCTTGTATTTGGCCAATTTGATTTCATTCCTACATATGTTTGTGGTGTTATTCAAGTCTGATTTTGCTTGTATTTTTTTCCCATTGTTTGGCTTTATTTTTGGCCTCCTATTTGGGAGGAGCATTTACCTCGGTTGTTGCTTGGTCTGTAGATTATTCCAGTTACAGTAGCTTCGTCGGCTTTTATCCCAGTTGCAGCACTGTCTCTTTGCCAGCTCTTCAGACTGTTGGTTATTCCAGTTGATTTGTTGTGCTACCAATTTCTCCGGCTTATGTTCTGTGAAGCTTCGTTTTTAATCTTCTTACTTCCCAAGATGGAGTGTTCTTGCTATTCACCCTCCATCTTGAGGGGGAGCGTTAAGAAGTTCCCCATTCAAGGGGAGCACCGCTCATGTTGCTGATGTTCATTCCAGCAGCTCAGTTGTTTTTGCCGATGATCATCCCGGCACTGTATGCTGATGGTCATTCTACCTCAGTTGTCTTTGCCGTGTTCATTCCGGCACCGTCCATGGTGTTGATATTCATTCCAGCACAGATGTCTTAGCCTATGTCCATCATTCGTCGATATCTATCCCGATGCCATTTTAGCACATTGTTGATTTTGCTTCCTCATTTAGGAAGAGATTTATTTTGATGTTATGTTTGTTGGTCTTTCTTGTTCAAGCTTGTTTCATATGATTTATATGCTCGAGCTTGAGGGGGAGTGTTAAGAATATTGGTTTAAAAATCCCACATCATGTATTTCTCATTATATTTCCTTTCCTTTCAATTATATAATAAAACTTCCGTTGTGTAGTTTAGACACACGAATTACTCACAAATCTCTCGGATCCTGATATTTATCACATACAAAACCTGGCTAAAAATCTTGGACAATTCGCCCCTTCTCCTCCACAGCTCTTGATTTTAGCTCTTGATTTTGTTCTTATTGTTCATGGTTGTCTACTCTATTCAATCTTACATCTATTCGTAAATTAATCAGTTGTATCAATTGTTCTATTATTTTCACTGATGATTGTGTTCTTGTGCAAGACCAGGATATAGAAAAGACGATTGGCAAGGGGTAAGCCCATCTTACAATGCCTTCATTCCATGCTACCTTCACATATGTTGTTTCACCTTTTCGTCTCCATAGTTGGCTAGGCCATCCTAGCAGCTCCAAGTTTCAGAAAATCATTCCTAGTTTGTCGTCTTTAGAGTGACTCATATCACCTTGGAAAACATGTTTGTAGTTAGTTTCCCAAGCATGTCAATAATCAGGTAGTGTCCTCATTTGATTTAGTACACACAAATGTCTGAGTTCCTACTTGTATCCCCACAACTTTGGGAATTAGTATCTTGTGACTTTTATTGATGACTTCCACTTGTAGTTTGTCACGTTTTAAGGGACAAAAATATACTAATTAACTTCTAAGCTGAGTCAAAAAACATGAAATAAGTTATTATAATTAAAATGCCAAAACTTGACATTTTAGGAAAAATTGCTAAATATAAGTGATTCTTGCTTTTTTGCAGGTAAAATACAGTTAATTGGATAAAGGATGCACTTGGATAAGACAAGGACAATAGAGAGTCAAGGAAGCATCTCTAAGATTAAGAAGGAAAATCATAGCGATCGTGATAAGTTCGGGCATAGCAAACCACCTTATGGAAATCATGTTCCCAAACATAAAATCTCCATGATGCTGTCTTTCGGCCAAAATTTCATATTAAAGATGATAGATTTGGATCTTGAAGTCATCACACAAATTGTAGATTTGGATCTTGAAGTCATCACACAAATTGTAGATCTTCCTCTTATCTTACCAACGAGACCAAAATCACATAAATCAAAAGAGTACAATCAAGTTAGATTAGAAACAAGAAAGCAATGCGCATACCTGCCATACGGGCGTCTAGGCATGCAATTTGCATGCCTAAGCACCCAGAGCATCAAAATATGGTTGCTTTGGTCTCATTAGTGTCTAGGCGCGCAATCTGCAAACCTAAGTACCCAGAACATAAAAAGTGCATATATTTTTGGCTATAAGTCGAGGCGTCTAGAATGCACGAGCACTAGGTTCGCTAAAACAAAGCCCAATTGTAGAAGGTCCAAATCATACACTATTCGCCTATAAATAAGAGATTACCATCTAGGGTTACTAAGTCTTGCTTCTAGATAATCCTCCTATAGCCACCCGCAAAAGTATTCATTCTAGTAGTAACCTCATCATATTTATAATTTTCTAAGTTACCACGCTTGCTTACTTGTAATCTCTGTCCTCTAATTCTATTCCTATGTATCCAAAGGACTCTAGCAACACTTCAAATTTAGTTCTTCTTCCCCTGGGCAAGTCTACGGTTGGGTGTCAAGGGATCTATACTCTATGCTGTTAAAGTTGGCCCTGACAGGCTGATTGACCGCTTGAAAGCTCGTCTAGTGGCCAAGGGCTATACTTAGATCTATATTTGAACTATGGTGATACCTTCTCTACTGCTGCCAAGATTGTTTCTGTTTGTCTTCTTCTCTCCGTGTTTGTCATTCGTCATTAGCCTCTCTTTCAACTTGATTTTGAGAATGCCTTTTTCTGTATGGTGAGCTTACCAAGGAAATATATGGAGCAACCTCCTATGTTTATGTTGAGATATATAAGGTTCTTTACATGGTATCAGAGCTTGAGTGACTATAAGGTCACAAGTTCGATTCTCACGGCCCCCCACTTTCAAGTGGAATTAAAATAAAAAGCACAAAAAAGGTATACCAAAAATTGGGCCTCTGCAATTCCACGCTTCTAGCCCAAAGGGCTCTTATGTGAGGGAGTGTGTTAGAGAATAATAATCATTAAAAAAATCCTCACCTAACACCTTAAGGTTTTGGGTTGAAGTGGTTCTTTACATGGTATCAGAGCCTCACCGTCTCCCACTTTAAAGTGGAATTAAAACAAAAAGCACAAAAGGTAAACCAAGAATTGGGCTTGTGCATAATCCACGCTTCAAGCCCAAAGGGCTCTTGTGTGAGGGGGTGTGTTGAGATATATAGTCCCACATTGGTTGTATGAGTAACTAATACGGAGTTTATAAAGCTTTGGGCACTCCCACCCCTTGAGCTAGCTTTTGGAGTGGTGTATCCCAAGGTTCTTTACATGGTATCAGAGCTTGAGTGACTATAAGGTCACAAGTTCGATACTCGCCGTCCCCCACTTTCTCTTGTGGAGTTTCTTAGCACAGGTAGGTTGGGCCTGTTGCATCGTCCACTCTTCTAGCCCAATGGGCTCTCGTGTGAGGGGGCGTGTTGAGATATATAGTCCCACATTGATTGTGTGGGCAACTAATATGGCCTTTATAAGGCCTTGGGCATTCCCACCCTTTGAGCTAGCTTTTGAGGTGGTGTATCCCAAGGTTCTTTACATGGTATCAGAGCCTCTCGCTGTCCCCCACTTTCTCTTGTGGACTTTCTTAGCACAGGTAGGCTGGGCCTGTTGCATCTTCCACTCTTCAAGCCCAATGGGCTCGCGTGTGAGGGGGCGTGTTGAGATATATAGTCCCACATTGGTTGTATGTGCAACTAATGTGGAATTTATAAGGCCTTGGGCACTCCCACCCTTTGAGCTAGCTTTTGGGGTGGTGTATCCCAAGGTTCTTTACAGTTTATGGCTTAAATCAGTCTCCATGGGCATGTTTTAGGTGATTAAGCATAGTAGTTCAGCAATTTAGCATGATTCACAATGAGGCAAATCACTATGCTTTTTATTGCAAATCTCTACAACATCAAAGCATTTATCTAACTGTAAATGTTGATGATATCATCATCATAGGCAATGATGAAGATGGCATTAGTAAACTAAAACAACACCAATTTGGTCACTTTCAGAACAAGGATTTATGGCACCTTAGTATTGAGATAGCTTAGTCCTCAACAGGTATCAATATTTCTTAGAGAAAGCATGCTCTTGATATCTTAGAGGGAACTCGTTTGTTAGATTGTCGACCTATAGACAATAATGGATTCAAACACGGAGCTTTTACTTATGAGGATAGCCCTTATCAGATCTTGAATGATCTCGCCATCTCCGAGGCTTGTTGGAAAACTGAACTACCTTATCATCACTCGACAAAACATTTCCTTTGTTGTTAAGTGTAGTTGGTCAGTTCGTACAATCTCCATGTGATAGCCATTGGAACACAATAAGTGGAATACTCAGGTATATAAAAGGAGGATCCTGCCAAGAACTTCTATACAAAGACAATGGTCATTCCCAAGTCTGGCTTTTCAGATGCAGATTGGGCTAGTTTCCCCTTAGATACGAGATCCACCTCAAGTTGATACTTAATGATTGGAACTTCGGAAGCAACTTAGTTTCTTCGAAAAATAAGAAACAAGGTATTAGGCTATGGCACTGGTAACATGGGAACTTGTATGGCTAAAACATTTACTCCAAGAATTGAGATTTGGTGATGTTAAGCAGAAGCAACCAATATGCAATAATCAAGCCGCTTTAAACATTGCCTTCAATCCAATGTTTCATGACGACTAACATATATAAGTAAAATGCCACTTTCTAACAAGAATTTGTTTGGATGCTTTGCCACTAGCTTTGTGAATCCCAATTATCAGTTAGTAGATGTATGCATTAACTCTCAAAGGATCTCAAGTTACATTTGTAGCAAACTTGGTGCACATAATTTATATGCTCTAGCTTGAGGGGGAGTGTATAAATATTAGAGACATGCGCACAATTTTCATATTTCCTTTTTTATGTACATTTATTGTTGTACTATTGTACTTACCTTATACTAGCATATTACGCAGTATTATAAATAGAATACAAGAAGACATTGTAATTCACTAAATCATTCACACAATTTCATGTTTCTATTTTTCTCTCTAAAAGGGATTTAGGGTTTTATTATTGGGAAATTGAAATTTTAGTTTGGTTGTTTTTTACAATGTCAAATTATTAATACTAGTTAAATATAACTTATAGCCTATTAAGGTTTTACTTTAGTTGCCACTTCCCATATTTCTTCTTCTAGTTAGATTAGGGTCATTTGAGTTGCTGCATTCACCGATTATACAAGGCTTAATCTCCAAGGATCTTCAATCTAGTGGGTATTTTTTATATTGTTCATTGGTCTGCATTAGATATGTCAGATTGATATCGCCATTAATCATCTTAAGAATGTGACATCATTAAATTATGAAACAGAAAAAGTTGTGTGCATGTGTGTGATATTAACCAATAAAAATAAGTGTAACGTAATACCTGCGGGTGAAGCCAAATTTTTCATAACCACGAGAAAATGCATCCAGACCACCTTCATACTTGTCAATTTCCGCACGCAATCTTTTGTATTGTCCATAACTGAGATTTGAGAAATACATATTTAAAAAAGAATCAGGTTTTTGTTTTAGTTACAGAATGTTAAGTATCAGAAGTGCAAAAGTATAGCAGGTACGGTTGGGAAAACACAAAAAATAACACTGAATATGTTAATCAACTACCTATATAAGCAGAAAATTGAATAATGAATTTGTTTTTTGGATTCAAGATTAGTAAGGTATACAGCACATTAAATTATTTTCAGGAAATTGAGTAATGACAGTGATTTAAATATTTAAACCTCTGCCGTGTAAAAAGGAATTCCAATGCACAGAAGATGTTTCCCTTTTGTTGGGTAGACAAACAGGCCGAAGCCCAATAAATGTTGCCTTTTTATTCATCATTTTCTTATGGGTTTCAGGTTTCCATGACCAATTAATTACTTTAAACCAATTCTTTTGCCATTCTGGTCAGCACCAATAGCATAGCTCACGCAACAACAAAAATAACAATTAAACTTTATCCCCCAAGGTGGAATCACCTACAAGGATAAATAATGTCATTGCGCTCTATCCAATTGCATAGTTCATGCAATGAATAAGAACAATTCTTTAAATCTACGATTTACTGGAACATCATCATTATGTTGTTGGGTGGAGGCGTGGAGCTATACAACACAAACGGTTACATTATGGTGTGGAATTCAAAATATGAAACTGTAAAGAACCTTGGGATACACCACCCCAAAAGCTAGATCTAAGGGTGGGAACCACAGACTAGGAAGTGAAAATGAGAGCTCTCCAGTTGACAAAGGACAATATCAACGAATAGTGGGCAGATTGATATATCTAGCTCATACTAGACCTGATCTAGCTTATGCAGTTAGTGTTGTTAGCCAACTTATGCATGATCCGAGGGAGAAACACTTGCAAGCTGTGGACAGGATTCTCCAATATCTGAAAGGCACACCAGGTAGAGGACTATTGTTCCAGAGAGGAGGAAACTTATCCTTAGAAGTTTATACAGACGCCGATTATGCTGGATCCGTGACTGACCGACGGTCTACTTCGGGATATTGTATGTTTCTCTGTGGAAATCTTATAACATGGAGAAGTAAAAAGCAAAATGTGGTTGCTAGATCAAGTGCAGAAGCAGAATTTCGAGCTATGGCTCAAGGTATCTGTGAGTTATTATGGTTGAAAATCATTTTAGATGATCTCACCTTGAGATATGAAGGATCTATGAAGTTACTTTGTGATAACAAGTCAGCTATTGAAATTAAAGTATCTATGATGATCATACACTTTTGATTTTAATTAAAGTATGACCGGTCAGACATAATGTAGTTTGTAAAAGTTTGTAAATATAACATTTCCATTTTCATATATATATATGTATATTGAGATTAATATATATATCTTCAATAGTAACGGAATAATATAATTACTCATTTACTAGAGAAGGAAAAAGTGGAAGTTCAGGATAAATGGAGAATAAATGCAATTAAATAGGTTTTCTTCCGCTTCTGTAATTTGAATGAATAATTCACAGAATCGTTAGTATTAATGGAATACTGGATATATTTTCCATTTGGAGAGGTGATTGCTGTGTCATTTCCAAAAACATTAGACAAAGTAAGAACCTTGGACCTTATATATATATATTTTCGCCAACACCAAGCTACAACATAATCTAGAAGAATACTTCTAATCAAACCTGCAATTCCGATGGCATTTCCTTTGGGAATTCTTTTGTTCTTTCTTATTGCATTGCCAATTTCTGATGTGCATGCAGACATTATCTCCCCATGGAGATATGAAGCTTATAACAATTTTGAAGGAGGTCACAGAGTGGGCGTTACCCGCAAGCATCATCGCCCCAAGTTTAGCCCTAGCCAATGGAAGGAGGCTCATGCTACCTTCTATGAAGGAAACTCCGGAACATTTGGTATGATCAATTTTGAATGCTGATCAATGTATAGTTTTCATTTAATCCATTACATATACTACAAACTTTTTCATCATAATAAAATAGGGGTTTATACCTCTCATGTCACTTCATTCAAAAAACATCTACCGCACTCACATCGATTCTTGTGCCCAGCTTTTTTTCTTTTCTTTTTCAAAAAAATAAATGAGACCCCAGCAACTGTTTCCATTTTCATATATATATATATATATATATATTGAAATTAATTTGCATGGTATATATTTGAAATTAATAATGTTTTTTTGTTACAATATATATGTATATGCAGGGTACCATGCAAGAGGGAGGGAGGTATTAGGTTCACCATGAATGGGAATCCTTATTTCAATCTAATAAAAGTGTGGAATGTTGGAGGAGCTGGGGAAATAGTAAGAGTGCAAGTGATGAAGGATGATGGCAAGTTCAAATGGACAGATTTGAGGCGAAATTGGGGTCAGAATTGGGATACAGATGTTAGGTTCATGGGAGAGAGATTGAGCTTCAGGGTGACAGCAAGTGATGGAAGGTCCAGTGTCTCAAGGCGTGTCGCCCCTAAGTATTGGCAGTTTGCTCAGACCTATGAAGGCAAAAACTTCCCAGGTCTCTGTATCCCAATTCTGACCCCAATTTCGCCTCAAATCTGTCCATTTGAACTTGCCATCATCCTTCATCACTTGCACTCTTACTATTTCCCCAGCTCCTCCAACATTCCACACTTTTATTAGATTGAAATAAGGATTCCCATTCATGGTGAACCTAATACCTCCCTCCCTCTTACAAGGTACCCTGCATATACATATATATTGTAACAAAAAAACATTATTAATTTCAAATATATACCATGCAAATTAATTTCAATATATATATATATATGAAAATGGAAAATGTTATATTTACAAACTTTTACAAACTACATTATGTCTGACCGGTCATACTTTAATTAAAATCAAAAGTGTATGACAGGTCATACTTAATATAATTTGTAAAAAAAAAATTGTAAACGAATCATTCTCCTATGAAAATAGATCATGTATATGTAACCTGCGATATATGACTGGCACAATGCCACCCCTGTATTCTGCAAATTTGAGATATGCAGGGATGGCTAAGTCAAAGTGCTTGCGTGGTGGGTTGCACCATCCTCCATTGTCACTTGGTATACTATAATTTGGAGGGCAAAGGTCGGTGGCTGTGACATAAATAGAGGATTGGCCTTTACACCATTGAGAGTTTACACATTTGATCTGGAAACATGCCCCACATGTCCGGCCATTGTTGAACAAAGCTGTGCTCAATGCTGTCGTGTCAATCCCATAACCTTCTTTAACCACATCTTGATACCCACAAGCTCCTCATGCAATCAAGTTATTCTTTTTCTTCGTAAGTAAAAGACATGTATGCATAAAAAAAAAAATAACGTTTCTCCAATTACATAAAATAATCATTCAACCCTAAAACAACGCTATTTTAGGACTTAAATATTGAATAATTTTATAAAATTCATGGTATAAAAGAAAAGTACAATTTCTGAAATACACTAATTACTCTTTATCCAAATCCCAAAACGACGTCACGTGTTAGGGTCGCTGGAGATAACTTTATATAATGTAGCAAATATAAACACTTTTCCCTAAAAATAATAAGACACGAACATATTTTATTGGAAAAACAACTTCTCCTTTCAAAGGAGAACAACCATCTTATGCAATAGAAACAGTTGCTGGGGTCTCATTTATTTTTTTGAAAAAGAAAAGAAAAAAAGCTGGGCACAAGAATCGATGTGAGTGCGGTAGATGTTTTTTGAATGAAGTGACATGAGAGGTATAAACCCCTATTTTATTATGATGAAAAAGTTTGTAGTATATGTAATGGATTAAATGAAAACTATACATTGATCAGCATTCAAAATTGATCATACCAAATGTTCCGGAGTTTCCTTCATAGAAGGTAGCATGAGCCTCCTTCCATTGGCTAGGGCTAAACTTGGGGCGATGATGCTTGCGGGTAACGCCCACTCTGTGACCTCCTTCAAAATTGTTATAAGCTTCATATCTCCATGGGGAGATAATGTCTGCATGCACATCAGAAATTGGCAATGCAATAAGAAAGAACAAAAGAATTCCCAAAGGAAATGCCATCGGAATTTCAGGTTTGATTAGAAGTATTCTTCTAGATTATGTTGTAGCTTGGTGTTGGCGAAAATATATATATATAAGGTCCAAGGTTCTTACTTTGTCTAATGTTTTTGGAAATGACACAGCAATCACCTCTCCAAATGGAAAATATTTCCAGTATTCCATTAATACTAACGATTCTGTGAATTATTCATTCAAATTATAGAAGCGGAAGAAAACCTATTTAATTGCATTTATTCTCCATTTATCCTGAACTTCCACTTTTTCCTTCTCTAGTAAATGAGTAATTATATTATTCCGTTACTATTGAAGATATATATATTAATCTCAATATACATATATATATATGAAAATGGAAATGTTATATTTACAAACTTTTACAAACTACATTATGTCTGACCGGTCATACTTTAATTAAAATCAAAAGTGTATGATCATCATAGATACTTTAATTTCAATAGCTGACTTGTTATCACAAAGTAACTTCATAGATCCTTCATATCTCAAGGTGAGATCATCTAAAATGATTTTCAACCATAATAACTCACAGATACCTTGAGCCATAGCTCGAAATTCTGCTTCTGCACTTGATCTAGCAACCACATTTTGCTTTTTACTTCTCCATGTTATAAGATTTCCACAGAGAAACATACAATATCCCGAAGTAGACCGTCGGTCAGTCACGGATCCAGCATAATCGGCGTCTGTATAAACTTCTAAGGATAAGTTTCCTCCTCTCTGGAACAATAGTCCTCTACCTGGTGTGCCTTTCAGATATTGGAGAATCCTGTCCACAGCTTGCAAGTGTTTCTCCCTCGGATCATGCATAAGTTGGCTAACAACACTAACTGCATAAGCTAGATCAGGTCTAGTATGAGCTAGATATATCAATCTGCCCACAATCCAATTCAACACGATCGAGCCAAACATATTGAGATTGATCGCCACTTCATTAAAGATAAATTAGATAGTGGACTGATCACTACTCCATACATTCCTTCTAGTCGTCAATTGGCTGATGTCATAACCAAGGGTCTTCCTAATGCTAGATTTGAGGAACTTACTACCAAGCTGGGAATGATAAATATTCATTCCTCAGCTTGAGGGGGAGTATTGTAAATAATAGAATTATTTTATTATTATTTTGTAATAGAATACTCTAGAATACTCTATCAGTGTATTTGGGCTTAGCCCATTAGGTTTTTTAATCTCTTTAAATAGAGAACTCTTGTACAAATATGTTACAGTCCAATAATATACAAATCTTCTTTTCTAGTGAAACTATGGCAAGATGTAATAAATTGAAATAGTAAACAAGTCACACTCTTAAATTGAATATAAAAAAGAGAGATCTTTGCAAAAGAAATCTAAAATAATGGCAACTTAATTGAAAGCATTGTCCCACTCCTACCTCCTAGCTAGCCACCAACAGAACATACAAGCAATTAGTTGTCAATTTTTTTTTTTTTTTAATATAATAGCATGAAATATGAAATTATCAATTAAACGTTAATTATAGCCCCATTTTAACCTTCCACAGTTAATTGAGCACCCAATGCTTTGCAATCGTTATTCCATTTAGAGATTCAAGTACTTGCTTCATCTATTGGAGTTAACTTACCGGAAATCAAGATGTTCACGGTGAGCTTGCAAAGATGGATCAATCTCATATATTTTCTGCCCAGTGCCAGGTGGGGGAATGATCTTAGGTTTAACTTCATCCTTTGCTATTTTTACTTTCCTGTCAATAGATACTGGTGTCTTCTTGGCTTGAGCATTGGTGTTAACATCTACAAGTGATGACAGAGCAGAACCTTGCCCATCCTCTACCTCTCTGTAACTGCTAGCTGCCTCATCATTGCTGTACTTATTCTCGTCTTCCATGGTTAAATCCTCTAAGTTCTGAAAAGACTAGAATATACATTCAGCTAAGAACATTCAAAGAAATTTATGATTTCCATGAAAACCAATTCTGAGATTAATAATAAAGAATAAACAGAAATTGCAAAGAAAATAAGAAATCAGCATTTATGGGCATGCTGCCTGTGTTAATACAAAGAGTAAAAATAAACAAAGAAAAACAGTAGTGCCTACACACAATGACTAAGAAAATTAGATATCGCTACTGGCAAAAGAGTAGTAACTTAGTGCAAAGAGCTCTATGGCACATGATCTTTCAAATGATTAATGATCATACACATACAAATGATTCTGCCCTACCAAGACAAGCTTGGCTGATGCCCTCTAGTCCACTTCAAACATCATTCAGCTTGTTCCACTAGTTCACTAAAGCCACAATATGACTATGGTGGCATTAAACCCATTAAGGTGTACAAGAGAAGACACTACAGGGGACCAAAGCTACAAACCAATCATGACATAGCAGAATTAACTGAAGCAAAATAGAAGCTTCCAGATGGCATGCATCATTTTACTTCTCTTGTTATTCTTCGTTTCTGTTTTGTGAATTGCAACGCATCAGACTATCATGCATACTTTGTTTATAGTTCAATTCATATTAATATTCCCCAAAATATATTTACAAAAAAATATTCCCCAAAATATCAAATGCTTACAAGAATCTAGTGCCTACAAAACACAAGAATTTGGTGCCTACAAATACGTTCTATCTTTAGTTCAATTTTATGTGTGCATAATTTACAAAGAAGCCTCATTTTCCATTTTCCAATTGAATTAATGTAATTCTGGTATACTTCAGCACACTCAGAAAAAGTGCACTGCCTTCAAGTCCCAAATCGTGTTAAACAATAATAATTCTACATGTCAAGTCAGAAGGCAGAGAGCTGTACAAGTATGATTGCTTACCATATTTATTTTTCAAATGATGGAATGAGAAGACACCACAAACAAAAAGGTCCAGAACCATTTCTTTCTTTTCAACATCAGACATTGATGATTTAAATTCTTACCGTCTTACCTAATTGAAACAAACTATTTCCTTAAAAATTCAGCATCTTAAGTAGAACTATGAGGAGGATAAGAAATACCCCAAGTCTACATTAAGGAAAACTAAAAATGCAACACGCTGCTCAATCTCTATGCATGACTGAGATAGCACAATTACCTTTAAGCAGCCATGAGCAGAATACCAGAAAGAAGCCAAAAGTTAACCCCATCCCAGGTCAATTTTAGAGCAAAAAAACACTTAAAATAGGAGCATTTAGCTCCAACCATATGCACAAAAGGACTACAAAGACTGCACATTGCCAGTTTTTAGTAATAAAGGACTTGGAAAAGTCATTAATTTGGTGTAATATGATAAAGTTAATATTCATTTAAATATCTAACAATAGGTTTGAACTCACATTAAATTAGATAAAATCTATAGTATCCATAACTGCTATTAGCAGGATCCAGGACAACAGTAGGAACCTAATGTGTTTATTAGAATATTAGATGTACTATAAATAGAATTCATAGTGATAGTATACTACAGTTAGATAGAGTTTGAAATGTGGATGAAAAATGTTTTTGTCTAAGCTGAGACAAATAACATTCCTAATAGACGTCACATATCAGAAATTTTCTAAAGAACAGTGTGAGCTGGAGATCAAAAGTATGCGTATAAATATTCAATGAAGACCTGGAAAAACAACATTTGACAACCTTTTGTTTGCTAAACCCAGCAAGAAAAGCTAATGTGCTATTATAGTTTCCTTTTTTTTTCATTATGTAGCAATCAAGTTTCTCCACATCTGTTTTCCCTCCATCCTCCAGATTCTTTCTTGCTCATACTCACAATTAACTAATGAACACTGTGCTGAAACTCAACTAAACTGCACCACTTTTGCAATCAAAATGCCAAAAAAGTTTCTCCAGATGTATATGACAATAAAACCACAATCCCCATAGGAAGAAAAGCATGTGACGACAAGCACGCAAAATTAATTATTATAAATATATTCCACAAGGAGAAGGAGAAAAGAACCTGTGCATCCTCTGAGGTTATGTCAGGAGTTTCAAGTTGATCTGTCAAGGATGCAGAGTTATCTTGATCTTGAGGAATAAGTACTTTATCAGATTCAGCAATTGTGGAAGATGTGGAGTCAGAATCATGGGAAAAATTTTTAGCAAGGGTTTTCCCTGAAAGTAGCCATAAATTATATCAGTGAAGAGTTTTCAAGCCTGTCATGTAGAACTACTTGTGCCACAAGCAAACTAGAGTGAACTTTATGTTCATCCTAGTTTAAAAGATGGGGAAAATATTTGTAATTTTAAATGACATAATTTTGTGTCATTATAAGTGAAATGACTGCGTTTTGATGGGTCTTTACCTTTTCTCTCCTCCACAATACTCTCTTTTTCTCTCTCCTCCTGATTCTGGGAAGGAGAGAGAATATAAAAAACCACCAAATATGCATTCAAACAAGATCGTTTCATTTAAAATGACACAAAGTTGTGTCATTTAAAATGACAAACTCTTTTTCCTTAAAAGATATATCACATTCTTTGCCTTTTCTATTTTCATTTATCATGTTGATGTATTAGTAATTTAAACTAATCAATCCCTAGATATTGATAGCCAGTTTCACATTGTTGTATTTGTTCGTTCAATCGTTGCCATTCAGATTACAGACGATTTTGCTTTCATCATAAAACTTTATATGATGAAGATTCAATCACTCAATTCATATTCTCATTAAACAATGAAGAGTTAAGTATCAGGACTCAATTACAAATTTTACACAGAATCATGTAATTAATATTCCAAATTCCAAATACATTTTGCCAACTCAATTATTGCCAATGCAAGGTTCCAAAAAGAAATTACATGTGTTACAAAAGAAACATATATGAAAGTTGGATTACTTTGCACTGAATTGCAACTACAATTCGAATAAATAAGCCATCCATACACGTCCCTACTCTACTTGACATAAATATCACAATGACACCGTTGGACTTTCACAGGGCAGCACACGTTGATCAAATCAAGGCTCTGACAAATAGTGTAAAACACAGCCGAAGTTTACATCCTTTATTTTATCTGCAAATGACTAATGAGTTCCGAAAACGCAAAACAAACCTTACTATTCATCCATAAGAATTCGATCCAAAGTCAATAAACATCTAGTATCTCAGTTCGAAACATATTTAACCGACAGCACAAAACAGAGCAACACCAAAGTCGCTAATCTCAAAACGTCCTGAAATTGAACAAATAATCAAAGTCCTATCGACGGAACTGAACAACATCGCCAGAAATGGAATCAAAACCAAACTCAACAAGTTTCCGCCGATGCATGGTTTAACGATTTAAAACAAAGAGCAGTAACAAAGCAAGTTCAAAAATAGCAAGCACTACTCACATAACTCCACATATGAATGGAATGCAATGGAATAGTAAAAACATTAAGGCGAAAACGAGGGAGGTTAATTACGAGAGAATGAGTCCTTTTTGAGAAAAATGGAGAGAGATGCAGTCTTGCGATCGCCATGGAAGCTCGAGTTATGCAGAGAAGGAACAACAGGAAATCGAATTCCGGAGATGGTGTAAACCATCTTCCTCTATCCTTAGGGTTTTACCTCTGAGAGATTAGGATTCAGTGTTCTTCCAAAGCAATGAAAAACAGATCCAACAGTTACGAGTCACGACTCTCTAGAGTGTTGGGAGTTCAAGGAGCCGAGAGAAACGTGACACTGACACTGGTGCTCTAGAAACAATAAACGACGACTTAAATAATTATAATAAAAAGAGAGATATAAATTGTACGGTGAAGGATGGCGCTATCTGGCTGGAGGTGCCAACGAAACAGCAAGTGATGCTGCTACGTGTGTGCACAGTCCACAGTATTTTGATAATGGTGAGAACAGGGCCCACTGGGCTCAGTTCTCCAATTCTGATCGTTCATTGTCTTCACAAACAAATAATAAGGCCCCGCTTCAGATGGCCACTAAGGATGTGAAATGACTGGTACAGGCGAGGTTGGTTTTGATTGTTTCTTTCTTTGCACTTGACATTTCGTTGTGTTGTGTTGCGTTGCGTATATACTCGTGTGTGCCAAAAAGGAAAAAGCAACGGGGAAAGGTTAAAGTATCTTTTGGGTTGTGGGTATATGCTTGCTCACTGGGCCCATATAAAGAGAGAAAATATTTTTAGATAAACATATGATTATGCGGGAAATCAAAACATGTTAAGTCCGTTAATTATTCTAACGGGTACTCTTTAGATCAGACCCATTTTTTATTAAATTGGAAACGAAGATTCCAAAGATAGATTTGATTATCTGATTCTGATCTAAGTAGTCAAAACATAATAATATATAATGTGACCACTGATTACTCTTAATTTATATTACAATAAGGAGGGAAAAGTTTATATAAACTGGATGTAACCCCGTGAATTTTGATATAATAATGTTCTAGTTCAATAGTTCCTTCCTGTCAGAGAGGTTGGAATAAAAAAAAAATATCTTTTGACATGCTGATGCTGGGTATGATAACGATAGTTTAACAAACTACCTTTTAGATTTTTATATATAAAAGCTTTGGGCTTGTAATTTCTCATGTTGCATGAGAAATTCAAGTTTTCCTACAGAGAGATAAAGGAGTGAGGTCCACCTTAAAGTAAAAAATAAAAAATAAAAAAATAATTGGCACGAACATCGAAGTGAGAGTGGTAGGAGAGGAGACTTCTCATGCAACATGAGAAGTCTTTTTCCCAAAAGCTTTAGATTAAGAAAGATTCTTTTTGTTTTAAATATTACGAGAAAAAATATATATCTTTGACATGCTGATGCTGGGTGTGATAATGACCGTTTATAAGTGGCGGAGCCACTTTAGTGCCTGCTGGTACTTTGGCACCAGATCACTTTCAATAAATTGTACTTATTATATATAATTATATAATTACTTATAATTTAGTTAGGGTTAAAATTATAATTTGACACTACCTAAAAATTAAAACATATTTTTTTCATATACAAGTAAAAATTAAACATACAACTTAATACACATTATTCAAATCTTTCACCGGGATATTTCCAGTGGCTTAATTAAAATATATTTATAAACAGTTGTCCCAAACATTCAGCCTATGTGAAATCGGATTGAGATCCTCTAATGTCAAATTTTCACATGACCCAGTCATGTTAATCAATCTCAGCCCTTTGTTATTTTTATTAATAAATCAACGGTTGCTTTTTAACTTTTTCTTATTTCTTTTCTTTTCTCTCTCATCTGTTTACTATTATATCTCTCTTTTTACTTTACTCTTCCACGTTTTTTTTGTTCAGCAAACTTATTCAGAATTGGGATAATTAGGGCATGTTTGATTAGTGTTTTGTAGAACAGTTTTCTGTTTTTAAAAACAAAAAAACAAAAAAACTTGTTTGATGACCTTAGTTTTGTAAAACTGATTTTAAAAACAATTTCTTTTTCCTTGTTTTTAGAACAGAAATTGGAGAACAACTCTAAGTTGTTTTTGTTCTCATTTCTAATTTTTTGTTCCCAAAACATTGAAAAACGGAGAATAGCTTGTTCTCATTAATGGCATTTGTGTAATTATCAAGTCACTTTCATATTATACTGTTCTTATTAAATCTCATTATTCATCTCAATTTGAGACCCAGAGAACCTCGGAGTTCAGCATTCGAGTCGCTGCCTCAGAGCGCCTCGGCATCGATCTCTCGTCCCCGGAGTGTAAGCAACTTGTCAGAACCATCGTAGAGTCTTATCTTGTCACCGTCGCTGCCGAAGGGAAACCACCGGAAGAATCCAAAGAAGTGATGAAACCGAATAAGAAAAAGGAGGACGTGATTAGTATTGTGAACGTGATTTTGCTCCCTAGAAGATTTTTCCTTGCTTCAAATTATTCAATTGGGAACGTGATTAGTATTGTGACCTTAAGAGCACGGTTTCTGACGATGAATAATCTAAAACCCCTAAATTTTTCGTTTTGTTTACACAAGAAATTCACTCCGACAAAAGGTGACAACTTTGGCTTTGTCATAATTTGTTGTGTTCACTGGTTTAGTTGTATGTTAGTGGTTGGCCAGTGGGTCATCATGGATGTTGTTAAGAGAGCCTTTTTCACAATTTGTGGATTGAGAAAAAGCTGATATGGCTTGTTTAATATAATCTGCATTGGTTTAAAAAAGAATTGTAATATAATTTGTTTTGATCGTAAAAATATATTTTATGGAAATATATCTGAGTTTTTACATATAATTATAGAAATCAGTAAAATAAGTTAATAAAAAAATACCAATCAAACGAGTTTTTTTATTTTTTTTGTTTTGAAAACATGTTCTGAGAACAAATTTATCAAGCAGATTTTTTTGTTCTTTAATTTTTAAAACTCTTTTCAAAACAAATTTATCAAACAAATTTTTTCTTTCTTTTATTCTAAAAAACAGTTTTTATAAACTATTTTACAAAATTATTTTAAGAACAAAAAAACTAGAACACTATCAATCAGACCCTTAATTTCTCCTCATCTCCGCCGGTGCTTCAACGAACCCAGTTTCATCCAAAATGTAATATCAAAAGTTTGCTCAAGTTCTGTCATTCATGTGATCATCCTCAACCTCTTTTCCGGAAGAAGAAGAAGAAACGAGAAGAAGAAGAAAACGGATAACCTTTTTTTCTCTCTGGAATTTGGTGCGTTCGGGCGACGACGATTCATCATCGCTCGACCCACTCGATTCGAATCGTGTGTTCGTTCCTTCTCTCTGGATTTCTTATCGAGGATGCGAAGCTCTGCATCCAAAAAGATAGGTCGATCCAATTCCACTCCTTCCATCAATTTCGATCTCTTCCGCTCTGGTATTTCATCACTACGCCATTTTCATATTTTTATTTTATTTTTTATTTTTTTTTAGTTTTTAAGCTCGTTTCTTTTTTCCAGAGCCATGCTTGGTCTTTGAGACTGTAACTCTCTCCGCTCTTTTATTGTCTAAAAATAATTTTAATCACGATTATTTAAAAAAGCATAGATTAAGGGTTTTTTTAAAAAAGATTATTTTTGTTATGGTCATGTTAAAGTTTTTTTTTTTGGGTGGGGGGTCAGTCCTGCTTGTTGATGCCTGCAAATTTCTCTTGATTATTTATATTTTTCAAGAGTTTTCGTATTATGATTTTGTGAGGTTGGGAGATTATGGTGGCTGGTTATAAGAGGACTAGTGGGATAGGAGAAGCATAGTCATCCTTAGTGAAAGAATTTAGATCTTGAGAAGAAAAAACATACTTTCACTAGTAAATTATTGAGTCAATTCTGCACTTCTTCAAGCAAAGACTGATGGATGAATAAACTTTTGAAGCATGGACGACATAGGCACAATGGAACCTCTTTGATTAATATGAAAGATAGAAAATTCTTGTCTCTGAGCCTGCTCATTGGATTTTGAAGCATATATGTTGTTTATATTACCTGTTTATTCTTGTCTTTTTTTTGTGTGCCTCTTATGGTATAGTGTTTATTCTTGAGTTATTCTTCACCTTGAATATCTGATACTAAAGATACGGCTTAGTTAATGAACTATTTTAATCTAAATCGCAGGATATTTAGAAGAAGAACAAATGAATGTGGGATTGAAGAAGATGTTATTGTTGGTTTGCCTTCTGCCCAAGATTTTGCGAGAGAGTGATATGGATGATGATGCTGATGTTTCATTTTGAATATAAATATATCACTTTACCAATTAGATTCTGTATGGTTATTGAAAATTTGCACAAATTGTTGTATATTAATCGATTTTAAGGGGAACAATTGTTGTAATTACTAATTAGCACTTGGAATAATCATATCCTCTAGTTAATTTTGTTGAGATGATGCTTAATTGATGGCGAGGCTTGATTTTCAAATGTGGTTGAATTGATTTTCAAATTTCTGTGTACGTAAGCACAATGTATCTTCTTTTTAGTTATGGTATTCAAACTTGGTATAGTGAACTACCTCAGTTACAACTGAATTAGCATTGATCAAACTTGAAGTTAAAGGAGCCAAAATAAATATTGATAAAACTTGAACTGAGTCAGCACAAAATCTTCCAATTCAATCTACAATCTCATCAGAAATATAGCTCAGGATTTTACAACACCCCACTATTATCCATGTGGTTAGTCAAAATACATGGTGTCTTTTTAAACTTTTCTAAAAACTGAGCTACCATAATCCATCATGGGCCAATATGAAAAAATCTACATCAAAGGAATTGGTACTCCATGGATACTTGGTTACTCATTAGGTTTGATACATTACTCAAAGGAATTGACAATGGATCGAACTCGGTGCTTGTTGATTGAAAAAAAGTATCATGAAGTGGCTCCTGTTCAAGAAACAATGCAAATATATTATAAACATAATGCAAAATTTATTTAAATAAATAAAAATTTCATATGCTTCATTAAAAAAAATTAAACAGTGTCAAAATTCTTACCATTAAAAGTCTATTAAAACCATGATCACTTTCATGAGAACTTGAAATGTCATTGTTTTCCTATGCAAAAACATCAACACAAAATATTGAAGAAAATATTAAATTTGGAAAAACTAAAAAATTAAAAACACAATACTCAATAAAATATTGTTGCAAATAAAATTACCTTCAATTGTTTATTTTGTGAAGCACTAATTTTTGGGACCTTTTTTGTCTTCTTGGGTTGGTTCTCAACCCAACTCTTTGGACGCTTTCTCCAATTCTTTATACCATTTCTTCTTTTCAATCCTTTGACTTGTAAGAAATGATTTTCATTTGGGAAAGAGGAAGAAAGATCAACATTAATATTTTCTAGTCCCAAGTTTTTCTTGCAAATCTCATCAACTTGCTTTCGTAAGTCTTCTATGCCTTTTCCATAAAGATGTAAGCTTCCTTACAATCAGATGCTTGTGTGGCCATTCTCACCAATTTAGGACAAATTTGCCTATACTGTTGTGTGCTATCAAGATTAGCATCTTCTTGAACATGTTTGCCATGTGTATCTTTCACAAATCCATTTTTTGCTTCCCTAGTCCACCTTTTCAAAATATACTGAATGGGCAACTTCTTTATATCTTTGACATCAAGAACCTTGATTCATGACAACACAAAATGCCAAAAGTTTCAAATTTTTTACAGCTACATGAAACTATACTTGTGGAAGGCCTAAATGAAACTTTAAATTCCCCATCCTCTTTGCACAACCCAACAAGATAGTCATGGATTAATTCACCTTCATTTTCTTTTTTTATATAACATGCTGCATATTTGTCATACTCTTTTTGAAAAATATCAGAAAGAGGTAAAGTATATATTTGTGCAACCTGTTGCAATAAAGGTGAATTTTCCATCTTCAACCTCGGTACTTTTCGCCTAGATTCAAATTCACACTGCAGCTCATTGTATCTCTTATCACTAACCACTCTTTCAAAGTGTTTGAAAAATTGTATTATGTCCAAGTCAGGTTTCATGCAAGTTTTCAAATCTGCATTAAAGCTTTCACTAAATTGTGTACTTTGCATGCCAATAGTGAAAGTATTTTTCATATAACATTTTGCCCATTTTTCCTTTACTTTGTACACACCTATTAACCATTTGTTATCATGAAGATTGTATTCATCCAGCAATTTATCCCATGCTATTTGAAAATCAGCTTCCTCTGAGCATTTATACATGCAAAAACTAAAGTCTTTCAAAAAATGAGACCCATTCTTCATCAAATTACCAAGGTGCTTTATGCCATTTTGCATCAAATGCCAAGAACATAAACCATGATATGTTTCAGGCATTACCTGTGGTAAAGCTTTAGCCATGGCATGGTCTTGATCCGTGAAAAGAGTTTAAGGCTTCTTGTTCTTATGTGCTTTCAAAAATTCTCTAAAGAGCCACTCAAATGATTCCGAAGTCTCGTCATAAAGAAGTGCAGCTCCAAAAATCACCACCCTTCTAAAGTGGTTAAATCCTGCAAAAATAGCCAAAGGTCTATATGCATTATTAGTACTATATGTAGTATCAAGGGTAACCACATCACCGAAGTATTCATAATCCATTATCATTCTTGCATCAGCCCAAAAAATATTTGTGATTTGTTCTTCAACATCTAATTGGACTGTATGATAGAATGATGGGTTTTCTATTGATTCTTGTTGAAAATATTGTAATAAGCTTCATGCCTCCCCATATGCCATATTTCTCAACCTTTTGCTACAAAGATAATTCTTTTGATCCAAGCATGTGTAACCAAGGTTTTCTCTTTCACCAACTTGTCTACTCATTAATTCAAATGAAGTCTTTTGCTTAAGGCCTGAATCATTAGCCAAATCAATCTCATGAGATTGAACTTGAGACAATTTTCTTTGAGATAATAGCATGTGACTTGTCTGCAGAAGATGCAAAGGATGGTTATGCTCATCGCAAAAATCATAAATTTGATACTTCTCAATATCTTTCATGTATTTCAGTCCTAATTTCACCGGACAATTTGTTCTAGTTTCAAGTTGAGGATTGATAGTTAAATGATCCCTTTTGTCTACTCTACGAACACCCTATTTGCTACATACATATCTAACAGTCAAAATCCTTCCATTTTTGTTCTTGTTATAATATTGCTTTCGAACATTAAATCCAATTCTAACCCTATATTCAGTCCAAAATTTCCATGCCTCTTCTAAAGTACTAAATGTATTGCCTTTTCTAGGTTGCCATTCTAACTCTGCATCCATGCATAGTGCATTTTGTGCAACAATTAAATCACTTGGCAACCTAACATAACAAAATAAATAAATTCAGCTATAAAAAATTATTTATAAATATAAAATTCAAAAATATACCGTAGTGTTTCCATAGTCTTACTCGTTAGCATTTGAATGTTGTTTTAACCATGGACGATGGACAAGTTCAGCCATATTGCTCAACCTGCATATAAAAAAAAAATTCCTTTAGACATGCAAGAGAAATTTATTGAAATTTATTGAAAAATGTAATCTTTTCACTGAAATTTTATAAATAAACAAGAGAAATTTACAGAACAAGCATGGTCATTGCAAAAAAACAACAAGCTTGAAAATTAAAATATAAAAAAATGAAAATTGGAATATGAAAATGGCGTAGTGATGAAATACCAAAGCAGAAAAGATAAAAAATGGCGGAAGGCTTTGTTGAAGCAAAGGCAGATATGCGGGGTTTGTAGAAGCAGAGACAAAGATGAGGAGAAAACGTGGGAGAGCTTGCTGAATAAGTTTGCTGAGCAACTAAAAACGTGGGAGAGTAAAATTAAAAGAGAGAGATATAATAGTAAATAGATTAGAGAGAAAAGAAATAAGAAAAAATTGAAAAACAACCGTTGATTTATTATTAAAAATAACAAAGGGCTGAGATTGATTAACATGACTGGGTCATGTGAAAACTTGACATTAGAGGATCTCAATCCATGTGAAATCTCTGCTCTCTATCTCTAATTTTAGTCTAGCTATTAAATGGAGGTAGCTTTTACAGACACGCAACCCGACACATTGCTCGAAGGTTGATATTCTCATCATAGCAGGGAGATGCAAGAAAGGGGAGCTGATTTTGAAAGCTTTAAAAAAAAGGGAAAAGAAAAAAAGAAGGGTAGAGAGGAAAAGGAAAAATCTGAGGTTTGACTGCTAGTGATGGAGTTGCTTCCTCTCATCCTCTGGTAGTCTGGTAATTTTATTTTTGTATTATTTTTGTATTATTTTATTTCGGTGAGCTATTGCCTATTATGTGTATTTTTTTGCATTTTCTTGAGTTATTGTTATATGGGTTCCAACGTTCCGTACTTTACTAAGTAAAAAATGGAACTCTTATCACTTAGCTCTTCATTAGATCCGAAGAATGGTTACAAAGCATTTAATGTTGATGACATTTGTAGCTTTGCAGAGAAATACTATCCTCTTGATTTTTCTGAGCAAGAGATAATTAATTTAAATTGTCATTTGAAGCATTTTCACAAGGACATCCTAAAACATCCAGAACTTTAAAATTTATCTTCAATTTCTGAGCCGTGTCAAGGATTAGCTAAGACAAGAAAGTCAAATTCCTATCATTTGGTTGATAGGCTTATCGTCTTATCTTAACTCTACCAGTTTCAACAGCAAGTAGTGAACGTGCATTCTCAGCAATGAAAATTGTGAAAACAAGGCTTCGAAACAAAATGGAAGATGACTTTCTTGCAAATAATTTGGTTGTGTATATTGAAAGAGAGATTGCTGAAACTTTTACTACAGATTCTATCCTTGAAGATTTCATCAATTTAAAGAGCGTTGTTTACAATTTTAGGTATGCAATTTTTTTTTAATATTTTAAATTATTTATTAAATGTTATTGTACATATAATTATTACATTTGTGTGCATTCATATCCTTAAGACAATACTTGGTTCATTACTTATTATGCTGTAGGAGGAAAGTGAAATGCTTACTGAAAATGTTAGTTTCTTTTTATGTTTGCTTTGATATATAATTATTGGCAATTGTTGATTTAAATTTTTAATGTTACGTGACATTATTTAGTAAATAATGTAGATAAATGCAAGAATTCATAGTAATTTTTTTTCTTGATAAATTTGGATAATCATGATAAATATTTTGATATGTAAAATTTTTTGGCTCCGCCACGCCACTGTCATGCTACCTTTAAGAAAGATTAATTGCTTATTAACGAAAAATAACTTTTTTAAGCCCATCCTAATAGTCAATCTTTTTCCTTTCCTACATTATTTCATCATTTAATTTAGAAAATAAAAAGATGTCGGTGAGGTTGCCCCGATTTTTCACAAGATTCAAGTGAGATAAAGACGAATAGGCCAGTCTCTCAAGTTTCAACCAAACTTTCTAATATGGTTACTTTTTGGTGGATCAATGCAATGTGAAAACCATCGTACGCCTCCAGAAGCACATGCAACGGAAAAACCATCGAACCAAAATTTTAGAAATGATTCATTACAATATATACTTTATATAAGATGTATAAAATACAGCCAAGCTTCAAGGCTGTACCATTATTTAGATGACATAAACCATACTTTTGAAACAAAAAGGAAAAATAAAACAAAGAGGATCCCAGACTATCTTTTCTGGAAGTTCAGGAATTTTATGCCAAAGGCAAACAAAAACAAGAAAAGTAGAACCCAGCCAAAATGAACAGCAGCAACCACCGGAAGGAAATCATAGTCAAAACCCAAGCTTTCCTTGAGTAATTCCTTCAGCCCCATGTTTCCAACTCCTGGGATTTCCACTTGTGCATTTATGTCACCCAGTTGAGAGGTAATAAGGCCATACATAGTCCAAGCATTAGGAGAAGCCCAATAGTACCACCTCCACCATATAGGGATTTGCTGTAACATTTAGGAGAAATATATAAGTTTAGATATGCAAAAGAAAAGAGCCGTACTTTCAGCATCAAATTATGAATTATATAACAAAATGGCAAATGACATACCGTCCTAGGAATGACAAAGCCAGAGAACAAGCTCCAGGTGCTCGTGAAGAATGACATACCAATAACAGCAACTTGGTAACTCGGGGTTAGTGCAACAGTCATCATTCCATACAACGTGTAGTACATAAAACACATGAGTATATAGTAGTAGAACGAAAAGAATTTCCCTGCCTTCCATTCAAACCCAATCATTGAGAAAAGAAGGACAGTATAAAGGGCTGCTTGAACCAAGTTATAAATTGCCTCTATTGCCACCTGCAGAATCAATGTAGTGCATTTTTGTTTGATTAATATATATATATATATATATATATTATTTTCCATTGGGATAAGGCATCTATCAAGGGAATCTATCTGATAACGATACATCATTTTTAAAACATGATAAAATTGGTTTCATTGAACAAAAAACAAAAGTATGTAACCTTGTAAATCACCACAAATTAGTTTAGATCTCTCTTCCTTTACCTGACCAACTGCATAGGACAACGTTGAATACATCCCTGCCGCTCTTTCACGATACAAGACAGTTCTTTCTATGTTAACAACTGGCTGCACTCCCGCAGCGTTCATGTTTCCAAGGAACATCATGGCAGAGTATACGGCTCCCAAAAGATTAAATACATCTTGTTGTTTTTGGCTGCCAATCAAATTAGTTCAGCAAATTATCATCAATAGTCAATATTATTAACTTGAAATGCAATTTAAATGTGCAGCACTATAAGAATACCAATTACCAAACACGATTATAGACAAGTTAAAACAAATATGTAAATTATTAAATGACTTACATTTTTATGGCTTTATTCAAGTAGATTAGACCAAACATTACTCCAATGATTAATGTAAAGAAGAATCGAACGGCGTTATATTGAGGATTTCTCCAATAGGACCAATGTTGTCTCCAGAAACAAGCTTTCAACTGCACATAGAATGATTGGGAATATTTGGTTGGGAAGGATAAGTCCTTGGAACCTGGTGCTGGAGTAGTGTGCTCTTTGATAAGCTCTTGATTCCTTCTGAGGAAAGTACAGAGAAAATAAAGTTACAAGTTATAAAGCTAGACGAATTCTTATGCCATATGAACATGCATAGTAGTAACACAAATGACAAAGGAAAAAATATTACCGGTAAAGTGAGGAGTTGGCGTAAATCCCCGCATAATCCACGCCAAGTTGAGCCTCAAGTGATGGAGTGCTAATCTCAAGCATCCATGTGGAAGGATTATAACCCTCCTTGATTTTTGGAACCCCTGCAATAGCCTGAAGCAGAATATGTATATTAGATCTATAAGAAACTTTTAAAACTGAAATTATAATCCGCCAAAGTGCTCAAAGTATGCAGATGAGGTATGGAGAACTCTTGAGACAATAGATAAAGAAAAGCTTCAATACTCACTTCAAAATATTCTACAAGCTTATGTGAGTTGCGACCAAGAGGTCCACAATATATAACTCGTCCTCCTCTTCTCATCAACAATAGCTGCAATAACAAAGAAATCAAGTATGAAGATATATCATGCAACATAGAGCAATAATTAACCAAAGAAATAACACTATACTTATGAACTGTAATGATTTCAGATTCCAAACTTGCCTCATCAAAAGCTTCAAAAATATCTATGCTTGGCTGGTGAATTGTGCACACAACGGTTCTCCCTGTGTCTACTGTGTTTCTTACAGTTCGCATAACAATAGCAGCAGCTCTAGCATCAAGACCAGATGTAGGTTCATCCATGAAGATGATTGAAGGGTTTGCAACCAACTCTACAGCAATAGTAAGCCTTTTCCTTTGTTCCGTTGATAGGCCATCCACGCCTGGAAGCCTCACAAGAGCATTTCTGATTGGTTTAAGCTCAACCAATTCCATAACTTCTTCAACAAACATCTGCATCATCAATAGAAATACAACTAAATCAAAGTTCTATTGAGAACGAGTTGCATTAAGAACATATTTAATTAATGTTAATTGCCAAGAAGACAAAGCTTGTTCCAACACACCTTTCGTGTTTGTGTCTTTACATCTGAAGGAAGACGAAGCCAAGCTGAAAACAATAGCGATTCGTAGACAGTAACATGTGGAGAATGAATGTCATTCTGTTCACAGTAACCGCTAACACGAGCAAATGTTACTTGGTTCTTTGCGTAACCCGAAATGCTGATAGTTCCTTCAATGTAACCAACAGTTTTTCTTCCAGCTAAGACATCCATGAGGGTTGTCTTCCCAGCTCCACTAACACCCATAAGTGCTGTCAAAATACCTGGTTTGAAAGCACCACTGACATCATGTAGTAGTTGAAGTCTATCTTCATTGATTCCTTCACTCTTCATTTCCTGATGTAATTAAACAAAACCAAAAAAACTTTACTGTGAAGAATAAATATGTCCCAATCAATCTATAGGGAGGCTATCTAGAAGTTCATTGTTTCTATTAAAACTAAAACGATTTTGATCAATATATAAATGCATTGAATTCGATAAGAACATCTTTACATGACTCCAAGTAAAAAAATAAGAAATATTATCCTATGTTATATTATGCATTTTAAGAAAGCTAAGATCCTAGTCAATTCATAGTTAAGACCACTATGTATGTTGAAAATCTAGTAATATGAAGCACTGTCTAAAATAGAGGTGCACACCACATTTTCATTCTACTTATTTTGAAAAGTATGAGAAAAACCTAATCAAAGTGATATTACAATATACTTACCAAGAAGGTATGCACATCCGCAAGAAAGAGATATTACTTAATCACAAAAGAATGCATTGTTTAGAACTGAGTAACTTACAGCAGGCATATCTACATAGTAGTTAATGTGATTGAATGCAAGTGAAAGAGGTTGAAACGGCAGGATCATTCCTGTTCTTCGTTGATCAGACGAACCGGCAATTTCTGAAGAATTTTTCATTTTCATGCCTATACCTGAACGTCCAATTCATATTAAATGAAATAGCATCAAAATAATTTGAATTGTATGAGAACAAAGTGCAACTAAACTTCTCTAAAAATGTTGCATCACCGTGAAAATAAAATCTGCACTTCAAAAACTCAAATTCATTCAGCAGAACTAAAGCAACTAAATTACTTAAAAATTGTTTCTAAACAAAAACTAATGCTGCTGGTTAGCTATACCCTACATTTCCAGAATAACAATGAAATGCACTTGAAATCACCAAGAAATCAGAAAAAGAGAACAAGGTATTAAAAAACCTTCAAACTTTTTCCGTCTAGAGGTTGACTTTTCATTCTTCTCGTCACCTTCATCCATGATGAATGCTTGTGAATCACCGATAGCTGAAATTTTGGTTTGATATTAAAAGGGTTTACCAGTGCCGAAAATTCCATTCAATTTCGCACTTTTAAAAATTAAAAAAGGTATAACTTACGATTCAAATAAGTCAATGAAGCAATGAAGAGAAGGTTGAAAAGAACAGCAAACCCAAACAAAGCTCCAATGCATATCCAAAACCAGTATTCTTCTGTGAAAAAGCCTCTGGACTTGAGAAGCACTTTTCCAACTGTAGGTGCATCAATTCTTGGGTCTGTATTTGGCTGCAAAATGTATGAGATAATTAAGGCTCAATGCAAATTTGTCTTTGTATTTGCACAACATAGGCAATGAGACATAAGAATGAGAAAAATGATTTCTTACTTTACTCCATCTTTCATCTAAAAATTCGTTCATTACAATGGCATTCTGACCATACATCATAGGAGAAACATAATAGCCCCATACCATCCATGGCTTAATATCATCTGCACGCATAAAAGAAAATATGCTGAAATAAGTACTTGTCAAAACCATACAATGTGACTATAAAAGAAGAGTAGAAAACATAAGATATTTAATCTCAATCTTAAAAAATTAAAATTTTCCTTAAACTACAGAAGCTCTAAAAGATAAAGAAGCGATTGATTGATGTCTCACTTTTGGCGATCATAAATCCTCCAAGCACAAATACAATCATATAGACCGATCCACTCAGTATATTAGCCAGAACCGGTGTTCTACCAACTCCACTAATGACCCGAATTAGAGAGACAGCCATCTGATGAACCGCAAATAATGCCAAGAAATGTCGGAAAAATCTGATAAAATTGAAGGATAAGTGTAAATTCATGAATTTTCTTCATTCTAACCTCAAAAAACTATTAAGCCAAAACAGAAAATTATTTTGAAAAAAGTAATTTAGGTTTCTTACAACAGCCAAAGTTTAGCAGGGAAATTAAGGACCATATTTGGAAGAAAAAAAAAATCATGCTACCTGTTAGCTGCAGGAGCAAACCCAATTGTATAGTAAGTAAGGATAATCCATATTCCTGATTCCACAAGAGAGATGGGGATCCTGAGAGCCCATATAGGTAATGCAAACGCCCATGCAGGATAGAACATGAAGTCCCTTTGTTTGTAAAAGACAGGAAGTCTAGGAATAATCATGACTTGTTCTGATGACCCGTTAAACATCACAGTAAGTAGAGAAAAGAATAGTGCTCCAAAGAACTTTCGTCCATCTTCAACAGTGCCAACTGGCATTTCGGTTCTAATGAACAAAGTAAAGCCGAAAATAGATAACACTGTTAAATGTACTATCCTGTATATGTAAACAAACATGTCACGTTTCATAAGCAACCATTCTCTTGAACAGCATGCCTTAAATAGTTCCCAATTTGATATACCATACTGGTTCTTCACTAAGGCAGCTGGGTGAGTTTGTCTCTTATCATAGGGAACCCCAAGATCAGTCATAAGTTGCTCTCCTATGTGAAACGAATGGAAGGACTGTGCAAGTTCAGAAACTGAAACATATCTGTAAGGTTCATCTCTTCTAAACCAATATTGTTGCTGATCTTTCTTGGACGTTACTTCTTGTAAGAAATCAGCAACTCCTTTTCTTGCAGGACATTTGAAACCCATGTTTTCGAAAAACTCTAGCACATTCTCACGTGGACCTTGATAAACAATTTGACCTTCTGAAAGTAGGATAATGTCATCAAATAGTTCATATGTCTCGGGTGGTGGCTGCACAAGAGAAATCACCATGGTGTCGTCCATGATATGAACCATTTGCCTCATGAAATTACAAATCTGAAAAGTGGTTGAACTGTCCAATCCTGTTGATATTTCATCCATGAAGAGTGCTTTTGCAGGTCCTACCAACATCTCTCCTGCACCGGGTTTCAACTGAAGCATTTAGATAGATTAATAGATAACTTCAAATCAAATGCTTATATACAAGTCTTTAGTTGGAAATGTTCCAGGCCATTGATTATAAGCAGAAAAGCACCCGGGCAAAAATGCTAGTTAGACGATAATACTCCCTTTAATTTATTTTATTTTTTTGGATACGAGAATAGAATATATAATCTAATACAAACTACCCAAACCATTCATTACTAAATCAAAGCCCCCTTTAGAATTAGCGATCTATTTATCTCATGCAACAAAGACAAGACTTCGCTATCTTGTTTGTTGCATGAGATAATTATCTCATTTAATATAAGATAATTATTTCTCTTAAAATTATGAAATTTGATTTTCTCGTGTTGTGACTCAACTAGTAACGAGCCCTACATTTATTAAAATATAAAAAAGAAAAGAAAATTTTTGCACACAAATCGAAAGATCACAACGCGAGAGTTGAATTCTCATGCAACATCAGAAAATATTTTTCCTAAAATTATTAGGAAAACAATTGACATCATCGCCTATGTATTATGCGTATTATTTGTAAATAGGATTTTAATAATTTGTAAACATTATTTTAGTCTTTTTTTCTAGAATCTTTCATTTTATGGTTAATTTTTAATTGTGAATGAATCTAACTTATTGATGAGATTAATATGAGGTGTTTCTACGATGTAGCTTTTTGTAGCATTATCTATTTTTATTATTATTTGGGAAAAAATGGTTACAAGCGAATTGAACCTCCGGCATATTAATGAGTGAGGTTTAAGACGTTTGAGATTAATTATTTAATAAAATATTAAGTTCTTGTATAAGCATAAGGATATAGAAGTAATTATATGACCTGTTGTTACACGTTTCTTCTGTCCGCCAGAGATACCTCTATTCATGTCATCACCAACCATAGTGTCAGCACAAATATCCAATCCAAGTATCTGTAAGAATATGAGAGAAATAATCAACCTAAATAAAAAGTAAATAGAAGCATAGAGGCCGTAATATAGTAATAAATGAAGTTGAGCCAACGTATTTACAGACCTTGAGAATATAATCTGTTACCAAACTGGTTTTTTGGCCGGAAATGGCTGTAGCCTTCATGTAAGCATCAAGCTCAGGGTCCGGTTTAATTCCAGCTTCTCTCTCCCTTCTTGAAAGTTCCTCCAACATTTCATACCTCGTACCAACACCAAGACAGCGTCCTGAAAAATCTAATGTCTCTCTCACCGTCATTTCTCCAAAGTGAAGGTCATGTTGACTAATATAAGCACATGTTTTTTTAGCAATAAATTCATTTAGTTCATGACCACAGTAGGTGATTCTTCCAGGAGCCTGCTCATAACATAAATTTGTCGTGGAAAAGAATTACACATAAGATGATATATATAAGACTATAAGAGCTAAGAAGACATTATTTATTATTTAAGTAAATTGACAACTGAAACCAAAGAAAAATGAAAATAACTGGGAACGAACCCTTAAATCCCGGTCAAGTTTCCCAGCTAGTGCCAGAAGCAATGTTGTTTTCCCTGCACCTGGAGGACCCAGAAGTAGGGTCATCCTGCGATTATCATGTTAAATAAAATAATATTAAGTTTTAAATGCCATTAAATAAATAATAAAATGATTTAATAAAATGTAATTTTCTTCCCGAACTAACTCTCGTAAATACAAGACAAGCAAGATTTATCCATCTTCGAAACTGCTAATAATTATTTCTGTTAATATATTCTCATCAGAAAAGAGGGCCAGCCGAGAGAAAGCTGCTCCTTAACGATTGATTAAGAGATCATGGTTTCAAATCCAATAAACATTCTGCTTTATGGTAAGAATATGATTTTTATTTTATTTTTTTAAATTTTATATTCTCATGAGATTTTCTATAAGCTACCTTGATGGTTTGACGATTCCGCTAACATCTTTAAGAATATGAATTTTTCTCTTCTTGGAAGGTGCAAGGTGAAACAAGCCCAGAATAGTCTGTCAAACACAACAAAAATGGATCAAAAACAATTATATATATGGGATGGGAAGAATTCGTTTACAAATTTTTTTTATAAAATTTTACAAATTACACTGTGTACTCCCCGGGACAACATAGTATAGTTTCTGAAAATTTGTAAACAAAAAGTTTGTAAATATAAACCTTCCGCATATGGAACAACGTTAATTAATACTCTCAAATTTAGTTAAATAATAGACACGATATCACCAAACGTATAAAAACATATATACTGTAAATGCTGGTGCAGAAATCATTCTTGTTTTTATATCAGGGGAAAATAAAAATAAGGTTCTTCAATCACTGTAGTTTTCATTTTAGAGAGAAAAAAACGAAACAAGCACACCTCGAAAGTGTTGAGAGTGACATTAAGTAAGGTAGGTAATGCTCTACTTCCAACACGAACATCTCCCTCCACTGATAATTTCTCGTACCGGACTTCAATTTTTGGAATCTTAATCCCCGCCCTATTGTAACAAATGTAAACACAGTCAGTAAAAATTTAGCGGCAATAAATAATAATAATAATAATATAGTAAGAGATATATATATTCATAGATAATTCACCTATCAATTCTGTCTCTGACTCCACGCAGGAATTTTTCATTGTCTTTCTCTACAATCTTTAGCATTCTCTCCATTAGTAGCTTCTTGTCCTCCAACCCAAGCTTGGTAACATCAACTTGGCAATGAACAACGTTTCCATTATCAAGCATTAGTCTCAGAACCCCTATTCTCATGCGATCATACGTAGGCAAGCGCTCTATAGCAGCCCATTTGAGGTCCTCCTCGTTATCCTCTTGGGTGTTTCCACCCCTTTTGTTGAACACCTCATGAGGAGATCCTCCCGCCGTCCATCCCGTGAAACTCGCCGACGGCCAGCTCCGGTGACTTCTTTTTGCTTTGGCCAAATCATTCCTCGCCGATATCGATGATGTTGACGCCATTTTAGTTTCTATAAACGATCTCACTGATGATAGCAAAGGACTTCAGATGAATAGCAGAGTTACGTATATCTCAAATATATATATATATAACATGCCCTATGCACTTCAAGTTTGAAAGTAGAGGCAGGAGAATTAGTGTAGAGAAGGTGATGAAAATTTGACTTTGTGTATGTGTCATATGGATACATGCGTGGCGCGTCTGAGAGATAGCTATGAAGAATGTCCGTTTCATTCAACGCTTTGAATCTTTGACTGCATGGTGGTCCAAATATCAAGACATTCATGTGGGAAAAAAAAATATTCTAAACCGAGATTTTGTTCAAAATGGGTAAAAAAAAGAATTTTCTATAATGTTATTTTTAATTCAACTATTAATTAATATATTTTGTACTTGTACACTTTATAAATAAAGTCACTTTAGAAATATTTTATGTAATCATGATCTATGTTGCACCCGACACAGACACTGATACAGGACACGATACGACATGTTAATTTTATAAAATGTTAGATTACGATATATTAGGATATATTTTAATATTAAATAATATTTTTAATTTATGTAGTGTATATTATATTTAATATTCAATAATTTAACAAAATAAAAAGAGAGAATAAACTTATAATATCCATCAATTTTATAAAGAAACATAAGATATCATAAATATTTATATTAAACTCAATGGTTATTGTAATTCAACAAATCTAACGGTTGGAATAAAAAAAACAACGCAATTTTTGAATTTTTTTTAAATTTCAAAATGAATGTTAAAATATTGAAGAGTATCGGAATATGATATATTAGATTTTTAAAGTGTTGATGCATTAATATTTACCAACAAAAATTACCATGAGGGGATCTAGAACATATGTGATGTGTGATAATTATGAAGACAGAACCGTTTGACCTAATAACTGTGCGGTCAAGTAACTTTTTTCTGAATTAATTTTTTTTGTGAAATTGACTGCATTAAATTTAGTAGATAGAAAAATGGAATAAAATATTAAAAAATGCTATAGAATGCTCTTGAATTATCCGGTGCCCCAAGTATCTCATTGGTTGAAAAAAAAAATACCCCAAGATTTTAAGATGTGGGCATATTTAAGATTTGTTCTAACTGCATAGTATTGTTTTATTGGAAGTTGCTGGAAGTCACGAATTGAATTCGATCAGTTCATTTTCTGGCGGATAAATTTTTATTTTTATTTATTATTTTTAAATTTTATAACTTAGTCATGTATATGTATAATGTTTAAATTTATACATTTTATTTTTTTAAATAATTTATACATTTTATTTAAATAAGAGTAGTTCTAGAGCCGATTGCACTTCAGTCATTTCAACTATGTTTTAATTGTTACAGCACTTTAATTTTTTAATGTTAGACGAGAATTGTTATCTCATATCTTGATTTTAACGAGTGATAATTCCATATTTATTAAAAAAATACATACAAATCGAATGGTCACAATATAAAATAACACTTATCATATAACATGAAAAATAATTTTTTCATTATTATATCTGCCACATCATCATTTCAATATGTTGTTGACTCTCTCACGTCATCTTTTGCCACATGAGCATATTCGCAATGAGACAAAGACTAAAATATTAATGATTAGATTAAGTTGGTGCAAAGGAGTTAAGTTTATACTATACGTTACAATATTTTTAGTTGTTTAGTATGATCATTGTATAGTATAAGCTTATACAGCAGAACTCCTCAATATATCAAAATGATGTGTAACTTAATCATGGCCTAAGGAGGTGAGATTAGGCCTGATAAGAGATTGATGTATTAATATTGCTTACAAGTACAATTCTCAAGAACTAATATATCATTTCATTATTAATATATTAAAATAATTTTTTTAATATATTAATTTTTAAAATATTAGAGGATATTATTTTATACAATACCATACCAAACGCTGGATGATATTAAAATTTAATCAGGTCTTATACTATTAGACCTTATCCAATACTATGCACCAAACATGCCCTAAGTGTATAGGAAAAGATCTCGGTTTTTTTACTAATGCCATTTCGGAAAAGGGCATAAAACCTTAATTTTTGATCCATCTCGCACTCGATATTAGTCTTATAGCCAGTGTAAAAGGATATGTGGGATCCATATTTTCTTTTTCTCTTTCTTCTTTTCACATAGGTTCACATATGGGTCTCACACATTTTTATGTGTGTGTAAGAAATAATTTTATCTCCTATAGTACAAGAAACATCAAACACTACAAATAATAGTGAAAAAAAATTTGTTAGCTAATAGAGAGAAATTTTCCTAACTCATTGTTTTATGTTTATAATATTTTAATATATATTGAAAAAGAAATTATTTTGAATTTTAGCACAAATTCAATTATATAAGAGTTTAATGATATGAAAAAACATTCAGCAAGAGTTAAGTGAACTAATTTTGATTTTTATATAATTTTTTAAACTTTTTATATTGAGTTCATAGTTATTGTAAATTTTTTATTTTTTTTTATTTTCACCCCTCATCATAAAAATTTCTGGATGGCCACTATACTTGTTTTTTAGATTGTTGAATTTTTTATTTTCTACATATCTTTTTACCTTTGTTGAGTATTTCAATCCTCGTTAAAACAAACTTTTTAAGAAAATTTTCGGTAATATTATATCGTTTTTATTTCTTCTTATCAAATAAACTTCTAAATGGCTTGACCATCATCAGAATTCAGTTAATTTCTGGGAAGATAAATGACTTGACCATCATCAGAATCTTGCTCGCGGTGCTGTGGGATCTATTGAGCCAGCGGATAGGGTGAAAAAAGTCAGTGCTTATGTATCACAAGATGGGGAGTGGGATGTTGAAGCACTGCGTAATCTCATCCCAGCTGATACTATTCAAACTATTAGGAGCTTGCTTCCTCCACATGCATCAAATGGTGCGGATTGTATGATATGGAAGCTTAATAAGTCGAATGATATATCAGTGAAGCTTCTTTATTTTGCTTTGATGAACCATGACTATGATGGGACCCAACTTATTTGGAAATCATGAATATACTAGACTAATTATAAATGCAAGTCATTTACCTGAGCAATAGAAAGATTGATCCCAAACAAGATTTCGATAGCAAGTGGAAGCATAATTATTTCATGGCATTCAACAAATTCGTTCAGGTGATAATTTGGCAGATTTATTTACCAAGGCATTACCTACTTCAAGTTCTAAGATACTTTTATACAAGATCGGGATGCGTAAACTCAGAGATATTAAATAAAGTTATCGTCAGGGGAGTGAAATACGTGCTGCACTATTTTTTCCTTCACCATGGTTTTGTCCCATTGGGTTTTCCTGGTAAAGTTTTTAATGAGACAGCTTCTCATACATATTTTTTCTCAATTGGATTATTGGATATCCAACGGGGAGTGTTATAAACAATTTATGGCTGTCCATATCCGTTATAACTGTTGGAGACGTTATGACTGTTGGAGATATTACGACCGTTGGAGAATATTTCAGTTATTGTAACTTTCATGTTTTCCGAGCCTATAAATAAGGCATCATTGTAATATGAGAAGACAACAAGAATACATTCCCCTATCACTCTTATCTCTTCTCTTCTAGTTATTATTTATTTTACAACAATAATAATATTTTTTTCACCTTATTACATATGATGTATTCCAATTTTATTTATATTTTTAATTTTAAAGATGAAGACCAGAACCTAGGCTATCTTTTTTGGAAGTTCAGGAATTTGATACCGCAGGCAAACACGAACAAGAAGAGCATAACCCAGCCTACATGAGCAGCAGCAACCACCGGAAGGAAGTCATGGTCAAAACCCAAGTTTTCTTTAAGAAAAGACTTCAAGCCCATATTCACAGCTCCTGGAATTTCCAGTTCAGCATTTATGTCACCCAGTTGAGAGGTAACAAGGCCATAGACTGTCCAAGCAATAGGAGAAGCCCAATAGTACCATCTCCACCACACAGGGATTTGCTGTATCATTTAGGAGAAAAATATAAGTTTAGATTTGCAAAAAGAAAGAACCCCATTTCAAGAATCAAATTATGAATTATGTACCAAAATGGCAGGGCACTTACTGTCCTGGGAATGAGAAAGCCAGAGAACAAGTTCCAGAAACTCAAGAAGAATGACATACAAATAGCAGCAATTTGGTGATTTGGGGTTAGTGCAACAATCATCATCCCATACAACGTGAAGTAGATAAAACACATTAGTATGTAATAGTAGAACCAAAAGAATTTCCCTGCCTTCCATTCAAACCCAATCATTGAGTAAAGGAGGAGAGAGTAAATGGCTGTTTGAATTGCGTTATAAATTGCCTCTATTGCCACCTGCAGAAACAGTGAAGTGCATTTAGTTTTGAGTATTTTTCTCCTCCCCAGGAACAATGCATCTATCAACAAACCTGTCTAATAAAGATACATCATTTTGTTTACCAAAAAAAAAAAAAGATACATCATTTTTGAAACATAATAAACCTTAGTACTTCAGCTTCAATGAAAAGCAAAATTGAATTTATTGGGATTTTGTTAGAATTTATCAAGAGGATGTCTTTATTCGTTAGTATATACCATTTTACATCACCTATGGAGCACCGACACTTTAAAAACTCTGATGTGTCGTATCCGACACTCTCGGACACTCCGACACTCCAACACGCATTATAGAAATTCAAAAAGGTTCAAAGATTACGTTGCGTTGAGTTTTTAGTTCCAACTATTAGATTCATTGGATTACTATTACCATTTTATTGAGTTTAATGTGCAAAATTTATAAATATTATAAGTTTAGATTCATTTTTTTGTTAAATTATTGAATATTAAATATAATATATATTATATAAATTAAAAATATTATTTAATATCAAAACGTGTCCTAACGTGTCGAAATCTAACATTTTTTAGAATTAACGTGTCGAGTGTCGTGTCGTATCGTGTCACGTACCAGTATCGGTGCTACATAGTATATCACCACCCTACGTAAGAGAGATTAACTTATGTCTCACTTCTTTTACATTTATACCTGGCCAAGTGCATAGGATAGTGCAGAATACATCGCCGCTGCTTTTTCACGATACAAGACAGTTCTTTCTATGTCAACAACTGGTAGCACTCCCGTGGTGTTCATAGCTCCAAGGAAAACCACAGCAGCGTACATGGCTCCCAAGAGATTGAATACATCTTGTTGTTTTTTTCTGCCAACCAAATTAGTTCAGCAAACATCAATAGTCAATATTAACTCGAAATACAAGTTTAAATGTGCAGGGTTATAAGAATACAAAACACAATTGATAAGACATGATAGGGAAATAATCTCTGTGTTTTCAAGAATATAGAAGAATCTTGAATATGAAAATGTTAAAATCTTACATCATTTTGGCTTTATTCCAGAATATTAGACCAAATATTACTCCAATGACTAATGTCAAGAACAATCGGATGGCAATATACTGAGGATTTCTCCAGTAGGACCAATGTTGTTTCCAGAAACAAGCTTTGAGCTGTACAAAAAACGACTGAGAATATCTTGTTGAGAAGAACAAGTCCATGGAACCAGGTAATGGAGTACTGAGCTCTTTGATAAGTTCTTGATTCCTCCTGAAGGAAGTACAGAGAACATAGTTATAAACCTAAAATTCTTGTGACGTATAGCCTTCAAAGTGGTAACATAAATCAGAAGGAAAAGACTTACTGGTAAAGGGTAGAGTTAGCATAAATCTCAGCAAAATCTACATCAAGTTGAGCCTCAATTGAAGGAGTGCTGATCTCTAGCATCCATGTAGCAGGATTATAACCATCCTTGATTTTTGGAACCCCTGCAATAGCCTGAAACAGAAAATTTATATTTGAATGATACGGATAGTTAGACAGCACTTAATTGGTTCAAGCATAACAGAATGGTCAGAATCGTAAAAGGAGTTAGAGGATATTGATTACAAGTAGTAGATTAATTAGTAGTTGTGATCTGATATCATATTCAGTTAGCTGATATATGCAGCATTGTGTATGAACTCAGATATAAATAGTGATGTATGTACTGTGATGGAACCAAGCAAGAGATAATAAACACAATTCCTTTTGTTTTATTTGATTCTTTCTCTCTGTTAGATGCTCCATTCCTAACATAAAACTAACTGAAACTTTTCCAGCTGAAATTAATCATAAGCAGCCCATTGTGCTCAAATTGATGTTGATATATGAACAGTTTAGACGACAGTAAAATAAAAGCTTCAATACTCACCTCAAAATATTCTACAAGCTTATGTGAGTGACGACCAAGAGGCCCAGCATAAATGACTTGTCCTCCTCTTTTCATCAACATTAGCTATAAAGGCAATAACAGAGGAATCAAATTTGAAGATAACTGTAATGCACGAAATCTTCTAAAAGCTTCAGTTAAGTGAATGCACATAAATTATTGTACAACACGTATCTTCATGTATAAATAGTTTTATATCTAACAATATAGATAAATAATTAAAAGATAAAAAACAGATTACTTGTGAACTCTAAGATCTTCAGAATACAAACTTGCCTCATCAAAAGCTTCGAAAATTTCTGTGCTTGGTTGGTGAATCGTGCACACAACGGTTCTCCCAGTGTCTACTGTATTTCTCACAGTTCGCATAACAATAGCAGCAGCTCTTGCATCAAGGCCAGATGTTGGTTCATCCATGAAGATGATTGAAGGGTTGGCAACCAGCTCTACAGCAATAGTAAGCCTTTTCCTTTGTTCTGTTGATAGACCATCCACGCCTGGAAGCCCCACCAGAGCATCTCTGATTTGTTTAAGCTCAACCAATTCCATAACTTCTTCGACAAACATCTGCAACATCAATAGAAATACAACTAAATCAAAATTCTATTGAGAAAGAGTTGCATTACGAACATAGTTAATTGTTCATGGCCATGAAGACAAAGTTTGTTCCAACACACCTTTCGCGTTTGTGTTCTAACATCTGACGGAAGACGAAGCCACGCTGAGAATAAGAGCGATTCGTAGACTGTAACATGTGGAGAATGAATGTCATTCTGTTCGCAGTAACCGCTAACTCGAGCAAATGTTGCTTGATTCTTTGGATAACCTGATATACTGATAGTTCCTTCAATGTAACCACCTGTTTTTCTTCCAGCTAATACATCCATGAGGGTTGTCTTTCCAGCACCACTAACACCCACAAGTGCTGTCAATATGCCTGGTTTGAAAGCACCACTGACATCTCGTAGCAGTTGAAGTCGATCTTCATGAATTCCTTGACTCTTCATTTCCTGGTGTGATAAAACAAAACCAAAAGCATTGGAAGGCCTACTTCACGGGATGTTTGAAATTCAACTTTTCTATGAAAACTCCAATGATTTGATAAGAACTTATGTACATGATTCCATGTGAAAACAGAAAATAGCATATTAGTTACGCAACCAAGAAAGCTGAAATTGGGATATTGAAGTGCGATAAAGTCCTACATTTGATGGCAATGGTTACGTAAAGATTATATAAATGGGAGGATCCATAAATCTAAGACATGGTGTCATTGTTTTGTAAAGCATAAGGACAAAAAAGAGAGGAAGAAAGTGGAAATGAGGGAAACATATATATAACAGGATTTTATTACATTCAATATATAGTTATCAAGTAAATCCAACAGATAGGTACTATTCTGAAAGTGATGATACAAGACCAATAAAGTAGGTCCAATCCACAAGGAGTTATTTCTTAATCATATACAACTCATGAGGGGTAAGCACAAAAAGAATGAACTTCTTATAATAGTGACTTACAGCGGGCATATCTACATAGTAGCTCACTCCATTGAATGCAACTGAAAGAGGTTGAAAGGGCAGAACAATTCCTTTTTTTGGTTCTTGATCAGAAGAACCAGTAATTTCTGAAGAACTTTTCACTGCCATGTCTATACCTGTAATTTATTGGAAAGGTGATGAATTTCATGAAAACATTGTGCAACTAAACTTCACTAAAAATGTTGCTACACTGCAAGAATAGAATCTGTACTGGAAAAACTCATTAGTAGAGCTGGTTTAATCAAATTACTTATTGTTTCTCAACCACAATCAATGCTGCCGATAAGATATACCCAGGATATCTATAAATAACAATAAAACTGCACTTGAAATCACCAAAGGAATTACGGAAAAAGAACAAGGTATTAAAACCTTCAATGATATGCTGTCCAGAGGTTGACTTTTCATTCTTCTCGTCACCTTCATCCACGATGATTGTTTTTGAATCACCGAAAGCTGAAATTTTGGTTTGATATCACAAGGGTTTACTCATGCTGAAAATTCCATTCAGTTATGGACTTATATGATAAAAAAGATATAACTTACGATTCAAATAAGTCAATGCAGCAATGAAGAGAAGGTTGTAAAGAAGAGCAAACCCAAACAATGCTCCAATGCATATCCAAAACCAATAATCTTCTGTATAAAACCCTCCGGACTTGAGAAGTAATTTTCCAACTGTAGGTGCATCAATTCTTGAATCTGTATTTGGCTGCAAAATGTGTAAATTTGACAATGGTTAAGGTTAATGGAAGTAATTTAGGCTCAATGCAAATTTGTCTTTGAATTTGCAAGTAAGTATCACAGGCAGTGAAAAACAAGAATGAGAAGAGTGATTTCTTACTTTACTCCATCTTTCATCTAAAAATTCGTTTATTACAATGGCATTCTGACCATACATCATAGGAGAAACATAATAGCCCCATATCATCCATGGCTTAATATCATCTGCAGAAATATATGAAAACATGTTGAACTAAGTAATTGCTTAAAGCCTCAAACTATATAACATGGGCGGAAAAAAAAGATATTTAATCAAATATTAAAATATAAAAGTTTCCTTAAATTATAAATTGGTTAGTTATATGATGATGGTGGATAATGTAAATGCAACCATTTTAACCTAAAATGTTAAAGTTGTTAGGTGAAGGTCATATTAGTGTGCTTTTATATTATATTTTTCTAACACATTCACTCACACTATAGTGACTATAGTGAGCTCACTGGACTTGAAGGGAGGATGATTCCATAATATTTATTTATTTGTTAATAAAATGAGGGGTTGTGAGGATCAAACTTGGTCACATAGGCTCTGATACTATGTAATTTAACCATTTTAACCTAAAAGCTTAAGGTGTTAGGTGAATGCCATATTAATAGTTTTATGTTATGTTTTTCTAACAGATAGTTACAAACTACTTTTTGATGACCACTCATGTATCGTTATGTGATCCAGTTGTGCAACCCGGTAAGGAGGCTCACTGATTAATATGGTAATCATGCTACAGGTACTAGTGTAAGGGAACCAAAAATCTGTTATCGTCAGTCTATGGATGATAGGGGTGGATTCGCCTCGTAACTGCGGAGAGAAGGTAGTATGTGGAGGCCTCCAGAAAGCTGAAGTGCATGGGATGAGTGAGAAGGAAGCGATCCGTGAATGAGCCCAAAAAGTCCTATAGTTTGGTGCACAAGCACATTTTGTGCTACCAGTGGCGGAGCCACTTGGGAGTTAGGTGATGCCTTGACACCAGCTAATTTTTAAAAATGGTACAATTTTTCTTTGAAAATTATGGTATAGCTTTAGCACTAGTTGAGTTTTTAAAAATAATACAACTATGACACCAGCTGATTGGGTCTTTTGCACCTGCAGAGTTTTTCTTCTGGCTTTGCCACTATGTGCTACACAGGTGGTTAGAAAATATTTGAGAATGTGTGACGTGGCATGAAAACCTTGCAGGCGTATGTGTGTGTGAGGGGAATCACATCTTTAACATTGGAAGATGGTTATTTGCGTAAAAGATAGGAGATATTTTGTGATAAGAAGATTTTATTCTGTTGTGAAAAGAGGAAAATGAGCCGTATAAAGGCAATACTTGAGTCCAGAACATTATGCATTCTTACTTTTCGTAGTCAAATTCAAAACATATGCTCTGGTACTAAATGGTGTTGCTCCTAAAAACAGAAGTGATCAGGGAATTACCCTTGGCGATGATAAAACCTCCTAGCACAAATACCATTTGCAAGGTCAAGGCACCTAGTATACCAGCAACGGTTACTGTTCTACCAGCTGCAGCAATGAAACGAAAAAGAGAGATAGCCATCTGATGAATGCCAAATAAGGCCAGCAGTTGGCGGAAGAATCTGATGAAATAGAGCGACACGTGTGAATTAAGGAATATTTTTTTTCACTCTATTCTCAAAAAATAATTATCACCACCAAAGCTAAAACAAAAATATTTCCAAAACTGATTTAAGCTCCTTAGCCAAGTTGAGCAAGAAAACGCAAACACATACTACCTGTTAGCAGCAGGAGCAAATCCGATTGTATAGTATGCAATGAAAATCCATATCGCTGATTCCACAAGAGAGAGAGGGATCCTGAGAACCCATATAGGTAACCCAAACGCCCATGCAGGATAGAACATGAAATCCCTTTGTTTGTAAAAGACAGGAAGCCTGATAACGGTCATGGCTAGTTCTGCAGTCCCGTTAAACATCATATTTGTTAGGCTAAAATATAGTGCTCCGAAGAATTTTCGTCCATCTTGAACGTTGCCTACTGGCATTTTGGTTCTAAAAAACACAGAAAAGGCTAAAATAGACATGATTGTTATCTGAGTTGTCTTGAATATATAAACAAATGAGTCACGCTTCATAAAAAGCCATTCTCTTGAAAAGCATGCCTTCAATAGTTCCCAGTTTGACAAACCGTATTTGTCTTTCACTAAGGCAGCTGGGTGGGTTTTTCTCCTATCATAAGGAACCCCAAGATCAGTCGTAAGTTGCTCTCCTATGGGAAACGAATGAAAGGACTCAACAAATTCAGGAACTGAAACATATCTGTAAGGTTCATCTTTTTTAAACCAATATTGTTGTTGGTCTTTCTTAGACGTTACTTCTTGTAAAAAATCAGCAACTCCTTTTCTTTCAGGACATTTGAAACCCATGTTTTCAAAGAACTCTAGCACGTCCTCACGGGGACCTTGGTATACAATTTGACCTTCTGAAAGTAGGATAATGTCGTCAAAGAGTTCAAAGGTCTCTGGTGCAGGCTGTAGAAGAGAAATCACAGTGGTTACATCCATGATATGAACCATTTGCCTCATGAACTTGCATATCTGAAAAGTGGTAGAGCTGTCCAATCCTGTTGATATTTCATCCATAAAGAGTGCCTTTGCTGATCCTACCAACATCTCCCCTACACGGAGATTGACCACAAAAGTACTTAGTATAAATTAATAATTGACATTAAAAGCTGGCAGAGTTATATTTACAAATTTTTTATTTACAAACTCAATTATGTATTCTGAGCAATATACAAGACATTATATAAGCGTTGTAAGAAGAATAGCACAAGTAGCATAGCTCCCAGCTAGAAAATTACTTTTTATTTATTTAAAACATGGGTTTTGAAGGTATCCTGAACTTCTTGAATATAACTTCACGAGTCAATTATCAGACGTCTTGAATTAATTATTTAATTACTTCAGTTCATTGCTTATGCGTCTAATAGAGAAGAAATTAACCTGTGGTCACACGCTTCTTCTGCCCACCGGAGATACCCCTTCTCATGTCATCACCAACCATTATGTCCGCACAAATATCCAACCCAAGTATCTGTCAGAATATAATAAAAGTCAGCTTATACAAAGTGGAAAAAAATAGAAGCATAAAGGTAATATTAATAATTGAAGTCGATACAACAATGGCACAAACCTTGAGAACATAATCTGTTACCAAACTTGTTTTTTGGCCTGACAATGCTATAGCCTTCACGAATGCATCAATCTCAGGGTCCGGATTAATTCCAGCATCTCTCTCCCTTCTTGAAAGTTCCACCAACATTTCATACCTGGTGCCAACACCCAGACAGCGTCCTGAAAAATCTAATATCTCTCTCACTGTCATTTGTCCAAACTGAAGGTCATGTTGACTAATATAGGCACAAGTTTTTTGAGGAACAAATTCAGTGAGCTCATGGCCACAGTATGTAATTCTCCCATAATCCTGCTCATAACATTAAGTTCATTGTGTTATTAAACAAAATTACACACTAACATGATAACAAGTAAACTTACTGGAAAACTAGACAGCCAGGGAGCTGGTAATTTTGTTGGATAAGTAGAAAGGTTTGATCTTTCTCTATTTCTCTCTCTCTCTTTTTGATTGAATTCGGTGAGCAGAGTTAAAAAAAAAAAAAACAGGGTTCTTCTATCTAGCCAATTTTTTTTTTATATATATATATAACACATGAGGTAATTCTGTTCGGGATGCATACGACAAGACTTTAAACCTTTTTTAAAAATGATACTGATGAGATCAAACATTTACTTCCACCTTTTAATTTCTCATGGGCGAAGTGAATTACTATCATTTTGGTCTATCTAACCAATTTTTGATTGGATAGTTTATGGTCTAACCAGTTTACTCCGGGTCCAGTTCATACTATTATGCTGAAAACAACAAAGAAAATCAATAAAAAATATTAATTGAAGAAAGGAAAACATACCCTTAAATTCCGGTCAAGTTTCCCCGCAAGCGCCAACAACAACGTTGTTTTCCCAGCCCCTGGAGGACCCAAAAGTAAAGTCATCCTGAAATTTTCATATCAAATAAAATAAATATTAGTTTCAAATGTCATAATTTTTGTTTCCCCTAAGTAATAACCTACTACTAGAATGGGTCCTGATAAAGTTCAAGACTTTTTTCACCGGAGTGGATCTTTTTATGTTAAACAAAATATGATATGGTTATGAGGGGAAATTATAATCATACAAGTGAATTCATCTATCAACATGAAAGAGGTAATTTTTTTCAATGTATGGTTGTAATTTCGTCTTATATAATATTTTATTATGTGAAATAGAATCGAAGGGGGATGAGAAAGCTAACAAAGCTCCTTGATGCTAAATAAAATTGGCAAAATGATTTTTCATCTATCAACATGAGAGAGGTAATTTTCTTTTTGATATTAAAATTATAATCTTGCATAAATTGCACTTCCGGAAACGACTGCCCTGTTCATCCATCTTAAAAACTGACAACCATAGCCGGGGAGGTATCGGCGAGCCAACTCTCCAGTAATTAGGATTCAATTACCTCTGAAAAAAAAAATACTGACAACCATTTATTCTTTGCTAAAAATTGATAAAAAGAATTATGGCGCTCTGACATTTTTTTTTTCCTTTTAATGTTTAGATATTACGTTGAGATATTTTATACAGTTCGAAAAAGCTACCTTGATGGTTTGACGATTCCACTAACATTTTTAAGAATCTGAATTTCTTTCTTCTTGGAAGGTGCAAGGTGAAACAATCCCAACATACTCTGTCGTGCACAACAAATGAATCAGCTTGAAACAGCATTAATACTCTCACAAATTCTAAAAGCCACACAAACCGAATCAACAACATATACAACACACCGTCAAAACCTGTGCAGAAAGCACCCTTGTTTTATGTCAGAAAATAAGGTTCTTGAATCACTATTACTGGTTTAGATTTTAGAGTAGAAACAAACCTCGACAATGTTGAGAGTAGCATTAAGCAGGGTAGGAAGGGCTCTGCTCCCAACATACACATCTCCTTCCACTGATAAATTCTCATAACGGACTTCGATTTTCGGAACTTCAATCCCCACCCTGTGTGTTGTAACAAATGCAAACCGTGTCAGAAAAGATAAATAAATAAGAGTAATTAAGAATAAAAGAAAAAAGAGAGAAACATTAATATTAAACACCTATCGACTCTGTCTCTGAGACTGCGTAGGAATTTCTCATTGTCTTCTTCAACAACCTTTAATATGCTCTCCAATAGCACCTTCTTATCGTGCAAGCCAAGCCTCGTAACATCGACTTGTTTATGGACAACCATTCCATCATCAAGAACTTGTCTAAGCACCACATTTCTCATGCGATCAAAAGTTGGCAAGCGTTCTATGGCAGCCAATTTGAGTTCCCGTTCGTCATCCTCTGGTGTGTGCCGACCACTGACGTTGAATACGTCCGGCGACGCTGTCCACACCTCCCTGAAACTCGCCGAGATCAAGCTCCGGCGATTGCTTGTTGATACGGCTAAATCATCCCTCACCAATGGCGATGCCATTGCTTTTATTTTCTGAAACAATCAACTAACGAATAGAGGAAGAGAAAGAGTCGCGTCTATCTCACTTATACAACATATGCACAAAAAATAGGTGTCTCCCCTCCTTTTTCAAGTTTTTAAGGAGAGAAAGTGGAGTAAATTTGAGTGCAGTGACAAAATTAATATTGAGAAAGATGAGATAATACAACCTGGAATTAGTAAATTAAGAGTGTGCATTTAGGGCATGTTTGGTGGATAGTATAGGATAAGGCGTGATAGTATAAGACCCGATAGTATAAGGTCTGATTGTATAAGACCTGATTGAATTTTAATACTATCCAGCGTTTGGCACGGTATGTATAAAATAATATATTGTATAAGATAATATCATCTAGTATTTGGTAATGCACTGTATAATATATATATATGATAAAAATAAATATTTTTAATAAAAATATCCTTTAATAAAGAATTTATATAATTCTTCAAAAAATATCATATGATATTAATTTTTACAAAAATTTATTGATCAGTATGTTCAAAATATAAATTAATTTTTATAAAAATAAAAATATTCAGTATTTTAAAAATTAATATATTGAAAAATTAATTTTTATTTTAATATATTAATATTAAAATAATATATTAATTTTTGAGAATTATATTGGTCAACGATGTTAATACATCAATCTCTTATCAGACCTTATCCCTCACCCTTAGGCCGAATTAAGTTATACATCGTTTTGATGTATTAAGGGATTATGCTGTATAAGCTTATATTATACGATAGTCACACCAAATAACTAAAAATGTCATGACGTATAGTATAAACTTATACTATCATGCCTTATACGTCACACCAAATAGACCCTTAGTATAATATTAACTCTGGTTATTGAATTAAGGAAATAATATTATTAAGAAAATTATCTGTAGATAGACATATAATGATACATGAATATTATGTTCAAGATCTATATTAAGACAAAGAGGCGAAAGGATTTCCTTTTGTTTGGGCTTATAAAAAAAAAAAAAAATTATCTCTTTCTTATTTTAGAAGTATTTTTTATAAAAATTAAAGCTATTTATATTTTTATAAAAATATTTAGTTTTTGAAAAAAATATTTGACTTTTAACTTCTACATTTTTTAGAAGTTAAAATTTTTAGCTTCTAAAAAAAATAAATTTTTGACTTTTTTGTGATTTCTGTTTTTTTTTTTTAAAAGCAGACATCCAACCAAAATTAAAGTGAAAATTACTTTTTTTTCTTGAAAAAAAAGTAGCTTTTAGAGAAAAAAAAAAAAAAAGCTCATCCAAACGGTCATGATACAAAGAGGCCATAGAATTTTTCCCAATTTGGCAAGATTTTATTCCCTTCCAGAAGATCGGTCTCCTTTTATGACTTTGTTTCGACATTTTGTTCAAAATAAGACATTTTTCAAAATGATTTATTAAAATGGAGTATTTAAAAAATTATTTAGTGATATTAGATAATTTACCCGCATGACAATTATTTTTTTTTTTAACTCATACCACATAAGGAGTGCATCCCATTAGTCTGATTTTGGGTGGGAGTATCTTATACAATTCTCAAGAATCAAACCTATTATTCTATGGGATATCAAATCCAGCGTGTTAATTAGGATCTCACTATACCAACAACTTTTTGGTCAATGAAAATATTTTCCTCACTGAATAATACAAACTATTAAAATTCAGTGTAAGAGTGTAAATATGTTAGATTTTGCCTTAAAAATGCCATGTGTGAATAAAATATTTTAAATCTGGCCTGGACTGTTAGTTTTATATAGATCCAAATTATAAGTTTGATCTGATCTATATTGTAAAAAAAATAAAAATTACCTTGACCTGTTAGCCTATTTGAGCTTATTAGGCATTTAGTAATTAAAATAATATTATTTTATTATTCAAAATTATTAAAATAATAATTTTTTTATTTTATTTAAAATAAATAATATGATATAGACCAGTCTGTAGACTTACAATCTTGGCATGTAAAAGAAATAGGCTTTTTTGAGGCATGAGCATGCTCGATTTGATTACATGTAATAGGTCAGGTCGGTTTATACTGCTATAATTTAGTGTGTCACTTATTAAATTTGGTAAAATTTAACATATATTTATTCTATTTACTTCTTTATGCTTAATATCACTTGATTCCATTTTTTTAAAACTTCATGTTAAAATATGTTTAATATTAATTTATGATATTCATTAAATGTTGTAATAATTTTGAACATTTTTTAAAGATTTGTGTAATTATTAATTATAACTTAAAAATAAAAGATTTTGTCACATGTCCGTTAAAATTCAATTTTATTTTATTTTTTTGAAATCTAGGGAAAAGAAAACAAATAGCTACATAATCTGGGTAGACAAACACTGATTGAGTCCCTAACAACTAAATCTAAATGCATACAACTAAATAAAAGCAAACTCAAGTCAAGGCGATGTCCATGATTTGCAAGCCAATTAGTAACATTATTTCCTTCTTCTTTTTTCTTTTTTTCACTACAATAAAGGGGCAGAGCCCAACAATATTTCCTTCTTCGTAGGTGTGCAATACTTGAATCAACCAATCTTTTTGGAGAGTGTCTCTGATACGATTAACCAAGACAGCGGCAGGATGAGCGTGTTACATTCTTTATGAATAAGATTAGGAGGGTAAATAGGCAACGTTATATTAGACTTTGACTTAAATAGTTTAGGTACCTATAAAATATTTTAGGGTTAATTTGACCTGTTAACTTTATATAGGTTCAAATTATAATTCTGACTTGATCTGTCTTTAAAAAATAAAAATTTTATTCTAGGTCTGTTAATCTGTTTAAACCTATCAAATATTCAATAATTAAAAAAAATGTAAAATAATATCACTCTATATTCAAAATTATTAAAATAATAATTTTTATTTATTTTATTTAAAATAAATAATATAATATAAGCTGACATGTAGACTTATTGACCCGACATATAAAAAGAATCTATAACCTGTCTTCTAAATAGACTTTTTTAAAAGTCTAAGTATGCTCTATTTTTCATTATATTTAATAGACTGACTCTGATTAACCCCTGTAGACTGGGTGACTCAGCTCATTTACACCCCTAAATAAAATCGATCCAATATTGTGAGAGTCTCCCTTCAAGCCAAACTATATGGTATCCGTGATCTCAAGCAAGGTTCAAACCAATGAAGCATCCCCATAATTCATAATTCAGCTAGTAAGGTGTTGCTAGTGCCAAGATATTTTTAAAATCCTATTAACCAATGGTCTGTTATATTGGAGCCCATCCCAAAGATGTTTCTGATTGGTGCGTCTGGGGATCCCATAGATGAAAGTTGAGAGTTCTTCCATTCCCCCCTTCACCCACCTTAGCTTAGAGTGAATGAACTGGTCCTACGCATCAAGAACTTGAATGTCTACCACTTCTTTATTCCAAATTCCATCAAAGAATCCAAATAGGAATTGAAACCAAGTTATTTGAACAACACGTCTCCCACTTATTCTAGTTTCCAGAAGTACCAGGTTACTGATACCAAATTTCCTAGATAAATTATCTTTATTAACCCAAAATTAACTCATTTTGAGGTTTGAAAAATTAATAAAGGATGTTTTGATAAAATTTATATAACAAAGAAATAAATAAAATTCTCAAAACACTCTTAATTAATTTTCTTAACCTTCGCGACCTAGTTTTAAGATTGTTAGAGATAATTTTATCTTTTTTTTTTTTTTTTTTTGGAGTTACCTAACTCTAATTATCTCTTTGAGACGAGTTGGCTCCCCCCGGTATCCCCACGAGCTTCGACTCTTTGAGCCGGCTATGGGACTAATCCGGAGTGCGGGGGAACAGTGATGGCTAAAGGTTCAGCCCCCTCCCCAAGAATGCATTCAGCGGGAATCGAACACATATCCAACCCCACTAACTCAGCGCCAAGTTACCAACTGAGCTGCACCCATTGGGTTGATAATTTTATCTTCTGTGGTAAGAGAAATAATATATATATATATATGAGTTTTATACTTCTCATGTAATATGAAAAGAGAAATTTTCCTATACACCCTTGATTTCCAGGCTGATATGGGTCTCACGCATGACTTTTTCTAACATATGGGTACCATATAACTTATGTCTCTATGACATAAGAAGACTCATTTCATGTAATATAAGAAGTATAAAACCCATAAAAGATATAACCTTCGAACTATATTATACTTCTGAAATACAAAGATGTTACATGTTGTTATGGTTAAGATTTTATCTTATTTTTTTTAGTGTTTATTTGGCATGTCTTTTTTTGGTAACAAATATTTGGCATATATTGTTTTTAGTTTCTCTTCTCCTTAAAACATAATGTTAGCCAAACATGATTTTATAAAAGCTCTTATTATAAAAAAAATTATAATGAAGAAAAAAGTTAAAAGCTCTTGAGATGAACTTTTTTTTGTGAAATATATGCCAATTTTTTTGACTCCTTATATTTATTTTACAATTTTACCCTTGTTCTAAACATCATTGTTCTAGCACCATCACTTTCTTTGCATTGTTTACAAGTACCACTTTAATGCCGAGGATCAAGTGTGTTCATGGTTTTCATAATTTTTTTTTTGTTTTTCATATAGAAAAACTCCAAAATTCATTTTAAAAATAAAGTCCTTAATAAAATATTTTTTGGTGTATCTTGTCTTGAATAGTAAAAAATCCAGGTGTGGGTTTTTTATAAAATTTTAAAAATATGTATTTTAAAAGAGGGAGGTATACTTACAACTTTTTTTTACAACCTCTTACAACCATATCTTAACACCGTTGATTTTCGCCAATCAACGGTTATCATTTATTGTGAATTAATAATTAATTAATGAGTTTAATTTGCGAAAATAATAACTGTTGATTGGCAGAAATCAACGGTGTTAAGATATGATTGTAAGAGGTTGTAAAAAAAAAGGTTGTAATTATAACCTTCCTCATTTTAAAAACTTCAAATTTCCATGTGTGGATTTATCTAGTTAAAATAATCATACTAGAAATTGATTTACAACTTCCCAAGTTTTTCATAATTTGTAGAATTTGATGTACAAGATAGGTAATTAATTTAGCAACTTTCATATGAAAACTGATATGATGTGACTTTGTTGAGAATTCTACATTGAATTTTTTAAATATAAAATATAGATTTACATAATTTATTCGGAACCAGTTCGACCAATGACTCGTTGGTTAAACCAGTAACCCAATACTCCATTGTGCCTTTTTGGATGTGGTACCCTATTGTGCCCTTTTGAACACGCGTCTGGTTGCATTGTTTTCCTAAATAATTGACCAATGATATTAATTTCATATTTTCTTATTAAAAATAAAGCTTTTTAAAAAAAAATCAAACAAAGTCAGATTAGGATATGCTCTTGTTCTTGATTAATTTTTTTTCCTTTCTTCTTCCATGACTTTTATATTTGTCAATATCATCAAAATATATTGGAAACTACGTCAAGCATAAGACAATATCATATTGGAGACCTGATGCGGTAAGACAATATCATCGGTTTTTTGACCACTGTAACCCTTATTTAATAATTAATTACCAAATTGACCTTGTTTATAAACTATTTCAAAAATTTAACCTCTCCAGAAAACATAACACCAATTTACCCCTGTTTGACTGTTGACCATCGAGGCTACCCGGGTATCTCCCTCCCTACCCGGGTATTTTTTGAAAATTTTACCCTACCTGGATAAGGAGGGGGATACCCGAGTATATTTAATAAAATTGGGAAAATGCTTGAATTATTTACCCGGATAGGGAGGCGGCTACCCGGGTAAATAAGCCAAATCTTCCTTTTTCTCGATCAGTGCCATTTTTTTCCCAATCTCGAAAGCTATTTTTCTTTCTGTATATATTTTGGTTTTATTATTAACGTATACGTTGCATTCTGGCTTCTGTAGTATCTGTTATCGAAGCAAATCGTGTTTCTCAAGCAAGAATGGCGAAGTTCGAACACTATCCTTCCTCTGCCGACTTGAGATTGAATGGCTTCAACTCTGTAATTGGACAAATGAGAAGGATCAACTTCTTTTACTCAGACTATGACAACAAGGCTGCAACATTTGCCTGAAAAGAAAAGAAAATTTCTGGTTTCTAAATTCATGGTGGAGCCTAGTTTGGTCATGATAGACCCCCCAGTGCGAAAATGAAAGTAAGGGGCCTCATGTTGACTAGGATATGCTTACAATTAATTCTATATTGCCATCATCATATTTCAGCAAGACACTGCTTTTCCGAGGGACGGTGAGAAGATTCACCAAATAACTGCAGGTACATGTGAAGAGATGATCAAAAGGGTCATTAGTTCAAACATCTGGCTGATTTACCCGAGTAGCCGCCTCCTTATAATGACCCTCACATTTTATTATGGATTTAATATGGAAGGATAATTATAAAGAAAAAGAAATAAACTCACCTTTGGTATTACTATAAAAATATTCTGGACTAGTGTGCAAAGTTTGATAGTGAATGGAGGTGCGTAGATAGATAAGATTTTACCCAATTAAACTAATTTAAATACTTAAGTGTATAAACCACTACCTCATTTAATTTTCTCCTCGTACGCGCCTCGTTTTTCTTCTTCTTCTCTGTGCGTCGACCGTAGCCATTGAAAGAGGGCTTTAATTCCAACTTACTCATTTCTTGATGAAATCAAGTGAGGTAAAAAGCAAAGTTGCTTAGAATTGGGAGACAAACACAACCCCTAATCTATAATCTATCAAAAAGTCTTGTATTGAGAGAAAAATGGAAGGGAAAGTGGTGCCCCTTTGTTGATTGAAGGTCCAAGAAGGCGTTTTGATCTCATTTGAGGTTGGAAATCCACTCATTGGGTGATTCTAGGTAAGTCTATGTTAAGAAATCCTAGTTTTCTTTGAGTTTTGAGAAAGATTGATTTAGGTTTTCATTTTGAAAATTTGGTTTGATTAAGCATGTTAGAGCTTGATTCAGGTTTAGCTCATGTTGAGAAAAGTGTTTAGATGAGAATTTTAACGGTGAAAATGTATTTGGAAAATTAAAGATACCGTATTTTTGAATAGTGTCGTATACGTGAATAGTGAGGTATACATGAATAGTACTGTAGAGATGAACAATACCGTATATATATGAATTAATGAATCTTGGATTAGATGTGTGTGATAAGCTTGAATTTGATGGACTAAAGCATTAGAATCATGATGTTGGCATGATTTCCTTTATGTGCCTCTTAGCCATTTTCAAAGGAAGTATGTGTTATGAGTTAATGTTTTACGAAGTAAGCATACTTTTATGCGTGGAATAATATTCTAAGGTGTATGGACCTTCGCTTTGGTGAAATAAAAACGAAAATAAGGTAGCTCCTTTGTATGGCCTTAAAATGAGTTTTGACCATTTTCAAAGTAGGTATATGTTCGGAGATATTGTTTCGCAAAGTGAGAACACTTATATGCGTAAAATAATTTATATAGGTGGCTAAGCTTGGGTTTAGGCACTAGACAAAGAGAAATCTTATAGCTCCTTTGTAATGGGCATTATGCCTTAAATTGGAGAAAATAGGCTTTTAGGTGCTAAGTGGAGTAATGAGTGTTCTAAAGGCCTTTTGGGACTATCCTAAGACTAAGTGAATATGTGAAATTTTGTGGGGATTTGTTGAACAAAGAACCACCCACTCATGACTTAATATGATTAAGTAAAAAGAAAATAAACAATAAAGTGTGTATTGTATATTTACATGGCATTATATCATTTTATTGAGTTTTGTGTTGAATTCCTTCTCTAGGTGTGCCTAGGGACTGTGAACGTTTGGATTCTCGTGGAGCAAGATAAGTAGCTTGTTCTTCAAGTAAGCAAATTGTAAAGCTCCAATAGGTAAGCTCTATGTTTATGGGGTTCGCTCCTACTTTGTGTTCCACCATAGTGTACGGACTGTGGTCAGGTTGTATGATATGTATGAGATATATGATATAGATGCATTCATATAGAACTATATGATGATGTGATGTGATATGTTTTGATGTGTTTATTTTGATATGCTTTGATGTGTTTACTTTGATATGTTTTGATGTGTTTACTTTGATAGGTTTTGATGTGATTTCTGTATTGATTCTATATGCAATGATGTCCGCTTGGGGTCCTCCCTTGCGACTGACTGTGTATATATCTGCTATATGTTGAGTTTCGCTTGGGGTCCTCCCTTGGGAACATGTGCATTGATTCCCGCTTGGGGTCCTCCCTTGGGATTAACTGTGCACACCTCTGTTATGTGATGATCTCTGGCCATTGATCCTATGTGCACTGATTTCTGCTTGGGGTCATCCCTCAGGACTAATGGTGTACACCTCTGATATGTTCTGGTTCTGCTTGGGGTCCTCCCTTGGGAACACGTACGTTGATTTCCGCCTGGGGTCATCCTTTGGGAATGACTGCGTACGTCTCTGATAAGATATGTGTATATATTTTGTTTAGTTATGATATTTGATTATATGACATGTTTTATGTGATATGTATGATGATTTTGTAAATGATATTTGTTACGTACGTTGATTTCCGCTTGGGGTCATCTCTAGAGAATGATTGCGTATGTCTTTGATATAACACGTTTTGTTCTGATGTGAGTATCGTGATGATTTTTGTAAATGATATTTGTTACGTGCGTTGATTTTCGCTTGGGGTCATCCCTTGGGAATGAATGTGTATGTCTTTGATAAGATATGTATATATGCTTTGTTTAGTTATGATAATTGCTTATATGATGTTTTGTATATTATGTATCTGACTGTCATGCAGGGAGTGAGCCCAGGGTATGGAGAGTTTTCCATAAACCTGGAGTTTACTAGAAATTCGTCTCTAACCCCGTTTGGGGATATGATTTCAGGAACACAGTTAATTGAAGAGCCCTCACGGGACAAGGACACTAACCGTGGCTAGAGGTACTAGCATGAGGATATGGAGTTCTGGGTGGCCGGAGGCTACTAGTTATTTTAGACGTATTTTTGGAGAATATGTATTGTTGTATAGTGTTCTATTCATTTTGTGATCATGATGTTTGATCCATTATACAGTATATGGTCCGTCTATATTTTGTACATGTGTTCATATTTGATGCATGTACATTTGTGTATTCAGATAGGTGCATGTGCTGAAATATGTATGCTGTTAGACATAGTGGCACAGAGCCAGTTATGCATGCACCCATGGATGGGTATTAGATTTGTTGTTGGACCATATATGATTATATGATATGTTTAAGATGATATGTCTATCAGGATACCTTGAGAGTGAGATTCACAAATCCCCGTTTGTCCGATTTACAGACGTTACTCTGTCCGATTTTCGTCTTCGTCGAATAAGAATTAAACTAGGAGAAGTGTGCAATGTGATATGTCATGTGAAAATGGATTAAGAAAAAGAAAAAGTTAGCTTGTACTTTCGAAAGTTTAAGTCTTCTGCTGTTTCTGTTTGTATTATATGTATGTTAATGGAACCGGCTCGAAACGGGGATGTTACACATCCTACCCGGGTAAATAATTCAAGCATTTTCTCAGCTTTATGAAATATACCCGGGTATCCCCTCCCTACCCGGGTAGAGTAAAATTTTCAAAAAATACCAGGGTAAGGAGGGGGATACCCGGGTAGGCTTCATGATCAACGGTCAAACATGAACAGATTGGTGTTATATTTTCTGGAGAGGTCAAATTTTTGAAATAGTATATAAACAAGATCAATTTGATAATTAATTATTAAATAAAGATTACAGTGGTCAAAAAGCCCAATATCATCTTATTACAAATTTTATGAAACCTTCGTTGGCCCAAGGTATGGAGCATGGGCTTCCTCTCATATGACTAACTGGCTCGTATAAACTGGTTAGCATTTGTACAATTATAAATTGATTACTGAACCCCGAAATTGTTTAAATAAAAATTACAAGAAAATATTGCTTGGAGAGGGCCTGACTGGTGGTGGGAAATGGGCTTCCACCGGTTGGGTTGGGTCGTCATAGAGAGCTTCGAGAATTAGGCAATGTCATTGTCTAGTTTCGATGGGTTGGAATTGGGCCATTGTGGGATGGGCTTCGACGGAGCTGGTGGAGGAGGATTTATACCTTTTTTTTAGAACCACTTATTATTTATCTTAAATTATAAATTCGAACAACTTATATAAAAATAATAATAAATTTATGCAAAAAATAATAAGTCCATCTTATGTGTTGAAAAATTGCTCTCCTGAGAGTTCTGTATACAATTTTCTTTCCACAAACAACTAATCTTAAAGGAACTAAGAAAATATTTTGGGATACTCAAATGGATGAGGAACAAAAATAATAAAAATGGAAGAATACAAGAAGAAGTGTGGGGTAATAGTTGTGGCTGTGGTTGTGAGGGATATAAGAACTTGTTCACAGAATCACATATTTATCCACTCATATTTCCTATTGGTTGGACTCGGTCAAAGTGGAGTTTCCTAAAGCATTATATTCAGCAAACAAACTCCTATAGCATTAATAAAAGGAAAAAGAAACAAAAATAAAAATAAAAATTGCACAAGTAATCGTAAAACAGATGTGGTTTTGCTCAGACTATCTCTTTTGGAAGTTTAGGAATTTGATGCCATAGGCAAACACGAACAAGAAAAGGATAACCCAGCCAACATGAGCAGCAGCAACCGCTGGAAGGAAGTCATAGTCATAACCAAGACCTTGTTTAAGGAATTCCTTCAATGCCATGCTTCCAGCTCCTGGTATCTCCACTTGTCCACTTTTGTCACCCAGTTGTGAGGTAATAAGACCATATAGTGTCCAAGCAACAGGAGAAGCCCAATAGTACCATCTCCACCATATAGGGATTTGCTGTAACATTTAGATGAATTATAAGTTTTGATATGCAAAAGAAAGCGTCTCCTTTCAAGAATTAAATTATAAATTACATATCAATATGGCAGATCTCTTACCGTTCTAGGAATGACAAATCCAGAGAACAAATTCCAGAAACTAAAGAAGAAGGACATACAAATGGCAGCAAAATGGTCACCCGGTGTTAGTGCAACAAGCATCATCCCATACAAAGTGAAGTAGATAAAACACATCAGTATATAATAGTAGAACCAAAAGAAGTTTGCTGCCTTCCAATCAAACCCAATCATGGAGTAAAGGATTATAGTGTAAATAGTTGTTTGAACTGCATTATAAATTGCCTCTACAGCCACCTGCATAATCAATGAGGTACTTTTAGTTTGAATATATTTTCTTTCTTTTCCATTGGGAGAGGGCCTTTATCCATGGAACTTGTCTAACAAAGATTTGTCATTTCAAAAGCAGCACGAACTTATTTCAATAAATAAATAAAAAACTGAATTTATTAATTTTTTGTTGAATCCATAAATCACTCTTCCTTTGCTTTTATACCTGGCCAAATGCATAGGGCAATGCAGAATACATCCCTGCTGCTCTTTCACGGTAGAAGACAGTTCTTTCAACGGCAACAACTGATTGCACCGATGAAGCGTTCATGGCTCCAAGAAAAAGCACAGCAGCATACATGGCTCCCAAAAGATTCATTAAATCTTGCTGCTTGTGGCTGCCAACAAAATTTGTTAAATAAACATCCTAAGTTAAAATTCACTTGAAATGCAAATTTTAATGTGAAAGGCTATGACTTAGTAGAATGCCAAACACGAGATAAGAGTGGTACGCAAAGCCTTCTGTGTCATAAATATTATAGACAAGAGTAATGAATAGGTCAAATGTAAATGACTCACGTCTTTTTGGCTTTGTTCCAGAAAATTATACCAAACATTACTCCAACGATTATTGTCATGAGGAACCGGACGGCATTATACTGAGTATTTCTCCAATAGGACCAACGTTGTTTCCAGAAGTTAGCTTTGCACTGAACAAAAAACGATTGGGAGTATTTGCTTGGGAAGTACAAGTCCTCTGAATGAGGTGCTGGAGTACTGAGCTCCTTGATAAGTTCTTGATTCCTCCTGAAAAAAGCAGAGAGAAAACAACAGTTATAAAGCTAGAATTCTTGTTGCAAATAAGTTACAAGCACGCTAATAATTAACATAATTACAACATGAAACTTACTGATAAAGGGTAGAATTAGCATAAATCTCTGCAAAATTGACATCAAGTTGAGCCTCAATTGAAGGAGAGCAGATATCAAGCATCCATGTGGCGGGATTATAACCATCCTTGATTTTTGGAACCTCAGGGATAGCCTGAATTAAGTACATGTTCATTACATATATATGAAACTTTTGTCACTAAGATTATAAGCACGCTTAAAGTATGGAGCAAAGGTCTACAGACTTATTAGACGATAGACATAGAAAAACTCCAATACTCACTTCAAAATATTCTACGAGCTTATGTGAGCGGCGACCAAGGGGTCCGACATAGATGACTTGCCCTCCTCTTTTCATCAACAATAGCTACATTAACAAAGTAATCGAAATTGAAGATTTATAATAATCAACCAAAGAAATAACACAAAAACTCAAACAGCTACGGGGCCTAGAATTGCCTCATCAAAAGCTTCGAATATGTCTATGCTTGGTTGGTGAATTGTGCACACAATGGTTCTCCCCGTTTGTACTGTGTTTCTCACAGTTCGCATAACAATAGCAGCAGCTCTAGCATCAAGGCCGGATGTAGGTTCATCCATGAAGATAATTGAAGGGTTTGCAACCAACTCTACAGCAATAGTAAGCCTTTTCCTTTGTTCTGTTGATAGACCATCCACGCTCGGAAGGCCCACAAGAGCATTTCTGATTGGTTTAAGCTCAACCAATTCCATAACTTCTTCAACAAACATCTGCATCATCAATATAAATATAACTAAATCAAAATTCTATTGAAAAAAGAGTTGGATTAAAAACATAGCTAGTTGTTTAATGGCCAAGAAGACAAAGCTTGTTCCAAACACACCTTTCGTGTCTGTATCTCTACATCTGAAGGAAGACGAAGCCACGCTGAGAATAAAAGCGATTCGTAGACAGTAACATGAGGAGAATGAATGTCATTTTGTTCACAGTAACCGCTGACTCGTGCAAATGTTGCTTGGTTCTTTGGGTAACCTGAGATGCTAATACTTCCTTCAATGTAACCCCCAGTTTTTCTTCCAGCTAATACATCCATGAGGGTTGTCTTTCCAGCACCACTGACACCCACAAGTGCTGTCAATATGCCTGGCCTGAAAGCACCACTGACATCATGTAGCAGTTGAAGTCGATCCTTATTGTTTCCTTGACTCCTCATTTCCTGATGTGATAGAAGTCATAAACTAAATTAAAAGCTTTACTATGAACAATAACAGGTCCCAACAAATTTCACTGGATGCCTAAAGTTCAACTTTTCAGTGAAAACTCCCAACGATTTTGATAAACATATAAAGGCATTGAAATTTATAAGAACATTATGCATTCGAGAAAGCTTAATCCCTAGTGAATTCAAAGAAGATCGGGGTATACGCAATAAGGTTTTCATAATCATAAACACGTCAAGGAAAGCACAAAAGAATGCCATGTTAAGAATGAAGTGACTTACTGCGGGCATATCAACATAGTAGCTAATGTGATTGAATGCTAGTGAAAGAGGTTGAAACGGTAGAACCATTCCACTTCTTGGGCGTTTGATCGAAGAACTAGCAATTCTTGAAGAATATTTTACTGCCATTTCTGCACCTGCTCATTGTCAGTAAGGATTAGCAGCGTTAAATGAAGTGGTGTCATTGAATTGCATGAGAATTATGTGCATCTAAAATTTTCTAAAAATGTTGCAGCAAAATGAAGAAATGATTAAATGAATCTGTATTGAAATACTAAAATCTATTCAAAAGAGCTGCTGCAAATAAATTACTCAAAAACATGTTTCTGAATCAAAATTAATGTTGTTGGTTAGTTATAACCATCATTTCTCTAAATAACAATGAGATACCGTTGGAATCATCAACAAATGAGGGAAAAATAGATAGATATAAAAACCTTCAAGGATGTGCTGTCCACAGGATGAATATTTATTTTTGTTGCGGTCCGCAATGACAACTTTTGAATCACCGAAAGCTGAAATTTTTGTTTGACATTATAAGGGTTTACCAACGGAGAAAAGTTCATTCGGTATTTATTTCAAAAATCCAACGGGTATAACTTACGATTCAGATAAGTCAATGCAACAATGAATAGAAGGTTGAAGAGAAGAGAAAACCCAAGCAAGGCTCCAATGCAGATCCAAAACCAATAATCTTCTGTATAAAAGCCTCTAGATTTGAGAAGTGCTTTTCCAACTGTAGGTGCATCAATTCTAGGGTCTGTATTTGGCTGCAACACATAAAAAAGATATTTAATAATGCTTAAAGTTTATACAATACATGTAACTATAGCTAGACACAAATTTGTCTTTGCTGTTTGCAAGTATGTAAGACAGGCAGTGAGAAACAAGAATGAGAAAATTGATGCCTTACTTTACTCCATCTTTTATCTAAGAATTCGTTCATTACTATGGCATTCTGACCATACATGATGGGAGATATATAATAGCCCCATATCATCCATGGCTCAATGTCGTCTACAAGCACCAAAGAAAATAAACTGGAATAAGTATTTCTTCCGAACTATAATAGAATACGAATGTAAAAGAAGAGTAAGTGAAAAAATAACATAGTTAATCTTATTAATGCTTCCTTAAACTATATGATCTATCCAAAATTAAGAAGTGATCAATGACTTACCTTTGGCAATGATAAAACCTCCAAGCACAAATATCAGTTGCAATGTCAAGGAACCCATTGTAGTAGCAATAACTTGTGTTCTACCAACTGCGCCAATGAACCGAAATAGCGAGAGAGCCATGTGATGAATGCCAAATAAAGCCAAGAATTGTCGGAAAAATCTGATGAAATAAAGGAACAGATGTGAATTAAGAAATTGTTATCCATTCTAATCTATATAAAAAATATCAAAGCCCCCCAAAAAAAAATTAGAAAAGAAAAAAAGGAAAATTTCGAAAATGGATTTAAGCTGCTCTATAATACAAGGCTGAGCAAGAAAATTAAGGCCTCTATATTTGAAAAAAGTGCACTCAAGTTGTTACCTGTTAGCAGAAGGAGCATATCCAATTGTATAGTATGTAAGGACAATCCATATCCCTGATTCCATAAAGGATAGAGGGATCCTGAGAACCCATATAGGTAACCCGTACGCCCATGCAGGGTAGAACATAAAATCCCTTTGTTTGTAGAATACAGGAAGCCTTATAACTGTCATATATAGTTCTGCCATCCCATTAAACATCACCTTAATTAGAGTAAAAAATAGTGCTCCAAAGAATTTTTGTCCGTCTTGAACATTGCCCACTGGCGTTTGTGTTTTAAGGAACACAGTAAAGGTAATAATAGACATGACTGTTATCTCTGTTGTCTTGAATATATAAACAAAAATGTCTCGCTTGATAAACAGCCATTCTCTTGAAAAGCATGCCTTTAATAGTTCCCAGTTTGATATTCCATATTTGTTTTTCACTAAGGCATCTGGGTGGGTTTGTCTCTTATCATAAGGAACCCCAAGATCAGTCGTAAGTTGCTCTCCTATGTGAAACGAATGAAATGACTTAACAAATTTAGGGACCGAAACATATCTGTAAGGTTCATTTTTCCTAAACCAGTATTGTTGCTGGTCTTTCTTAGACGTTACTTCTTGTAAAAAATCAGCAACTCCTTTTCTTCCAGGACATTTGAAACCCATGTTTTCAAAGAATTCTAGCACGTTCTCACGTGGACCTTGGTATACAATTTGACCTTCTGACAGTAAGATAATGTCGTCAAAGAGTTCAAAGGTCTCTGGTGCTGGCTGTAGAAGAGAAATCACAGTGGTCACATCCATTATATGAACCATTTGCCTCATGAATTTGCATATCTGAAATGTGGTGGAACTGTCCAATCCTGTTGATATTTCATCCATGAAGAGTGCCTTCGCCGGTCCTACCAACATCTCCCCTATACAGAAGTTAAAACAAAATATGAATCTAATAATGAACTCCAAAGGCTTATTATATACATACCATTATATTATTTGGGAATCAGAAAAAAATCTAGGCTTTGGAAGAAGAATAGCACAAATATACGTGGGTTTTGAAGGTACCCTGAACTTATAAATGGTAATCAATCCTCTTATGTTGTGTCTTTGCAAAGAATTAATTTAAATTTCCGGGGAATGTATTTTTTATTATTTTATAGGGTTTAGTTTTTCTCCCAAGATAAAAATATATCGTGCGATCACAAAACACCAGCGTTTGCTTTGGGATTTGAGAAAAAAAATATACGGCATTTTGAAAATTTCACGTCCGAGAGAAGCAAAATTCCCAAAGCATCCTGTATTTTTACACTAAATCTCAAAATAATATAGTTTTAGAGTTAAACAAGAGAGATTATATTTACCACTTTATTTTCTTATTATTTCTTATGATTAATTTTATTATCGTTGGATCAAAATCAAATCAACGACTTTTACTTAATGTTATTTTGTAACCGTTATTTGATTTTAATTTAATAATAATAAAGTTAGTAGTAAGAGATAGTAAAAAAAAATGATAATAAATATCACATATTTCAACTTTCTCTCTTGTAACTAGATAAATATTTTCCTAATTATGTATTATATTATTTTTTTAACACACCCCTCGAGCCAAAGGACTTGTAGAATTGAAGCATGGATAATTTAGAGGCTTATCACATCAAGATATTTTTTTAGAATTTTATGAATATAATATTGCATGACACTTTTTGTGTCATGTTATAGACACATAAATATCGTGGGTCCCACTATATAGAAAAAGAGAAAAAGATTATAGTGAGTCTCACACATTTTTAAGTGAGTAGAAAAAAAAGTTATGTCATGTAAGATGACACTTCTATTTTTCTTTTTTTAAGGTTTTAAAACATAAATAATTTATACAATCCACCACACTAAGAGCCATATTTTAGATTTTGAATTAAACTTCTTATTAGAAGAATGGGCCGGAACCAAAATGTAGACCCCTTAGATGATAGAAGTTCTAACCATGTAAACATAGAGAAACAAATTCAGCTAAAAAGCTTATGATTCATTAACACCATAAGTTCCAAAAAAAAATCTTGGTCATTTATCAATAAATCAATGATAAAAGGGCATAATTTTTTAATATTGGTGTGGAACTAGAAAGTTTCATATAAAATTTTAATCATTATTTTCGTGAATTTAACAATTATAATTTATTGAATCGCACTTATTATTAATTATCAATAATTATAATCGTTAGATAGAAAATAATTTAATAGTTAAAATTTGATATCAAAATTTTTAGTTTGACACCGATGACAAAGATTCTGTCCCATGATGAAAATTTTAACCAGAAAGTCTGTAATACAGATCGATAAGATGTCATTTTAATTTTTAGGGTTTATTTTTTCTCATATTAAAAGAAATAAGTTTATCTTATAAAAATGTGTGGGCCATATTTTCTCTTTCTCTCTATTCTTCTTACGTACGTGGACCCATATGAATTCATATAATTTTATGTGTAGGAGATAAGACAAATTCATCTCTTATAATATGAGAAACAATTTTAATTGCTTATCGTTGATTTATGAATGTTTGAGATTTCATGACTTCAATTCGTTGCTTAAGGGTCTTATAGAGAAGAAATTAACCTGTCGTGAGACGTTTCTTCTGTCCACCGGAGATACCCCTTCTCATGTCATCACCAACCATAATGTCCGAACAAATATCCAATCCAAGTATCTATCGTAATACAATAGAAATCGGGTTGTATAAAAGAGGGGAAAGGTAAAAGCATGGAGATAATACTAATAAGATAAACCTGAGATTGAGACACAAACCTTGATAACATAGTCTGTAATCAAACTAGTTTTTTGGCCTGACAATGCAATAGCTTTCATGTAAGCATCAATCTCAGGGTCGGGATTAATTCCTGTTTCTCTCTCCCTTCTTGAAAGTTCCACCAACGTTTCATACCTGGTGCCAACACCCAAACAGCGTCCTGAAAAGTCTAATATCTCTCTCACTGTCATTTGTCCAAAGTGAAGGTCATGTTGACTAATATAGGCACATGTTTTTTGAGGAACAAATTCAGTTAGCTCATGGCCACAATATGTAATTCTCCCAGAATCCTGCTCACAACATTAAGCTCATTGTGTTATCAAACAAAATTACACACTAACATGATAACAAGTAAATTTACTGAATTGTACTAAGAAAAGAGTAAATTTAATGAAAAACTAGACAAGTACTAGGGGTGGCAATTCGTGTCAACACGAGACGACCTGACCCAAATTTCACACGACACGAAAAATCTCAACCCGAACACGATCTGATTAATTATTTGTGTCAAAATTCTTAACCCGAACACGACCCGCTTATTTTACAGATTGACATGACACGACACAAATAACCTTATAATGTAACCATGACCCATTATTACACATGTCGACACGACTCGACCCGACCCGAGTTTTAGAATGCTCACATTCAAAACCTGTATTTAGGCACTGATTTTACATCCAATAAAAGCATATACATCCAATAAAAGCCACTGCTGAGTGAAAAAGGTGGTTTGAAACCCTAAGTGTATGTTATTTTTTTTATACCACTCACTAAAATGACTATAATAGCCTTATACAAAAATTATTTGCGGGTCAGAACGAGTTAACGGGTTGACCCGAACCCGATACGAATTTTTTCGTGTCATTTTTCTTCAACCCGAACAGTAAATGAGTTGATTCAAACACAAAAATTTTGTTTCGGGTTCGGGTCGAGTTAGCGAGTCGTGTCAGGAATTGCGACCGCTATAGACAACCGATGAGCTAGGTAAAACTAGTCAGCTCAAACCGCTAAAACTAGGTGGCCAAGATTTGGACAGAAGAAAACAAAATTGGAGATAATGGTACATCAATAATTTATATATATATATATATATATATATATATATATATATATATATTTTTGGTAAAATAATAATTTTATATTTATCTATGAGTTCATTGGACTTAAAGGATAAATTATGTTTTAGTAAAAAATTCCATATATTTAATTATTTTTTATTAATAAAATAAGGATGATGAGAATGACTATTTAATTATGTAAATTCTGATTTCATGTAAAATGTCAATTAACTCAAAAATTTAAGTATGTGTCAAGGTTGAAAGAAAATTAATAAAATAAATTAATTGAGAAAAAGAAAACAAACTCTTAAATCCCGGTCAAGTTTCCCCGCAAGTGCCAACAACAACGTCGTTTTCCCAGCCCCTGGAGGACCCAAAAGTAAAGTCATCCTGTAATTTTCATATCAAACAAACAAGTATTATTTCAAATGTCATAATTTTTTTATTAAAAGAATAACGTACTACTAGAATGGGTCCAAAGTTCGCTCTTGGTTTATATTTCACATTTCTACTAAGTGAACTCTCAGGTAGACTCAAATGTTATAAAATTAACAAAATGAAACATTTCTCAAGTTAAAGGAAAACAAAAAAATTTCCTGACAGAGATAATTTTTTGGCATGGGTCCCACCATTCAGAGAGAAAAAAATACCAATGATCCCACATTATATATTGTCTCTGCAGTAAATTGTTTCATTTTCCGTAACTTGAGAAATGCTTTACTCTAACATAATTGTTCATTAGTCAACAAGACAGCGGTAATTTTCTTTTTGATGTTAAAATTATAAGCAGGTAGAAATTACATTTTAAAACAGGTTAATATTTTTTATGTTATAAGAAATAAATTTATATTTTATACACATATAAAAATATATGAAATTCACCAAATGGGGGTGAGAGCGACTCTCTCTGGTATCACTTTTGGAAAGAATTTAAAGTTTTAATTCTGTCAGACTAGTAGCGAAGCAAGTTATAAACCGATTAGAATTTTTTCAAAAATAAAATAAATTATATAGAATTCATATGAAGAGAAGAAATAGAAAGAGTAAGTAAGAGTCTCGTACTTTTATTTATGTATGTATAATAAATAAATTTATCGGTGAAATATTAAACCATCTTAAAATCGTCAGGCATTTTTTGTGCTTAGGTATTTTATGCAGTTCGATAAGCTACCTTGATGGTTTAACTATTCCACTAACATCTCTGAGAATCTGAATTTCTTTCTTCTTGGAAGGTGCAAGGTGAAACAATCCCAGCATACTCTGTCGTGCACAACAAATGAATCAGAATAATTATCTCAAAATTTTAAAATACCACACAAACGGGATCAACAACACATACAAAACACCGTCAAAGCCAACGCAGAAAGCATTCTTGTTTTATATCAGAAAATAAGGTTCTTGAATCACCATTAATTTATAACTTAGATTTTAGAGTAGAAACAAACCTCGAAAATGTTGAGAGTAGCATTAAGCAGAGTAGGAAGGGCTCTGCTCCCAACATACACATCTCCCTCCACTGATAAATTCTCGTAACGGACTTCAATTTTCGGAACTTCAATCCCCACCCTGTGCGTTGTAACAAATGCAAACCGTGTCAGAAAAATAAATAAATAAGAGTAATTAATAATATAAGAAAAAGAGAGGAATATTTAATTTATATTAAACAAACACCTATCAACTCTGTCTCTGAGTCTGCGTAGGAATTTCTCATTGTCTTCTTCAGCAACCTTTAATATGCTCTCCATTAGCACCTTCTTGTCGTGAAACCGAAGCCTGGTAACATCAAATTGTTCATGGACAATATTTCCATCATCAAGCAATAATCCTTTTCTCATGCGATCATATGTTGGCAAGCGGTCTATGGCGGCCAATCTGAGTTCCCTTTCGTCATACTCGTGTGAGTTCCGACCAGGGACACTGAACACGTCCGGCGATGCCTTCCACATCTCTTCAAAACTCGCAGAGAAGGAGCTCCGGCGATTGTTGGTTGATACGGCGGCGAAATCATCCTCCACCCATGACGATCCCATTGCATTTACTTTTCTAAAACAATCACCAAAGAGACAACAATTAAGTCTGTCTCACTCATACAACATGCACAAAAAATATAACTGCCTCCCCTGCTTTCACAAGTTTGTAAGCAATTATATGGTTAAGCTTAATGATATAATAATAAAAACTGTACTTGGAATTGGAAAGAGCGGGAATTCACATGAGCTTGATAACTATCTAAACTGGATATATATTAATTCATGTTTGATATCTGATATGCATGGGAACCATTATATGTCACGGTGTAATATACGTATTATATTGCCAAGTATAATCTCTCTCCACAAAATTCTCACTACCAAACTTTATATTAAGAGTCGATCTATATTAAAATAAGTTTTACTTTATATTAAGAGTCGATCTATATTAAAATAAGTTTTGCCCAATTTGACAATATTTGATGCTCTCAAACTTTATATTAAGAGTCGATCTATATTAAAATAAGTTTTGCCCAATTTGACAATATTTGATGCTCTTTGTGTAACATAGAGGGATATTATGTACTTTAAAATTTAAATTTATATGTATATTAAAAAATATATAATAGTTAATAATTATTAGAATTATTTTTATAAAACAAACCTTTAGATATAGGTTTTTTTATTTTAAAAATTAAAAAATTATTTTCGGAAAGACAATTCAAACAGGTCTCCTCTCTCTCCCCCCGTTATAGCAAAATCAAAAGAAAACAACAATTTTAACTGATGAAGATTACCTGTAACTTTAGTTCCGTTCACTCTCATATACTTTTTCCACATAGGCACAATTATTTATTGAATAACACAATAATAATATCATCATAATAAATTTGTCACCTATACACACAAACACAAAATTCCAAATTTTAACTTCACACGTGCTCCCTTATGTAATGGTATTCATCAAAATTCAAAACCATAAAATTAGGATTCACATATTAGACAGCACCCATTTCATATCTAACCTAATTTTTTTTTGTTTCGTTACCTGTTTGTTATGGTGGTGATCTGACCCCAAGTAGGGAGTGAAAGTAGTTTATCAAAAGGCTCTGTGAAGGATGCACATTTTTTTATTTGCGGATGCCAAAACTACTCCGACTAATAAATAATTGGACTCATGCATAGAAAATGGGATCCCTTAATTAATAGCAAATACCATTTGCCAAAAAAGAAATTAATAGCAAAAACCTCAATACTAGCAAAAACCTCAAAAGAAATTTAACTAGTAGTGACAGGTAAAACCAGCGTTGATTCTAGAATATGTGTACTATAGTGGTTTTGAGGTGTGGAGCTTGCTGGTCGTATGGAGAATTTAGTAATTTAATAATCATCCCTTATTTAATAAAATTTATTTACTTGAACTAATTAAATAATAAGTAGAAAGGGGAAAAAATGTGCGACCGACTATAATTCTTTCCGTATCCTTCGAATTCACTTCATAAGGGAGACACGTATTTAATTAGGAGAAATGGAAGAAATACACCGCGAGTCACGCAAAAATTGTGGCATGCTTGTTAGCAAAGATCATGCTTAAACTTTTTATATTTGTCTTTCATATTTTCCACCAATATTTGTTGGACTGATCAGTTAGGTATCTTCATATATCTTAAAATATGACTTTATATACGTTAAATGTTAAGTTGATTGCTATATTAGAGCACACTTATTTATTAAATTAGAATACACTTTTTTTAAAAGTATCTCAATAATTTAGTTTTTTTTTTTTGGTAAGCTAATTAGTTTTTTTAATAATATGTAATTTTAAAATTTTAAAAGTAAATATAAATTATTCTGGATTTATTATATATATATATATATTAATTTAAGTATTTTTAAATTTATATATATTTTTTAAATTTTATCTCAATCAATTATTTTATTTTTCTTAAATAATTTTTAATTTAACTTAAATTTAAAAATATTCAAGCACAAGATACTTACTATACTTAATACTTTCGTATATTAAATTAGAGTAACATATCATGCCATAAATATTACACGCGATTGAATTTTTTAAAACTCGTCAATCACTCTTGAAGTTTGAACTGAGTTTGAAAAACAATAACTTATTATTCTGACCTCTTTGGTTTGCTGTTTTTGTTTTCTCTCTTTGTTTGCTTTAAAAAAAAAAAAAATTATGATTACGGTCTTTGGTGAGTGGTGATATGAAGGAATAATTATCGTTTAATGTGATGATGTTTTTTTTTTTTTTGGAATTGTGATGATGGTACTGTTGACCAGGAAAGAATACCACAAGGCCCAGCGTGGGGAAAAAAAATTAGTACTCTCATTATCGCATGTATAACCAACCAATAAAAGTGTGTCATATTAATAGATATTTTTCTGGAATTTTTTTTTAATATTTTATATTATGTATTCTTCAAAATATATAATATAAAATTTCTTAACCCATTGATCAATATCCCCATCGTACTTAAAGTGCTTTCCCACCGTCGCGATCCATCCTCGCTTGTACTTTAGTCCATGCTTTTTACACATTATTTTAGGGTGGGACTTCTGTCTAATGTTCTCTCGCATGGATGAAGGTTATACAATTTAAAAAAAAAAAAAAAAATTATTCGTATTCAAAATGTTATATTGTATAAGTTTTTTTTGTTAAATTTATTTATTTTTATAAACATACACACATCTAATACAAAGTTTACAAACTCTTAATACCAAAATTATATCTTTTTTAGAACGCCTTATTATTTAATTTTAAATTATACATATTAACAATTTATATATTTTTTTGTTCCAATTTTCTTTCCACCTACAACAAATCTTGCAGGTACTAAGAAATATTTTGGGATACACAAATGGATTCATAAGACATTATATTCGAAAAAAAAAATAGAAACTCTTATAACAATGACAAAATGAAAGAGAAAAAAACTTTGTACAAGTAATTCTCAAATTAGGGATGACAATTCGGGTTGATACGACACGACATAATATAACACAAATTCGACACGAATATATTTAATACGAACAAGATATGAATTCAAAATCGGGATAAAATCTTTGACACAAACACGACCCTTTTAAGATGTCCAACTACAGTCAGGTAAACCTGCTGATTATTCTTGCTTAAGAATTTTTGGTTGTCCAACTTATGCTCATGTCAGTGAAGAGAAATTGAAGCCTAGAGCCAAAAAGTGCATTTTTCTTGGATATGGACACGGGTGAAAGGATATAGGTTGTGGTGTCCTGATCCTAACTCACCTAAGTTTCTAATTAGCAGGTATATCACTTTTAATGAAACTTTTACGCTTCATCAAAAAAAGGATTCAAATGATACAGATGCAAGCTGTAGTGAAAGTGACAAACATCAAGTGGAGTTACAATTTGATGCTTCAGAGACGATGCTTGAAGCAACACCAGAACATCCCACGGAGGAGGAGGTGCAACATGAGGAAGCACCACCATCGCAACATGTAACATCCCAAGCGCTGACGAAGGCGGAGAGTGATCGCTGGTACGAAAGGGTATGGTGTTAAAGGGCAAAGAAAACGAGCAGCTCCTGGAAGGCTTGCAGGGGGTACATGAATGAATCGAATCGACACTCGAAAGAGAGAGATTTCAAAGACTGTGCAGGTATGAGACTGCACAGTTGGGGATAACTTATAAGAATTAATTGGTACTACCTATACTAACAAGATGCATCTACTTTTCGATAGCCCGAAATAGAAGAACTCCATATATAAGCATGCTTGACTTTGAGCAATTTTGGGATGGGTGACCTCTTGGGAAGTTTTCTCAGGAAGTGTGTGAGTAAGGTTAAAACACGTTGAAAAGTCTTGTATTAGTATGTGGAGATAAACATTGGTTCCGAGCGTTATAAGTGGTATCAAAGCAGGGCCTCTCTCCCAGTACAGTGTGCCTATACTAATAAGATGCATCTACTTTTCGGTAGCCCGGAACAGAAGAACTCCATAGTTAAGTGTGCTTGACTTGGAGTAATTTTAGAATGGATAACCTCCTTGGAAGTTTTCTCAGGAAGTGTGTGAGTGAAGATAAAGCATGCTGAAAAGTCCTGTGTTAGTTTGTGGGGATAATCATTGATTCTTGAAGCTGCCAGGCGTTACACAACAGGACACTATTGCTTCTCGAAGACAACGCAGACAGATCAAGCCACCCCAGAGGTATGCTTCTGCAGATCTAGTTGCTTATGCTTTAACTATGGCGGAATCTTTTGAAGAGGAGGAGCCTTCCATTTACCGTGCTGCCATTACAAGCAAAGAATCTGTTAAATGGATTATTGCTATGACCGAAGAGATCGAGTCTTTTCACAAAAATAAGACATGAGAGCTAGTTAAACCGCCAATGGGCCAAAAGATTATTGGTTGCAAATGGGTCTTCAAAAGAAAAGAAGGAATTCTTGGAGTTGAAGATGCTAGGTACAAGGGCGTTTGGTAGCAAAATGCTACAATCAAAGAAAAGGACATCAATCAAGTCTTCTCACTGGTGGTAAAGCACACTTCAATTTGTGTTTTACTTGCATTAGTTGCCTTGCATAATTTGGAGCTTGAACAACTAGATATTAAAACTGTTTTTCTTCATAGTGAGCTTGAAGAACAAATTTACATGTATCAACCTGAAGGTTTTGTTGAACTGGAAAATGAAGATCATGTTTGCTTGTTGAATAAATTATTGTATGGGTTAAAGCAATCCCCATGACAGTGGTATAAGCGGTTTGATTCCTTTATGATCGATCATGGTTATTCTATAAGTAACTATGACAGTTGTGTGTATTTCAGGAAGCTCTTTGATAGCTCATTTTTGTATCTGTTATTATATGTTGATGATATGTTGATAGCTGCCAATGATATGTCAGAAATTTCTAAGTTGAAATCTCAGCTCAACTTAGAGTTTGAAATGAAAGACTTAGGTGCAGCTCAAAAATTTTAGGCATGGAAATTCATCAAGACCGTGAAGCAGGAAAGCTCTGTTTATCTCAGAAGAAGTATATTAAGAAAGTGCTTGAGCGGTTTGGGAAGGAAAGTTCCAAGCCGATTTGTACACCACTTGCTATGCATTTTCGCCTATCAGCGAAGTTGTCATCACAGACCGACGAGTAGAAGGAACACATGTCACGTATTACTTATGCTAGTGTTTTTGGTAGTCTTATGTATGTCATGATATGCACTCTCCCAAATATTTCACATGTTGTTAGTGTTGTTAGCAGGTATATGGAGAACACTAAAAAAAACAATGGCAGGTGGCGAAATGGATACTTCGATATTTGCGGGGTACTTCAGATGTTGGTCTGGTCTTTGATCGTAGCAGTATTAACACTTCCAAAAGTGTAGTTGGTGTTGTGAACTCAGATTATGCAGGCTATTTGGACAAGCGAAGATCCTTGATATGTTACATTTTCACTCTCACAGGATGTGCCGTTAGCTGGAAAACAACTTCACAATCAACCATTGCTCTTTCAACTACTGAGACAGTGAAAGAAGCCATCTGGCTTACAGCTTTGGTCACTGATTTAGGCTTAGAACAAAGTCTATTAGTTGTCAACTATGATAGCTAGAGTGCTATACATTTGACAAAAAATCAAATGTATCATGAAGGAACCAGACATATTGATGTCAGGTTTCGCTTCATCAGAAATATTATATATGATGGTTTTATCAAAGTGGAAAAAATTGCAACAGCGGATAATCTGGCAGACATGATGACAAAGCCTATCACGACAATCAAGTTCCACCATTGCTCGAACTTGATTGGAGCCCGCAGGACATAATTCTTTATCAGGTTTTCTTCGAGAAGATTGTATCAAAAGTTTTTTTGCAGTGGAATTCAATTTACTTTTTTATCCCTATATCTGTTGGAGGGGGGATTTGTTGTCGATTAGCTACTGTTAGCCAGCTGCAACTTTATTGTTGACAAGGTTTTTTCTTCACATACAACCATAATTTTTTGACCATTTGTGCAATTGGAGCCTCAACTTTTTTGTAGCAGCAATTTTAGTTAGGTGCAACATTAGGTAGCTGAAATCATCTTCAAATGGAAGATGCCGTGTGACTAACTCTCACCAAGATTAGCAACCACATTAAGTACAATATATAGGGCTTGGAAATTCATTTGTCAAGCATCGAAGAAGTATCAAAGTGTGAGTAAACACTTAGTGAGAGAAAACACTTCTTATACTTTCCAATTTATACCCAATTTTATGTATTATCCTTCTAAGGATTATTGGGTGTATTAGGGTTTGGGGTTTGAATGTGAGTTTCCACTTTTGTACTATATTTCATCTATAGTTAAACTTTGATCTATCTTTGTCTGTGGACATAGGCACATTGTTGAATCACATTAAATACTCGTGTCCTGTGTGTGTGTCATTTACTTTCTCTTTTAGTTTCTCTATCTCATATTTAGCTTAAATCGATCCGTTTTCGTAACACAGATTGATACATGACACGATATGAATCTTTTCGTGTCAGTTTTTGCCAACACAAATGAATTTGAAAACACCCCAATACAGAATTTTTCGCGTCATTTGTGTCAGTAAGTCGTGTTGAAAATTGTGACCCCTCCCTAAAATTGATATGGTTTTATCTCAGGCTATCTTCTTTGGAAGTTTATGAATTTGATGCCATAGGCAAACACGAAAAAGAAGAGGAGAACCCAGCCTACATGAGCAGCAGCAACCGCTGGAAGGAAGTCATAGTCATAACCAAAACTTTGTTTAAGGAATTCCTTCAATCCCATGCTTCCAGCTCCTGGTATCTCCACTTCTGCAATTCTGTCACCCAGTTGTGAGGTAATAAGGCCATACAATGTCCAAGCAACAGGAGAAGCCCAATAGTACCATCTCCACCATATAGGGATTTGCTGAAACATTTAAGAGAATTTTAAGTTTTCATATGCAATAGAAAATGTCTCTTTTCAAGAATTAATTTATAAATTACATATCAATATGGCAGATCACTTACCGTCCTAGGAATGATAAAGCCAGAAAACAAATTCCAGATTTTGAAGAAGAAGCACATACAATTAGCAGCAACGTGGAGACCTGGTGTTAGTGCAACAAGCATCATCCCATACAACGTGAAGTAGATAAAACTCATCAGAATATAATAGTAGAACCAAAAGAAGTTTGATGCCTTCCAATCAAACCCAATCATGGAGTAAAGGATTAGAGTGTAAATGGTTGTTTGAATTGCATTATAAATTGCCTCTACAGCCACCTGCATAATCAATGAAATACTTTAGTTCGAATATATTTTCTTTCTTTTCCATTGGGACGAAGCCTTTATCCATGGAACTTGTCTAACAAAGATTTGTCATTTCAAAAGCAGCATAAACTTATTTCAATAAGTATAACAAAATTAAATTTATTAGTTTTTTTGTTGAATCCATTGCAAGGATGTCTTAAGATCACTCTTCCTTTGCTTTTGTACCTGGCCAAATGCATAGGGCAACACAGAATACATCCCTGCTGCTCTCTCACGATAGAAGACAGTTCTTTCAATGGCAACAACTGATTGCACCGTTGCAGCGTTCATGGCTCCAAGAAACATCACAGCAGTTTGCATGCCTCCCAAAAGATTCATTAAATCTTGTTGTTTATGGCTGCCAACAAATTTTTTTACATAAACATCCTATGTTAAAATTCACTTGAAATGCCAATTTTAATGTCAAAGGCAATGAATTAGTAGAATACCAAACACGAGATAAGCTCGGTACGCAAAGCCTTCTTCAAAATATAGACAAGTTGAATGAATACTCAAAATGTCAATGACTTACGTCTTTTTGGCTTTTTTCCAGAATATTATACCGAACATTACTCCAATGACTATGGTCACGAGGAATCGGACGACATTATACTGAGGATTTCTCCAATAGGACCAATGTTGTTTCCAGAAATTAGCTTTGCACTGAACAAAAAACGATTGGGAATACTTGGTTGGGAAGTACAACTCCTTTGAATGTGGTGCAGGAGTACTGAGCTCCTTGATAAGTTCTTGATTCCTCCTGAAGAAAGCAGAGAGAAAACCAGGTTATAATGCTAGAATTCTTATTTCATATAACTTACAAGCATGCAAATAATTAATAGATGAAAAAACTTACTGGTAAAGGTTAGAATTAGCATAAATCTCTGCAAAATTGACATCGAGTTGAGCCTCCATTGAAGTAGAGCTGATATCAAGCATCCATGTGGCGGGATTATAACCATCCTTGATTTTTGGAACCCCATGGATAGCCTGAAATAAGTACATGTACATTTGATCTATAGCAACTTTTCTTGCTGAAATTATAAGCAGACCACGGTGCTCAAGTATGGAGCTAAGGTCTAAAGACTTCAAAAAGGATAGACACAGAAAAACATCAAGACTCACATCAAAATATTCTACGAGCTTATGTGAGCGGTGACCAAGAGGTCCGGCATAGATAACTTGTCCTCCTGTTTTCATCAACAATAGCTACAGTAACAAAGAAATCAAAGTTGAAGATTTGGAATAATCAACCAAAGAATAACACAAAATATCTACAGCTACTGAGCCAAGATTTGCCTCATCAAAAGCTTCGAAAATGTCTATGCTTGGTTGGTGAATTGTGCACACAAATGTTCTCCCCATGTTAACTGCATTTCTCACTGTTCGCATAACAATAGCAGCAGCTCTAGCATCAAGGCCAGATGTAGGTTCATCCATAAAGATGATTGAAGGGTTGGCAACCAGCTCTACAGCAAAAGTAAGTCTTTTCCTTTGTTCTGTTAATAGACCATTCATGCCTGGAAGCCCCACCAGAGCATCTCTGATTGGTTTAAGCTCAACCAATTCCATAACTTCTTCAACAAACGTCTGCATCATCAATATAAATAGAACAAAATCAAAATTCTATGGAGAAAGAGTTGAATTAAAAACTTAGTTGTTAATGACCATTATGACAAAGCTTGTTCCAACAAACCTTTCGTGTTTGTGACTTTAAATCTGATGGAAGACGAAGCCACGCTGAAAATAAGACTGATTCGTAGACAGTAACATGTGGAGAATGAATGTCATTCTGTTCGCAGTAACCGCTAACACGAGCAAATGTTTCTTGGTTCTTTGGATAACCTGATATACTGATACTTCCTTCAATGTATCCACCGGTTTTTCTTCCAGCTAATACATCCATGAGGGTTGTCTTTCCAGCACCACTAATACCCACAAGTGCTGTCAATATGCTTGGTCTGAAAACACCACTTACATCTCGTAGCAGTTGAAGTCTATCCTTGTTGATTCCTTGACTTCTCACTTCCTGATGTGATAGAAGTCATAAAAAAATAATCAAAAGCTTTACTATGAAGAACAATAATACGTCCCAACAAATTTCACTGGATTACTAAAGTTCAACTTTTCAGTGAAAACTCCCAATGATTTTTATAAACATATAAAGACAATGAATTTTATATGAATATATTTACATGATCGAAGATAGGGGGCAAACGGGAGCAGTGGTAAAAATGATTGAAAGGAACAATAAATTTTATATTATATTCTATTACGGGGAGTGGTTTTTTTTTTATATTTACATGATCGAAGAGAAGAACAATAAATTTTATATTATATTTATGCATTCAAGAAAGCTTAGCCCCTAATGCATTCAAAGAAGCATTCAGAGAAGATAGGGATATACACAAGAAAGAAATTTTTAATAATCAAAAACACGTAAAGGTAAGAAAAAAACGAAAGAATGCCATTTTAGAATCGAGTGACTTACTGCAGGCATATCTACATAGTAACTAATATGATTGAATGCAAGTGAAAGAGGTTGAAACGGTAGAACCATTCCTCTTTTGTGGTCTTGGTTCGAAGAACTAGCAATTTTAGAAGATTTTTTTCCTGCCATTTCTGTACCTGCTTTTTATTAGAAAGGATTAGCAGCATTAAAGGAAATAGTGTCATTGAAATGCATGAGAACTATGTGCAGCTAAAATTTTCTTAAAATTTTGCAGCAAAATGAAGAAAAGAACCTCTATTGAAACACTCAAATCTATTCAATAGTACTAATTCAACTAAATTACTCAGAAACAAGTTTCTCAGCCAAAATTAATGCTACTGATTATTAATAACCATAATCTCTTAATATAACAACGAGATACACTTGATAGATAGATATACAAACCTTCAAGGACATGCTGTCTAGAGGATGAATTTTTAATGTGCTCGTCACCTTCATTCGCAATGACTGCTTTTGAATCACCAACAGCTGAAATTTTGGCTTGACATTATAAGGGTATACCAAATGTGAAAAATTAATTTTTAAAATCCAAAGGATATCACTTACGATTCAGATAAGTCAATGCAACAATGAATAGAAGGTTGAAGAGAAGAGAAAACCCAAGCAAGGCTCCAATGCAGATCCAAAACCAATAATCTTCCGTATAAAAGCCTCTTTTGAGAAGTACTTTTCCAACTGTAGGTGCATCATTTCTGGGGTCTGTATTTGGCTGAAAAAGATAAAAAAAGATATTTAAAAATGCTTAAAGTTTGTAGAATAGATGTAGCTAACGATATATACAAATTTGCCTTTGCTTTTCGAAGTAGGTAAGACAGGCGGTGAGAAACAAGAATAAGAAAATAGATATCTTACTTTACTCCATCTTTTATCTAAGAATTCGTTTATCGTAATAGCATTCTGACCATACATAACGGGAGATAGATAATAGCCCCATATCATCCATGGTTCAATGTCCTCTACAAGTACAAAAGAAAATAAGCTTCAATAAGTATATGTTTGAACTATAGAATACGATTGTAAAATAAGAGTAAGAAAAACTAACATATTTAATCTTATTAAAGCTTCCTTAAACTATATGATCAATCCCAAATTAAGAAGTGATCAATGACTGACCTTTGGCAATAATAAAACCTCCTAGCAGAAATATCAGTTGCAAGGTCAATTTAACCAGTGTATTAGCAACAACCAGTGTTCTACCAACTGCGGCAATGAACCGAAATAGAGAGAGAGCCATGTGATGAATGGCAAATAACGCCAAGAATTGTCGAAAAAATCTGATGAAATAAAGGGACAAATGAGAATTAAGAAATTATTATCTTTCAAATCTATATAAAAACTAAGAAACCAATAAAAAAAAAAACTTAAATAACGCCAAGAATTGTCGGAAAAATCTGATGAAATAAAGGGATAAATAAGAATTAAGAAATTATTATCTTTCAAATCTATATAAAAACTAAGAAACCAAAAAAAAAAAAAAAACTTTTGCAAAACTAATTTAAGATGTTTTCCAATGAAAAGCCTGGTATACTGAGAAAAGTACACTCATATTACCTGTCAGCAGCAGGAGCATATCCAATTGTATAGTATGTAAGGACAACCCATATCCCTGATTCGATAAGGGAGAGAGGGATCTTGAGAACCCATATAGGTATCCCGAACGCCCACGCTGGGTAGAACATAAAATCCCTTTGTTTGTAGAAGACAGGAAGCCTCGTTACTATCATGGGTATTTCTGTCATCCCATTAATCATCACCATTACTAGAGTAAAGAATAGTGCTCCAAAGAATTTTTGACCATCTTGAACAGTGCCCACTGGCATTTCTGTTGTAAGAAACACAGTGAAGGTAATAATAGATATGATTGTTATCTGTGTTGTCTTGAATATATAAACAAAAGAGTCACGCTTCATAAGCAACCATTCTCTTGAAAAGCATGCCTTTAATAGTTCCCAGTTTGATATTCCATATTTGTTTTTCACTAAGGCAGCTGGGTGGGTTTGTCTCTTATCATAAGTAACCCCAAGATCAGCCCGAAGTCGCTCTCCTATGTGAGACAAATGGAAGGATTGTACAAATTCAGGGACTGAAACATATCTGCAAGGTTCGTCTTTTATATACCAATATTGTTGTTGGTCTTTCTTAGACGTTACTTCTTGTAAAAAATCAGTAACTCCTTTTCTTTCAGGACATTTGAAACCCATGTTCTCAAAGAACTCTAGTACGTTCTCACATGGACCTTGGTATACAATTTGACCTTCTGAAAGTAGGATAATGTCATCAAAGAGTTCAAAGGTCTCTGGTGCTGGCTGTAGAAGAGAAATCACACTGGTAACATCCATGGTATGAACCATTTGCCTCATGAACTTGCATATTTGAAAAGTGGTGGAACTGTCCAATCCCGTTGATATTTCATCCATGAAGAGTACCTTTGCCGGACCTACCAACATCTCCCCTACACCACGAGTTACAACCAAATCAGAATTAATAATGAACACCAAATGCTTATATACATGCCATTATATTAGTTGGAAATTGGAATGATTCTAGGCGTTGTAAAGAAACCATGTTAGATGAAGCTACTTTTTATTATTATTTTTTATATCATTATTGCTAATAATTGATCAATAAATGACAGATTTTTTCATTTAATAAGTTCATGTTAAACAAGAGATAGAGGATCATTCCCTTCTTAGAATACAACTTCACGGGTCAATTATCAGACGTTTGGAGATAATTATTTAATGACTTAAGTTCGTTGCTTAAGTCTCAAATATAGAAGAAATTAACCTGTCGTGACACGCTTCTCCTGCCCACCAGAGATACCCCTTCTCATGTCATCACCAACCATGATATCCGCACAACAGTCCAATCCAAGTACCTGTCAGAATATGGTAGAAGTCAGTTTATAGGAAACACTGGAAAGATGGAAGCATAGAGGTAATACTAATAAGATAAAGCCGAGACAGACAGACATAAACCTTGAGAACATAATCTGTAACCAAACTAGTTTTTTGGCCTGACATTGCTGTAGCTTTCATGTAAGCATCAATCTCAGGGTCTGGCTTAATTCCAGCTTCTCTCTCCTTTCTTAAAAGTTCCACTAACATTTCACACCTGGGGCCAACACCAAGACAGCGTCCTGAAAAATCTAGTATCTCTCTCACTGTCATTTGTCCAAAGTGAAGGTCATGTTGACTAATATAGGCACATGTTTTTGGAGGAACGAATTCATTTAGCTCATGGCCACAATATGTAATCCTCCCAGAATCCTGGCCATAAACATTAAGCTCATTTTGTTATAAAACAAAATTACACATTAACATGATAACAAGTAAACTTACTGGAAAACTAGATAACCAGTGAACTCAAACCGGTAAAACCATCCAGCCTTGATTTAGATAAAAGAAACAAAATCGGGTTTTTTTTACAATAAAGAAAATTAATAAAAAAATAATTGAGAAAAGGGAAACGAACCTTTAAATCCCGGTCAAGTTTCCCTGCGAGTGCTAACAACAATGTTGTTTTTCCAGCCCCTGGAAGACCCAAAAGTAAAGTCATCCTGAAATTTTCATTTCATAAAAACAAATATTATTTCAAATGTCATAATTTTTTTATTAAAAGAATAACGTACTACTAGAATGGGACCTGAAAAAGCAAATAAAGTTCGCTCTCACGTAGACTCAAATCTTTATAAAATTGAGAAAATGATTTTTCATGTATCGATCAACATGAGAAAGATAATTTTCTCTTTGATATTAAAATTGTAAGCTGGCAGAAATTGCACTTCCGGAAACAACTGCAGCGTTCAAAAGTCAAGCATTATTGTGCCCAAGAAATTGGTAAAATATTAGGGCTCGTGAACTTGTCAGAAAAGGAGAATTGTTGAATGTTTCCTAATCGGGGTGAAGTATCTCAACATAACCATGACAGAAGATGCTATAATATGGATAATATGGTCTCGAGTGAACTGAGAATGGAGGAGAGGTGAAGAGGGCACAGTTATAGAAAGTGAGGAGAGAGTTTGGCAGAGTTTCTGCAAGTGAAGCCATGAAGAAAAGTTTATCCCACAGATGGGAACAAATATTTATAGAATGATAAAGTTTATAAAAAATGAGATAAAATAATAGTTTGGGAAAAGTTCAGCCTGAATCACATATTATAGGTATGGATATTTGGTAAAATAATTTTTTTTTATTCTCGGTATGAATCGGTTTAATTCTTTTGCTGGGAACAGAAAAAAAAAAAAATTAAGAAAATTTTTACTTTTTTTGTTTCCGGATATTTAGAAACATTTTTTTCTCTCCATCACTCTCCTCCTCTACCATCATTACCACCACTACCATTTTTTCGACACGACCACCGTCACCATGGTCATCGCCGTCTTACCACTAGTTTCGTTGTCACCACCACTTTCACCCATCACTACTATCATGCCACCGTCACCACCACCACCACAACTTCCATCGCCGCCACCAATACCATCACTATTATCGTTACCACCATTACCGCCATTAACCACCATCACTACCACTACCGCCATTAACCACCATCACTACCATTACTGCCACCGTCACCATCACCACGCCACTGCCACCACCATCATTGCCACCAATACCACCACTCCGACGCCACCGCTACCATCACCACCATTGTCACCAACTACCACTACCATTGCCGCAGCCACTACCGTCCCCACCACCGCCACCAACCATCGGCACAGCCATTACCGTCACTACTACCACCCCCGCCACTACCATCACCACGACATCGCCATCGCCGTCACTTCCGCAATCACTGCCGCCACCACCATGATGCAATCACAACCACCACCACCATGCCATTGCCACCATTGTCACCGCCACTAACTCCACCAACCAACATCCCCACCACCGTTGTCGCTGTCACTGCTGTCACCTCCACCACCACCATCCCCACCACTACCACCGCCATCGCCTAGTCACTACCATCACAACCATCACCACTATTATCACCACGTCACAGCCACCACTATACCGTCGCCGCCACCACCACCACCCCTGCCGCCACTACCACCACAACTATACCATATGAAAAGGAAAGTGATGATCCAAATTTTTTTTATATTTAATTAGAATTATTTTTTATTATATTATGGGGTAAGATATTGTAACAATCAATTAGTGTTACTACCAATCAATTTCACCGTTAGATCGATTATGTTGATCCAACGGTTATATTTATTTTCATCTTTATATGGTTATGATTCCCCATATTTAATGTGAAAGTATTAAATATGGGAAATCATAACCATACAGAGGTAGAAATAAATATAAAGTATTAAATACGGAGAATCATAACCATACAAAGATGAAAATAAATATAACCGTTGGATCCACATAATCGATCTAACGGTGAAATTGATTGGTAGTAACACTAATTGGTTGTTACAATATCTTTTTCCTTATATTATTTGTTGTGTTATCAAACACAATTCTTATTCTCGGAATAAAAATAGAACATTATCAAACATATTTTTTTCTCAGAAACTGTTCCAAAACACAAAAATAAAAAAGAATTGTTTCTTTTCAGAAACAGTGCTAGAGAATAGAATGATTGTCATACACATCCATATTCTTGTGGTTTGCAGAATGGAAAATCATCATGTCCTTATGCTTAACATTATTAAAAATTACCCAATCCTTCCAATTTTGCCCTTGAAAACACTATTTAATAAAATAAAATTTAAAATCTTGCCCAACTACTATATCCCTTAAAGATTTGCCACGTCCCTTAAGCCATAAAAGACATATTTTTTTTAACTAGCTTTTTCAATGTATTATATACATAATTTTAGACTTAGATGAAATTTTAAAAAATATGAATCAAAGAATGAATATTTAAAATTATAAAAAAATACATAATTAATTTGTGCAAATTCTAAAATATAACTTTTAAAAATTTAAATTGAAAAAAATCCATAATTAATTTTAAAAAATAAAATTATAAAAAAATTAAGAATGACATTGTTTTAAAAATATATACTAAGAAATTAAATAACTCTTAAAATAATAAAATATTATATGTAAGAGCAGTTTTTTACGCTTTTAATAAAAATAAAATAATAGTAAAACCTCCCGATGTGAGACGAGACAAATGAATTTAGTGTGTATATATATATATATATATATATATATATATATATATATATATATATATATATATATATATATAAGTTAATTCGATTAGGATGAAAAGGAAAGTCATGTTCAACCAATACAATGGGCACGAAGCCTTTATACCATGGTCATTTATAACTGTATACTTAAAAATAAGTGAATGTTTTTTTTTTTTTTTTTTTGATACACATGAAAACTGCAACCTGGTTTCCTTCACGATACGAAACTTTTTACTGGAAATGTTGTGAAATACTTTATAACCAATCATAATTTGAAAAAAGAGAGAGTATGATTTAAAAAGCAAATGAGTAATCAGCAAAATGTAATATTTTTTCAATATTTTTTAAGTCATTTTACAAAACACATTCGTATCATTTTTTCCCCGTTTTGTGTCATAGAATAGGGAAAAGGTTGTCAATGTCCAGTTTAAATAAACTAGTTCAGATAAATGTTCCTTTTATGTCTTAAGAGATGTGGCAAATTCTTAAAGAATATGGTAGCCGGGCAAGATTTTAAGTTTTAATTTATTAAATAGTGTTTTCTGCTCACAAAAAGAGAGAAGTGTTTTTGGGGACAAAATTGGAAGAATTGAGTAATATTTAACATTGTTAAGTAAAAGGACACCATGATTTTTCTTTTTGCAAATCACAGAGCATATGTGATAAAAAAATTATAGGATATAGGTGATTCTAAAGTAAACGACAAGGGTATTGGTGAACTTTTTTCTAAAGGGGCGTTTGGTAGAAGACATTTTTTTTTTATCCAGGAATCATGATTACTGGGAATATAATTGAAAAATGAGTTTTTTAAGAATATTACCAAAAAATTATTTGGTAGGTCAAAATATTTCCAAGAATGCTGGGTTAATTTTTCTGATGTTATGTTTGGTTGAATGTTAAATATTGCTGAGAATATAAATCGAATTCACAAAATTAACCCTGCTCAAAACTCACCACCAAACCCAGGAATGAAATGTCATTTTTTTATTTCTCTAGTACCCCTTCTTTGCACTGTTCATGTCTTCAATTTGATGGATAGAAGTTCCTCAATTTTTCATAGATGCCATTGTAAATGAGCCACGATCCAGAGTATATGGAGAAAGTGGGGGGTAATTTTGTCCGAAAGAGGTTGGGAAATTTTCCCACCGGATGAGATTTCAAAAATATCATATTTTGAGTAGTATTTTAATTTAAAAAATACACACAAAATCAAATCCCAGGATTTTAACTTTCCCAGGATAATTTCATTTTAGTGCGTACCAAATAATGCATTCCTATTTACCCTACAAAGGAATACCAGAAATATAAAAAAAATCCAACTACCAAACCGGCTATGCCTATGGACCCCACGGAGACGAGGTTGAGTGACTATGAGCACGAGAGTCCAAGTGCCGGGTACTGTGTTTTGGTCTTCCTCGTCCCTAACACTAAAATTGTGTAAGCGCGCGGGCAGCCAAAAAAAGTCTTTAAGGCCTTTTTTGTGGTAGGATATTTGTCGATTTTTAATCTTTAAAATTCTATAATTTAGTGGTTTGGGTTAGAGTTAGTTTGTAGATCAAAATTTCTTCATTTAAAAATATAAAAAATATATAAATTTACATATTTATACACAAAAAATAAATTATATAAGTAAAAATAATTTTTTAGCCATAATATATTTTAACAAGAAATTTCATCTCTGCATCAATAAAATTAAAATTTTATGTTCACGTCTAAGCATGTTGCATATCTAAATTTGCATTGAAACATATTGCGATGAAATTTTTTTCGTCGAAAAAAGAAGCCATAACATAATATTTATTTAATAAATTCTGTTAAAAATTTCGATGGAAATCATTTTAGTTTGGTGCAGAATTTAACTATAATTCCAATGAAAATTTCGATGAAAAATAATTTCGTCAAAAATTTAGATGGAAAATATTTTTGTCAAAAAATTTTGTCGCAGTTTGTAATGGAACTTAACTAGAATTTCGTCAAAAAGTTCGGAGGAAAATTATTTTGTAGAATAAAAATTTCGACAAAAATGTTTCTATAGAAAATTTTTGACATAAATAATCCCATAAAATATTTCGAAGGAAAATAATTTCGTTGAAAATTTTCTACGAAAAAAAAATTTCATCGAAAATTTTATGGAATTTAATTCTGTAAAAAATTTCTGTTATTGATTATGATCGAATCTTTTTCCTTCCCTAATTTCATCTTTATTTTCGACGAAATTCTGTTTGCGTTGAAAATTTTGTTATTATTTTTGACAAAATATTTTTCAGATAAATTACGTCGATAATTGCGTCTTTTCTAATAGTGATTGAATATGTTAATTTTTTTTTTTTTATGAAATTATGATTTTGAATGACCTGTAAACTAACCCTAATTTATAGTACTTTTGGCGCGTGTGAGATTTTATTGTTAAGGATCATTTGGCCCTCCTAGTTGTTTGGCCCTAAACCACACATGTTAGGGCTTAATGTAACCGGCCGACCCATTTTAATAGATCACATTTTTATTTTATTTTTTTCGTGAAGAGATTCACTTTGCAGTTCGATAACTTTACCTTGATGGTTTAACGATTCCACTGACATCTCTAAGAATCTGAATATCTTTCTTCTTGGAAGGTGCAAGGTCAAACAATCTGAGCATATTCTGCTGTGCATAACAAATGAATCAGAACAATTATCTGAAATTGAAACAGCATTAATACTCTCAAAAGTTTTAAAAACCACACAAACAGGATAACAGCATACAAAGCATTCTTGTTTTATGTCCGAAAATAAGGTTCTTGAATCACCATTACTGGTTTAGATTTTAGAGTAGAAGCAAACAAAATGTGAGTACCTCGAGAATGTTGAGAGTAGCATTAAGCAGAGTAGGAAGGGCTCTGCTCCCAACACACACATCTCCCTCCACTGATAAATTCTCATAACGGACTTCAATTTTCGGAACTTCAATCCCCACCCTGCGTGTTGTAACAAATGCAAATCGTGTCAGAAAAAAAATAGTAATAACAATAAAAGAAAACGAGAGAAACATTAATATTAAACACCTATCCACTCTGTCTCTGAGTCTGCGTAGGAATTTCCCATTGTCTTCTTCAACAACCTTCAATATTCTCTCCATTAGCACCTTCTTATCGTGCAACCCAAGCCTGGTAACATCAACTTGTTCATGGACAATCTTTCCATCATCAAGCAATCCTTTTCTCATACGATCAAAAGTTGGCAAGCGGTCTATGGCGGCCAATTTGAGTTCCCTTTCATCATACTCGTGTGAGTTCCGACCAGTGACACTGAACACGTCCGGCGATGCCGTCCACATCTCTTCAAAACTGGCAGAGAAGGAGCTCCGGCGATTGTTGGTTGATATGGCGAAATCATCCTCCACCCATGACGATCCCATTGCGTTTACTTTTCTGAAACAATCAACAAAGAGACAAAAATTAAGTCTATCTCACTCATACAACATGCGCAAAAAATATAAGTGCCTCCCCTCATTTTACAAGTTTGTAAGCAATTATATGGTTAAGCTTAATGATATAATAACAAAAACTGTACTTGGAATTGGATAGAGCGGGAATTCACGAGCTTGATAACTATCTTAACTGGATATATATATTAATTCATGTTTGATATCTGATATGCTTTGGTAACCATTATATGTGACGGTCTAATATAGTAGTATACGTATTATATAGGGACGGTCTAATATAGCAGTATTATAGTATACGTATTATATTGCGACGGTCTAATATAGTATTATACACATATTATATTGCGAAGTATAATATCTCTCTATATATATGTATGTATGTGTGTAATTTAAAAAATAATAATAATTAATGTAACTAAATAAATTAAAAGAAAATAACAATTTTACGTGATGAAGATTCAACCTATAACTCTAGTTCCGTTTACTCTCATTCTTTTTTCCATATAGGCACAATTATTTATTGAATAACACAATAATAATAATATCATAATAGATTTGTCACCTATACACACAAACACAAAATTCTAAATCTTAAATTCACACATGCTCCCTTATATAATAGTATTCATCAAAAATCAAAACCTAGGACTCACATATATTAGACAACACCCATTTCATAATTATTCTATCCTAAGGATAGAAATGTCTAATCAATAAACTAGCATGTTGATCATGTTGAATCTAAGTGCCCCTTCACATATCTATGGATTAGATATATTTGAGTGTAACAAATTACTATACATGAATAATAACGGTTTTAGCAGAGGGGTGGTGTGTGTGCATAATGATAGCATAATAGTAGTGAAGGAAAAATTTCCATACCTGTAGGTTTTACCTCTTATTTATACGATTTACATGTGGATAGTAGAGTTATGGAACTTTGATACCTCCTCTGAAAGTCCATGTTCAGGTTTATTGCTGTTAGGGGTGTAAATGGGTCGAACAGTTTGTCAGGGGGCCAAGGCTTGTCTTGCTTTAAGCTTGGCTTTGTTTGACTTGTTTAATAAATTAAACCGGCTCAAACTTAAAAAAAAAATTCGTTTAGCAAACAAGCTCAAAATTTTAATTTAATGAGGCTTGACTTGAAAACTAGTGAGCTGATATAATATATTATTATAATTAATAAATAATATATTTTTATGTCAATCAATCATTAATCCTACTTTTGTAACCCTATTTTTTTATTATTGTCTATTGACATTCTTTAATGGTCATAGTTTCACAATCAAATTCTTTTACTATTGATCTCACCTCTCCTCCCGCGTTCACTCACCTAAATGCATAGGTTCATAACAATATCCAACCTAAAAAATTTGTTTCGTTGCCTGTGGTTATGATGGTGATCTGGCCCCACGTAGGGAGTAAAATTATATCAAAAGGCTCTGTGAAGGATGCACATTTTTTTACGAGAAAAATATTTATTCTTTTAAATGACATAATTTATGTAATTTCACTCTCACAAGGTGTGACTCATATTTTTTTTTTTTGTCAACTCTCTCTCTTCCTTTATTTATCTTTTTTTCTATCTTAAAATGACATAACTTTACATCCTTTAAAATGACAAACATTTTTTTTTTTTTATTTGCATATGTCAAAACTACTCCGACTAATGGATAACTGGACTCATGTATAGCAAATAGGATCCCTTAATAGCAATACCTCAATACTAGTGACAGGTAAAACCAGTGTTGATTCTCCGAAGACTTTGAGAATATGTGTACAATAGGGGGTTTGAGGCGTGGAGCTTGATGGTTGTATATAATAAGTAGAAAGGGGAAAAAAAATGTGCGACCGACTATAATTAACTCTTTCCTTATCCTTCCAATTCACTTCATAAGGGAGACACATTTAATTAGGAGGAGTGGAAGAAATACACCGCGAGCACGCGAAAATTGTGGCATGCTTGTTTGCAAAGATCATGCTTAAACTTGTTATATTTGGACTTCAATTTTTATGAGCACATATCAAAAACCTATTAGACCCTGGCAGGCACCCAGATGGCAGGTACTTTGAGCCATTTTCTCTTTTTTTAAGGTAACAAAACGAAGTCAGATTAGGAGATACTCTTGCTCTTAACTTTTGTTCCCTTTCTTCTTCCACTGATATTGTGACTTTTATATATCTTTCAATATCATCAAAATGTACCGCTAACAGAAATTGAAAACTATGTCATGGATAACTCAATATGGATAATAGGTCAGACGATTTGGAGCTCATTGAAATTAAGAAGCCATGGATATCTCCCATGTAGTAGACTAGTGGGTTTTGTTGCGCTTTGAGTGCTAGATAGATGGTTTTCTGTGCTTTGGATTTTCGATATTACGTATTGCAAGAAAAATTATACACAAATATAAGTTATTACATTTGACGTTAGTATGTTTGACATGCTTCGAATACGACTGTTACCTAGTTTAATAAAAGAAATTTTTGGATTGGAATTGAACTTCCTATCTTAGGCATTTAAATAAGCATTTTACTTGTGTAAAATTATATGGGTTATGTTAGGAAGCTGCATATATCTTAAAAGTTAAAAACATTTTTCAAATTGCTGGACGTCTAGATAGTAATTCTGATCGTTGATTCTCATTTATTTTCCGTATTTAATACTTTCACTCACCTTTATATAGTTATGATTCTTAGCTGGACGTCCAACAACTTTGAAAAAAGTATTTCCATCTTAAAATATGACTTTATATACGTTAAATGTTAATTTGATTGCAAGGTTAGTGGTTTTTATCCAAGAGTCCACACTTATTATTAAAGGGTTTAATATTTATTAAATTAGAATACACTTTTTTTAAAAGTATCTTAATATTTTATCTTTTTTAGATGATGTCATTCTAACATTTTAAAATTTTAAATTTAAATTATTCTGGATTTATTATATATATATATATGTCCATTATAATTTAAGTATTTAAAAATATATATATATATATATATATATATATATTTAAATTTTAACTCAATCAATTATCTTATTTTTCTTAAATAATTTTTAATTTATTTTTAAATTTAACTTAAATTTAAAAATATTCAAGCACAAGATACTTACTATACTTAATACTTTCTTCTAATAAATTAGAGTAACGTATCCTGCCATAAATATTACACGCATGCGATTGAATTTTTTAAAACTCGTCAATCACTCTTGATGTTTAAACTGAATTTGGTGAACAATAACCAATGATTCTGACCTCTTTGATTTGTTGTTTTTGTTTTCTCTATGGGCATAGCCCTCTTTGTTTACTTAAAAAAAATTATGATTGTGGTCTTTGTTGAGTGGTGATAAGAAGGAATAATTATTGTTTAATGTGATGATGGTGTTGACCAGGAACGAATACCACAAGGCCCATCATTGGGATCCATCCTCGCTTGTACTTTAGTCAATTCTTCCACATTATCTTAACCTAGTCACATATTATTTTAGGGTGGGACTTCTGCCTAATATTCTCTCGCATGGATGAAGATGTAAACAATTTTAAAGCGTTATAAAAGATTGAAAAATCATTGCAAACCTCTGGCGGCAACATGCTATGGGGTGGTGCTCCCTGACTGTTGCTTCAGGTGGTATTCATGTTAGGCACATGTCAGCTCTGACTCATTGCTATTACCCAAACAAGCATGAAACGTATGTTTGCGTATTCGTTCATAGGTCAAATTGAATATGTTCCATTCTATTTAGGATTAAGAATAGGCATAATCGGAAGGTGAAAGCAATTTTAATGATTTATATTATTCTTCAACACACTCCCTCACATAACAGCTCTTTGATCTTGAAACATAAATATTGCATAGGACCAATTTTTTTTAATTTTACCTTATACTTATTTAATTCCACAAGTAGAGGCAATGAGGATCGAACTCGTGACCTTATGGCCACTAAAGCTCTGATATCATTTAAAGAATTATTCTAACCCAAAATCTTAAGATATTAGGTGAAAGTTTTTTTAATGATTTTTATTATTTTCTAATATAAGGATATACAATTATTTTGAAAAACAAATTGTTCACATTCAAAATGTTATATTACATATTTTTTTTTATAAATATATTTATTTATTTTATAAACATACACACATCTAATACAAAGTTTACAAGTTTTTATTACAAAAATTATATCTTTTTTTGAAACTTATTATTTAATTTTAAATTATACATATTAACAAGTTAAGCAAAAATAACAATAACTTTATGCTCGCTTGTTCACAATTTTCTTTCCACCCAACTAATCTTGCAGATACTAAGAAATATTTTGGGATAATCAAATGGGGAAAAATCGTTGGTGCTACCAGTGCACTGAAATTTAATTCATCAGTAGTTTATTTATTTTATTACATATAACTATATAAGCAAATCCTGGGCAAATTTCTAGACACCCAAGATCCACAACGTATCCTAGTATAAATAAACTATCGTCGCACTAAACTTAGTGCGATAATAGTACTAAAAGTATTCTCTAATAATGGATTCAGGAGGCGTTACATTCAAAACAAATAGAAACTCCTATAGCAATGACAAAATGAAAGAGAAAAACAAAATTGTACAAGTAATCCTCGAACTAGGGGTGAAAATTCGGGTTGACACGACACGACACGATATGATAAAACACAAATTCAACACGAATATATTCAACACGAACATCATACGAATTTAAAAATAAATTAATATCTTCAACACAAACACGACCCTTTAATTTCACGGGTTGACACGACACAACATAAATCACCCACAACCTCAAAGTGTGTTACTTCTATTGCAGGTGAACATGACACAAAAAAATTGTAAGAAGAATAATACGAGTCAATTTCGGGTTCGCAGATTGATACTTGACACGATATGAATTTTTTGGATCGTGTTGAAAATTGTGATCCTACCTAAAACTGATATGGTTTGATCTCAGGCTATCTTCTTTGGAAGTTTAGGAATTTGATGCCATAGGCAAACACGAACAAGAAGAGGAGAACCCAGCCGACATGAGCAGCAGCAACCGCTGGAAGGAAGTCATAGTCATAACCAAAATTTTGTTTAAGGAATTCCTTCAATCCCATGCTTCCAGCTCCTGGTATCTCCACTTCTGCAATTCTGTCACCCAGTTGTGAGGTAATAAGGCCATACAATGTCCAAGCAACAGGAGAAGCCCAATAGTACCATCTCCACCATATAGGGATTTGCTGTAACATTTAAGAGAATTTTAAGTTTTGATATGCATAAGAAAGTGTCTCTTTTCAAGAATTAAATTATAAATTACATATCAATATGGCAGATCACTCACCGTCCTAGGAATAATAAACCCAGAAAACAAATTCCAGAAATTTAAGAAGAAGCCCATACAAATGGCAGAAACATGGTGACCCGGTGTTAGTGCAACAAGCATCATCCCATACAATGTGAAGTAGAAAAAACTCATCAGAATATAATAGTAGAACCAAAAGAAGTTCGATGCCTTCCAATCAAACCCAATCATGGAGTAAAGGATTAGAGTGTAAATGGCTGTTTGAGTTGCATTATAAATTGCCTCTACAGCCACCTGCATAATCAATGAAATACCTTAGTTCGAATATATTTTCTTTCTTTTCCATTGGGACAAAGTCTTTATCCATGGAACTTGTCTAACAAAGATTTGTCATTTCAAAAGCAGCATAAACTTATTTCAATACGTAAAACAAAATTGAATTTATTAGTTTTTTGGTTGAATCCATTGTAAGGAATCCATTTAAGATCACTCTTCCTTTTCTTTTGTACCTGGCCAAATGCATAGGGCAATGCAGAATACATCCCTGCTGCTCTCTCACGATAGAAGACAGTTCTTTCAATGGCAACAACTGATTGCACCGTTGCAGCGTTCATGGCTCCAAGAAACATCACAGCAGTTTGTATGCCTCCCAAAAGATTCATTAAATCTTGTTGTTTATGGCTGGCAACAAATTTTTTTAAATAAACATCCCAAGTTAAAATTCACTTGAAATGCAAATTTGAATGTGAAAGGCTATGAATTAGTAGAATACCAAACACGAGATAAGCGTGGTACGCAAAGCCTTCAATATATAGACAAGCTGAATGAATACTCAAAATGTCAATGACTTACGTCTTTTTGGCTTTTTGCCAGAATATTATACCAAACATTACTCCAATGACTATTGTCACGAGAAATCGGACGGCATTATACTGAGGATTTCTCCAATAAGACCAATGTTGTTTCCAGAAATTAGCTTTGCACTGAACAAAAAATGATTGGGAATATTTGGTTGGGAAGTACAAGTCCTTTGAATGTGGTGCAGGAGTACTGAGCTCCTTGATAAGTTCTTGATTCCTCCTGAAGAAAGCAGAGAGAAAATCAGGTTATAATGCTAGAATTCTTATTGCATATAACTTACAACCATGCAAAGAAATAATAAATGAAAAATCTTACTGGTAAAGGTTAGAATTAGCATAAATCTCTGCAAAATTGACATCGAGTTGAGCTTCAATTGAAGTTGAGCTGATATCAAGCATCCATGTGGCGGGATTATAACCATCCTTGATTTTTGGAACCCCAGGGATAGCCTGAATTAAGTATATGTACATTAGATCTATATGAAACTTTTCTTTCTGAAATATAAGCAGACCATGGTGCTCAAGTATGGAGCTATGGTCTAAAGACTTCAAACCCGATAGACACCGAAAAACCAAAACACTCACTTTAAAATATTCTACAAGCTTATGTGAGCAGCGACCAAGAGGTCCGGCGTAGATAACTTGTCCTCCTGTTTTCATCAACAATAGCTACAGTAACAAAGAAATCGAAGTTGAAGTTTTGGAATAATTAATTAATGAAATAACACAAAAAGTCTACAGCTACAGGGCCAAGATTTGCCTCATCAAAAGCTTCAAAAATGTCTATGCTCGGTTGATGAATTGTGCACACAAATGTTCTCCCCATGTTAACTGCATTTCTCACTGTTCTCATAACAATAGCAGCAGCTCTAGCATCAAGGCCAGATGTAGGTTCATCCATGAAGATGATTGAAGGGTTGGCAACCAGCTCTACAGCAATAGTAAGCCTTTTCCTTTGTTCTGTTGATAGACCATCCACGCCTGGAAGCCCCACAAGAGCATCTCTAATTAGTTTAAGCTCAACCAATTCCATAACTTCTTCAACAAACATCTGCATCATCAATATAAATAGAACAAAATCAAAATTCTATGGAGAAAGAGTTGAATTAAAAATTTAGTTGTTAATGACCATGACAAAGCTTGTTCCAATAAACCTTTCGTGTTTGTGACTTTAGATCTGAAGGAAGACGAAGCCACGCTGAAAATAAGATTGATTCGTAGACAGTAACATGTGGAGAATGAATGTCATTCTGTTCGCAGTAACCGCTAACACGAGCAAATGTTTCTTGGTTCTTTGGATAACCAGATATACTGATACTTCCTTCAATGTATCCACCGATTTTTCTTCCAGCTAATACATCCATGAGAGTTGTCTTTCCAGCACCACTAACACCCACAAGTGCTGTCAATATGCCTGGTCTGAAAGCACCACTTACATCTCGTAGCAGTTGAAGTCTATCGTTATTGATTCCTTGACTTCTCATTTCCTGATGTGATAGAAGTCATAAAAAAATCAAAAGCTTTACTATGAAGAACAATAACATGTCCAAAAAATTTCACTAGATTACTAAAGTTTAACTTTTCAGTTAAAACTCCAACGATTTGGATAAACATATAAAGACAGTGAATTTATATGAATATATTTACATGATCAAAGAGAAGAACAATAAAATTTATATTATATAGTATTACGCATTCAAGAAAGCTTAGCCCCTAGTGCATTCAAAGAAGCATTCAGAGAAGATAGGGATATACGCAAGAAGGAAATTTTTAATAATCATAAACACGTCAAGGTAAGGAAAACACAAAAGAATGCAATTTTAGAATCGAGTGACTTACGGTAGGCATATCTACATAGTAACTAATATGATTGAATGCAAGTGAAAGAGGTTGAAACGGTAGAGCCATTCCTCTTTTGTGGTCTTGGTTCGATGAACTAGCAATTTCAGAAGATTTTTTTCCTGCCATTTCTGTACCTGCTTTTTATTAGAAAGGATTAGCAGCGTTAAAGGAAATAGTGTCATTGAAATGCATGAGAACTATGTGCAGCTAAAATTTTCTAAACATTTTGCAGCAAAATGAAGAAAAGAACCTCTATTGAAACACTCAAATCTATTCAATACAACTAATTCAACTAAATTACTCAAAAACAAGTTTCTCAGCCAAAATTAATGCTACTTATTAGTAATAACCATAATTTCTCAATATAACAATGAGATACACTTGGAATCACCAAGTAGTAAAGGAAAAATAGATAGATATAAAAACCTTCAAGGACATGCTTTCTAGAGGTTGAATTTTTAGTGTTCTCATCACCTTCATCCGCAATGACTGCTTTTGAATCACCGACAGCTGAAATTTTGGTTTGTCATTATAAGGGTATACCAAAGGTGAAAAGTTCATTAAATTAATTTTTTAAAATCCAAAGGATATCACTTACGATTCAGATAAGTCAATGCAATAATGAATAGAAGGTTGAAGATAAGAGAAAACCCAAGCAAGGCTCCAATGCAGATCCAAAACCAATAATCTTCTGTATAAAAGCCTCTTTTGAGAAGTACTTTTCCAACTGTAGGTGCATCAATTCTGGGGTCTGTATTTGGCTGCAAAAGATAAAAAAAAGATATTTAACAATGCTTATAGTTTATAGAATAGATGTAGTTAACACCAGATACAAATTTGTCTTTTCTTTTCACAAGTAGGTAAGACAGGCAGTGAGAAACAAGAATAAGAAAATAGATATCTTACTTTACTCCATCTTTTATCTAAGAATTCGTTCATCGCTATAGCATTCTGACCATACATAACGGGAGATAGATAATAGCCCCATATCATCCATGGTTCAATGTCCTCTACAATCACAAAAGAAAATAAGCTTCAATAAGTATTTGTTTGAACTACAGAATAGGATTGTAAAATAAGAGTAAGAAAAACTAACATATTTAATCTTATTCAAGCTTCCTTAAATGATATGATCAATCCAAATTTAAGAAGTGATCAATGACTTACCTTTGGCAATAATAAAACCTCCTAGCAGAAATATCAAGTTCAAGGTCAAGTTACCCAGAGTATTAGCAACAACTAGTGTTCTACTAATTGCAGCAATGAACCGAAATAGAGAGAGAGCCATGTGATGAATGGCAAATAACGCCAAGAATTGTCGGAAAAATCTGATGAAATAGAGGGACAAATGTGAATTAAGAAATTCTTATCATTCCAATGTATATAAAAACTACCAAACCAAAAAATAAAAAAGATAGAAAGAAAAAATAAACTTCTGGAAAATTGATTGGAGATGCTTTCCAATGCAAAGCACAGCAAGAAAATCAAGGGCTCTATCTTTGAAAAAAGTACACTCATATTACCTGTTAGCTGCAGGAGCATATCCAATTGTATAGTATGTAAGGACAATCCATATCCCTGATTCAATAAAGGATAGAGGGATCCTGAGAACCCATATAGGTAACCCAAACGCCCATGCTGGGTAGAACATAAAATCCCTTTGTTTGTAGAAGACAGGAAGCCTCGTTACTATCAAGGGTAGTTCTGTCAACCCATTAATCATCACCATTACTAGAGTAAAGAATAGTGCTTCAAAGAATTTTTGCCCATCTTGAACAGTGCCCACTGGCATTTCTGTTCTAAGAAACACAGTGAAGGTAATAATAGACATGATTGTTATCTGTGATGTCTTGAATATATAAACAAAAGAGTCACGCTTCATAAGCAACCATTCTCTTGAAAAGCATGCCTTTAATAGTTCCCAGTTTGATATTCCATATTTGTTTTTCACTAAGGCAGCTGGGTGGGTTTTTCTCTTATCATAAGGAACCCCAAGATCAGTCCTAAGTTGCTCCCCTATGTGAAACAAATGAAAGGATTGTACAAATTCAGGGACAGAAACATATCTGTATGGTTTATCTTTTCTAAACCAATATTGTTGCTGGTCATTCTTAGACGTTACTTCTTGTAGAAAATCAGCAACTCCTTTTCTTTCAGGACATTTGAAACCCATGTTTTCAAAGAACTCTAGCACGTTCTCACATGGACCTTGGTATACAATTTGACCTTCTGAAATTAGGATAATGTCATCAAAGAGTTCAAAGGTCTCTGGTGTTGGCTGTAGAAGAGAAATCAGAGTGGTTACATCAATAATATGAACCATTTGCCTCATGAACTTGCATATTTGAAAAGTGGTGGAACTGTCCAATCCTGTTGATATTTCATCTATGAAGAGTACCTTTGCCGGTCCAACCAACATCTCTCCTACACCGTGAGTTACAACAAAATCAGAAACTCATAATGAAAACCAAATTCTTATAGACATGCCATTATATTAGTTGGAAATTGGAATGATTCTAGGCATTGTAAAGAAACCATGTTAGATGAAGATACTTTTTATTATTTTTTATATCATTATTCCTTAGCACAATGTGTCACTGGAGAAAATCTTGGTAATACAGTCATTTTAAATGCTAATTGTCAAAAATTAGGAATACGATGGATAATGGTGAATTCTCATTCATTTTCAATTAATCATCCTCAGCCTTGAGGGAATTATATATAGTGGAATAAAATAACTACTCCTAATTTTAAGAAACAAAAATATAAACAACTAACAGAAGATACAAACAGCACTAACAACCTAACAGTAATTTTACTAACCAAATCCTATGTTCCTTATCTCTATTAGATAGCAACAGATTACAACAAACATTTAAAATACAATTAACAAATCTATTCTTCAACACTCCCCCTCAAGTTGGTGCATGAATATCTATCATGCCCAACTTGTTAATTATTTTTTCGAAAGCTTTGCTTGATACAGCTTTAGTCAGGACATCAGCCACCTGTTCTTCAGATTTGACAAATGGAAGTTGTATTATTTGTTGCTCTAATTTCTCCTTGATGAAGTGTCTATCTACCTCCACATGCTTGGTTCTATCATGTTGTACAGGATTGTGAGCTATTTCAATGGCAGCTTTGTTGTCACAAAAAAGTTTCATTGGTCCATCATGATTGATTCCAATATATTCAAGAACATTTCTTATCCATAATAGTTCACATATCCCATGAGCCATTCCTCTGAATTCTGCTTCAGCACTTGACCTTGCTACAACTTTTTGTTTCTTACTCCTCCAAGTCACCAAGTTTCCTCCCACAAAAGTAAAATATCCGGATGTTGATTGTCTTGTGGTTTTATCTCCTGCCCAGTCAGAATCAGTATACCCCTCAATAGATATTTCTCGGTTTTTAGCAAACAGCATCCCTTTTCCAGGAGTCCCTTTCAGGTATCTTAGAATCCTATAAACAGCATCCATGTGTGCATTACTTGGAGAGTGCATGAACCTACTCACTACACTAACTGCATAGGAAATGTCAGGTCTAGTATGTGAAAGATATATAAGCTTTCCAACCAGTCTTTGATACTTACAAATGTCAGTTGGATTCTGGTCAGGATAAATAGCAAGAGTGTGATCCATTTCTATTGGAGTGTCTACTGGTTTATCAAGCTAACATACCAGTTTCATTCAATAAGTCAAGAGTATATTTTCTTTGAGATAAGCATATACCTTGATCAGATTTGGCTACTTCAATGCCTAAAAAATACTTCAACTGTCCCAAGTTTTTCATTTCGAATTCTCTTGCTAGCTGTCCTTCCAAGGCTTGCATCTCTTCTATATCATCACCAGTCAACACAATGTCATCAACATACACAATTAAGATTGATACCTTGTTGTTCTGCCGTTTGATAAACATGGTGTGATCAGAGTTGCTTTGTTTGTATCCAAATTTCTTCATAGCAAGTGAGAACCTCCCAAACTAGGCTCTTGGGGACTGCTTCAGTCCATACAGAGCTTTTTTCAATTTGCATACCAAGGTTTCTTTTAAGGGACCGCAACTCATGCCTGGAGGAATATCCATGTAGACTTCTTCTTCCAAGTCTCCGTTAAGGAAGGCATTCTTCACGTCAAATTGTTTTAAGGGCCAATCTTTATGAGCTGCTATGGATATAAGAATTCTGATGGTATTTAATTTGGCTACGGGAGCAAAAGTTTCTTGGTAGTCAATCCCAAACTTTTGAGTGTACCCCTTTGCTACCAACCTTGCTTTATATCTATCCAAGCTGCCATCTGACTTGAGCTTCAAGGTAAAAACCCATTTGCATCCTATACTCCTTTTTTCAGTAGGTAGTTGGACTATATCCCAAGTAGAATTTTTTCCAAGGGCTTCCATTTCAATCTCCATAGCCTTCTTCCATTCGGGGTCAGCCATTGCATCCTGCACACTTGTAGGAATACATATACTGGATAATTGGTTAGTAGCTAATGCATATGATTTGGATAGCTTCCTTGTTGACACATAATTTCCAATTGGATATTTGACTGTGGTATGTGGATCAGGTTCATATAATTTTTTTGGAATACCTTTTGTAGTTCTTTCTGACCTCCTTAAACTAGGAGCAGGCTGTATGGGACTGGAAGGATGAAATGTACAAGTGTTTGGGTCAGAAATTACCTCAGTTTCCATCGGTTGCGCAGTGGTTTGGACATCCAGAGAGGGTTGCTCAGCTGTGGGTATTAAGGTTGATGAGTCTTGAGGAATTGAGTTCTCTTGTTCTGTGTCATTGAGTCCGAAGGTAGAGGGCTGACTATTTTGTAAGTTTCTCTGGATTTGGACAGACACTTCTCCTCCACAATCAATCTCCCCCTGAGGAGAAGGAGACAAATCTCCCCCTGAATAGAATGGTTCGGATTCCCTAAAGGAAACATCAAGAGTAACATGTATTTTTCTAAGAGAAGGATCATAACATCTATACCCTTTTTGAACAGGTGAGTAACCAACAAAAACACATTTCTTAGCACATGGGTCCAATTTATTCCTAAGGGTTTTAGGTATATGAACATAAGTAACACAGCCAAACACACGAGGTTCAAGGTTGGTGTAGCGGGGAATTGAAAAAAATAATTCGAGTTTCTGTAATGGGGTCAGAAAGTTTAGTGCACGAGAAGGAGTTCTGTTAATCAAATAGGCAGCAGATACGACTGCCTCTCCCCAATAATATCTGGGTACATTCATTTCGAATAAGGATGCCCGAACAACTTCAAGAAGGTGTCGGTTTTTACGTTCGGCAAGGCCATTTTGTTGGGGTGTGTAAGGGCAGGAAGACGGGTGTTTAATGCCATGGGAAGTAAGATATTCAGTGAAGTTAGAGTTCATATATTCAGTTCTATTGTCAGATTGTAGGGTTCTAACAGAGGATTGGAATTGAGTCTTAATCATATTGCAGAAGGCTGTGAAAGCAGGAAAGGCACCATTTTTGTTTGGTAACAAGGTAATCCATGTCATTCGGGTGCATTCCTCAATAAAACTAATATAATACAAATTTTTTGAAAGAGTTGGAATTTTTGCGGGACCCCAAATATCAGAATGTACAATTTCAAATGGAATAGCACTTTTATTCAAACTTGGAAGATAAGTAATTTTGTGGCTTTTGGCCAATTCACAGGTGCTACATTTAAAGTGGGATACAGGGACAGAAGAAAATAAATTTGGAAACAATTTATTAAGATAACCAAATGACACATGACCTAATCTACGGTGCCATAACCAAATTTGGGAGGTAGTCTTCGATTCTTGAAGGGAAGTGCAGAACCGAGAGTCCGGAGTAGGAGAATTGCAGCGGAGGTCCAAATAATAGAGATCACCAACCTTAATTCCAAAGCCAAGCGTCCTCTGTTGGGGGATGTCCTGAAACAGGCAATAAGAGGGAAAGAACATAACAGAGCATGCCATATCAGATGTGAGACGAGAAACAAAAAGGAGATTAGACGTCAGGGATGGGACACATAATACAAAGGAGAGGGTTATTTTAGGGGTCAACGAAATAGATCCCTGTCCGGTAATGGGAGATGTTCCTCCATTAGCTGTAGAGATAAACGGCTTAGAGGAGGACTGGAAATTACAGAGTAAAGAAGCTTCCCTAACCATATGGTCAGAAGCACCAGTATCAATTATCCAAATAGTATTCATACAATGTGTAGAGAAGGCAAGAGGCTTACCTAGGATGCTGCTCTGGACGACGTTGGCCTTGGGAGGTGCTGGTACTGCATCGACAATAGTGACAGTGGCTTTGGGAAGAACCTTCTTCCGTGGACGTTTGGTGAAATCCCACCAATCCAGGTATCCAATCAATTCGTAGCAACGCTGCTTCGAATGGCCTGTTTCGCCACAGTGGGAGCAAGTGAAGGAGGGAGGTTTGGGGTTTCCATGGTCACGACGAGGCTTGGGGTTAAGAGAGGGATTAAAACGGGGTTGATGAGTGAGAAGGGCAGAGGTATCAGGTGAGGGTTTGGGGGTGTTCATGGTTTGTCGTTGCTGGGAATCTTTTCTCACATACGCATAGGAGCTTTCGAGGTCGAGCTTGGGATCTTTACGGAGTATTTCACTACGTACCTGATCAAAGTCAGGGTCAAGACCAGCAAGAAAAATATGGACGCGGAGGCGAGAGAGGGTTGAGTGTTGGTGAACTAGATGAGCAACAGTTTCAGAGGCAGAGGTGCGGTGGTCGATTTCTTGGAAGATAGCCAGCAATTCGGAGTAGTATATGGCAAGGGGTCGTCCGTGTTGCCTTGTGGTGAAGGATTTCTGGTTCAAATCAAAGAGGCATGACTCATCTGAGCCACATAGAAGGTTTTGGATGCAGCCTCCCAGATTTCAGAAGCGGTCTCCAACCGGAGGAAGCGCTGCATAAGGCTGGGATTCATGGAGTCTATAAGCCAACTTTTGACTCGTTTATTGTCGGTGATCCAAGATGCGAGGGAGGGGTCATCAGGGTTCGGTTTGGGAGTATCACCGGTGAGGAAACAAATTTTGTTGCGAGCACCAATCCTCATATCCATGAGTTGGGACCAAAGGGGATAATTGGTTTCGTTAAGGATGACAGTCAGGGGAAGAGGAGAGTGGTCTTGGTGGATGACAATGTTTTGCGGTGGTGGAGGGGTGGTGTGCGTCGGAGGTTCGGTTTCAGATAGTGGGGATGAGTTTTCCATGACGGCGCAGAGGGGGTGATGTGTTTCAGAGGGATTTAGGGTTCGTAAAGGGAATTGGGAAGAAAAATGTCGTAAAGGGAATTTGGAAGGGAAAAAAGAAAAAGAAATATGTGGGTGGAGCGGTGACGGGTCGGGTTTTCGGATTTAATTAGTATGAGAGGGATAAATATGTGGGTGGGTTGGGTAATAGAAAAATGAGATTTTGAAAAAAAAAATGGAGAGGAGTGTTTTGCCCAGGATCAGTGTAGGCTCTTTGATACCATGTCAAAAATTAGGAATACGGTGGATACTGGTGAATTCTCATTCATTTTCAATTAATCATCCTCAGCCTTGAGGGAATTATATACAGTGGAATAAAATAACTACTCCTAATTTTAAGAAACAAAAATATAAACAACTAACAGAAGATACAAACAGCACTAACAACCTAACAGTAATTTTACTAATCAAATCCTATGTTCCTTATCTCTATTAGATAGCAACAGATTACAACAAACATTTAAAATACAATTAATAAATCTATTCTTCAACACTAATAATTGATCAACAAATGACCGAAATTTTTCATTTAATAAGCTTATGTTAAACGAGAGATAGAGGATCATTCCTTTCAAAGAATACCACTTCACGGGTCAATTATCAGACGTTTGGAGATAATTATTTAATGACTTAAGTTCGTTGCTTAAGTCTCAAATAGAGAAGAAATTAACCTGTCGTAACACGCTTCTCCTGCCCACCGGAGATACCCCTTCTCATGTCATCACCAACCATGATATCCGCACAAAAGTCCAATCCAAGTACCTGGCAGAATATGATAAAAGTCAGTTTATAGGAAACATTGGAAAGATGGAAGCATAGAGGTAATACTAATAAGATAAAGAGGGAATACTAATAAGATAAAGGCGAGACAAACAGAGACATAAACCTTGAGAACATAATCGGTAACCAAACTAGTTTTTTGGCCCGACATTGCTGTAGCTTTCATGTAAGCATCAATCTCAGGGTCTGGCTTAATTCCAGCTTCTCTCTCCTTTCTTAAAAGTTCAACTAACATTTCATACCTCGTGCCAACACCAAGACAGCGTACTGAAAAATCTAATATCTCTCTCACTGTCATTTGTCCAAAGTGAAGGTCATGTTGACTAATATAGGCACATGTTTTTTGAGGAACAAATTCAGTTAGCTCATGACCACAGTATGTAATTTTCCCAGAATCCTGCTCATATCATTAAGCTCATTTTTTGTTATCAAATAAAATAACACATTAACACGATAACAAGTAAACTCACTGGAACACTAGATAACCAGTGAGCATGGTAAAACCAGTCAACTCAAACCGGTAAAACTATGTGGCCGTGATTTAGTTAGAAGAAAACAAAATCGGGTTTTTTTTTACAATAAAGAAAATTAATTGAAAAAAGGGGAAACATACCCTTAAATCCCGGTCAAGTTTCCCTGCAAGTGCCAACATCAACGTTGTTTTTCCAGCCCCCGGAGGACCCAAAAGTAAAGTCATCCTGAAATTTTCATATCATAAAAACAAATATTATTTCAAATGTCATAATTTTTTTATTAAAAGAATAACGTACTACTAGAATGGGTCCTGAAAAAGAAAATAAAGTTGGCTCTCACGTAGAGTCAAATGTTTATAAAATTGATAAAATGATTTTTCATGATTCAACGTGAGAAAGGTAATTTTGTCTTTGATATTAAAATTGTAAGCTGGCAGAAATTGCACTTCCGGAAATAACTGGGGCGTTTAAAAGTCAAGCATTATTGTGCCCCAGAAATTAGGGCTCGTGAACTTATCAGAAAAGGAGAATTGCTGGATATTTTCTAATCGAGGTGAAGTATCTCAGTATAAATTGACAAAAAAAGCCGATAGTATGGATAATCTGGTCTCGAGTGATCTGATAATCGAGGGCAGGTGAAGAAGGCACATTTATAGCAAGTGAGCTCGAGAGAGTTTGGCAGAATTTCTGCAAGCGAAGCCATGAAAAACAACTTTATCCCTCGGGGTGCGATCCAAATATTTATAGAGTGAGGAAGATTAAGGGAAGTGTGATGTGAACCCCAAAATTAGCGATGTAAATGTGTACTGTCACGTCGCTTGTCAGGAGATTACGGTTCTTTGGCTTGGCTTGATTTATTACGTAAATAATTATTTTTTTAATAAATAATTGTTTAATAACAAAATATCTTATTATTTTGGGAAGAGTGTTTGTCATTTTAAATGACATAAAGTTATCTTATTTTAAGAGAGAAATAGATACAGAATAATTTTTTTATTTAAAATTTAAATTAAAAAAGCACTCACTTTCTCTTTCCTATGATTTTCATTTTCTGTGTCTATCTCTCTTAAAATGACATAACTTATGTCATTTAAGATGACAAACACCAAGCCTTATTATTTTGTAATAAATAATATTTTGAGATGTGATATAATTTTAACGTTGTATTATTTTTATTTTTCATTAATTTAAATATAAAAAATTAAAATAAATAAAATAACTATAACTTATGTTTTATAGAATGCAATATTTTAGTTTTTGAAAGTTTAATAGGTTAAATTAAGTTTATAATTTAACTTGTGAAATTGGACTTAAAATATTTTTTATATTTTTAATTTATGGGGAAGGATATTGTAACAACCAAGTTGTGTTACTACCATGTTATTACTAATCAATCTCAACGTTAGATCGATTATGTTGATCCAACGGTTATATTTATTTCTATCTTTGTATGGTCATGATTTTCTAAATTTAATACTTTATATTTATTTTCACCTTTGTATGGTTATGATTTTTCATATTTAATGCTTTCACTTTAAATTTAGGAAATCATGACCATACAGAGATGGAAATAAATATAACCGTTGGATCAACATAATCGATCTAACGGTGAGATTGATTAGTAGTAACATAGTAATAACACAACTTGGTTGTTACAATATCTTTTCCCTTAATTCATTTAGGTTAAAGTTTGATTTGACTTTCACAATGAAATTGATTCAAAATATGGAAAAAAAATATTTGGTGCCACTATTATAACATTTTTTCAATTTTAGAAAAAAATACAATGGCAGAAAAAAAAAATTTGAAAAGTGTTTACCCACTTAAGTACACTATTAGTACCAAAAATTTATTCCAAAATATGATGTAGTAATAGTTTTCACGTTTGTGGGCCCCACAATGATATGGGATTGTGTATAAATACACAGTATTTTTAGTGCTCCCTTTACATTTAGTAACGAGTATTACTCGACATTTGTATTATGTGGGGAAATAAATAGGCAAAGTTTCATAGTTATTCTCTCTCTCTCTCCAACATCTCAATGCTAGTCTTGTTAACACGGATATAGAGTTCAAGTACCGGGTGCTAAGTGTTTTGGCCTTCCTGGCTAACCAGTCAAGCCATCGGTCAAGAACAGCTCGCTCACATTTTTATTTTTTAGTTTTTCGTGTTGATATTCGCTAGCAGTTCGATAAGCTACGTACCTTGATGGTTTGACGATTCCACTAACATCTCTAAGAATCTGAATTTCTTTCTTCTTGGAAGGTGCAAGGTGAAACAATCCCAGCATATTCTGCTGTGCATAACAAATGAATCAGAACAACTATATCTGAAATCGAAACAGCATTACTACTCTCAAAATTTTTAAAAACCACACTCACCGGATCAGCAACCTACAAAGCATTCTTGTTTTATGTCAGAAAATAAGGTTCTTGAATCACCATTAATAATTTAGATTTTAGAGTAGAAACAAACCTCGAGAATGTTGAGAGTAGCATTAAGCAGGTTAGGAAGGGCTCTGCTCCCAACATACACATCTCCCTCCACTGATAAATTCTCATAACGGACTTCAATTTTCGGAACTTCAATCCCCACCCTGCGTGTTGTAACAAATGCAAATTGTGTCAGAAAAAAAAAATAGAAATAACAATAAAAGAAAAAGAGAGAAACATTAATATTAAACACCTATCCACTCTGTCTCTGAGTCTGTGTAGGAATTTCTCATTGTCTTCTTCAACAACCTTTAATATGCTCTCCATTAGCACCTTGTTGTCGCGGAACCCAAGCCTTTGTTCATGGACAATCTTTCCATCATCAAGCACTTCTTTTCTCATGCGATCAAAAGTTGGCAAGCGGTCTATGGCGGCCAATTTGAGTTCCCTTTCGTCATACTCGTGTGAGTTCCGACCAGTGACATTGAACACGTCCGGCGATGCCGTCAACATCTCTTCAAAACTGGCAGAGAAGGAGCTCCGGCGATTGTTGGTTGATATGGCGAAATCATCCTCCACCCATGACGATCCCATTGCATTTACTTTTCCGAAACAATCACCAAATGAATAGATGAAGAGACAAAAATTAAGTATATCTCACTCATACAACATGCACAAAAAATATGTGTCTCCCCGACCCCTCCTTTATCAAAGTTTGTAAGCAATTATATAGTTGCAGAGAAGCTGGCGGATATTTGAGTGTAGTGAGAGACTATATAGCACTGATATCGACACCGGAGACACGAAACACTATACGACACTCCGACACGTTAATTTTAAAAAATGTTAGATTTCGTCACGTTAGGACACATGTTAAATAATATTTTTAATTTATGTAGTGTGTATTATATTTAATATTTAATAATTTAACAAAAAAAATAATCTAAACTTATAATATTCATAAATTTTGCAAAAAAACATAAGACATCTCAAATATTTATATTAAACTCAATAAAATGATTATCGTAATCCAACGAATCTAATAGTTGGAACTAAAAATTTAACGCAATGCAACTTTTGAACCTTTTCTTGAATTTATATAACGTATGTTGAAGTGTCGGGGAGTGTCCGAGAGTGTCGGACACGACAGGTTAGGATTTTTAAAGTGTCGGTGCTTCATAAGTGAGAGAAATAAAACATATAGATAGTGAGATAAATAATAAAACCTTGGTAGTATTAACTCTAGTTATTAAATTAAGGAAATAATATTATTAAAAAATTTACGTATTGATAGGCAATTTATGATTCATGGATATTATGCTCTAGATCTATATTTAAGATAAAGAGGCAAAAATGTTTTACCAAATTTGGCAATATGTGACGCTCTTTCAAGAGGGTCCTATTTTGTGACTTTGTCTCATCTTTAATCAGGGACTTTTTTAATTTAAACTATTAAAATGGAGTAATTAAAAATTATTTACTGGTTCAAGAAAGCTTTAACCGCGTGATAATTACTTGGTTTATTTTTTCTTGCCGCATAAGAAGTGGCGTTAGACCACTTACGAGAATTAGCAACAGGCAGATAATAACCAATTTGTGGTATTCCAGAAAAAGAATTTTAAATACTCTTGAAAGACCGGTCGTTGTTTTGAACTTTTTTTTTTTTTTTTGAACTCTGCATAGCATAAAATGGCATGCTTCTTAGGAAAGATCATGTTTAAACTTAATATATTTGTCTTTCAACTTTCTCATGCGAGGCCCGCTTATTGTAATATATATCAAAAACCTAACACATGCACCCTAACAGATCCAGCGTCTAGTATGAACCACGAAAAGTATGACCATCCAGAGGCAGGGATGAAATTGGATTGGGCCGACCTACAGGAATCTATGGCTCGGCTTATATCAGGTCAGATTTGACCTAATATATTTCATAAAATAGGTATTTGGATCTTGAAAAAGCTTGTTTAATAAAAAAGTTGTAGGGCTACTTTCACAAGGTCTGACCTATAAGCTTACAGGCCGACTTATATTGTACTATTTATTCTAAAAAAATAAAATAAAATAAGTATGCCTTGAAAAAAATATATAAATTTAATCAATTGTAATTATTTACAAGTTAATTATATTCAGTTATATTTTAATAGAAATCTGACTTTATTTTTTTATGTAAGAAGAACCAACATCTCAGCATATTAGATTGTGTATACGAATATATTAAAAGGTTTTTGGGAGAAGTTATACTTACTACAAGCATCATGATGTGTTTGTTGGATTCATGTAGTTATTTTAATTTACACAATATGGATTTGTTTGTTGGATCTGATGAAATATATGTTAATTAGTTTGAGCATTTTGCTTTTGAAAGTGACTTAAATGCATATTGTATGAGTTTTGTTTGTGATTTATGATTCTATTTGGATGTTGAAATTATGATTTTAGTTTAGCAACAGAATTTGAGTATTTTGTAAAGTTGATTCATGGTACTGCTTGGAAGTTAAAAATTAACAGGCTAACGGGCTAGGCCAGACCATTTGTTTTTTTTATAAACGGGCCAAGTCAGGCTAACAGTTAGACCCGTATTAGGCTTGAATCACGCAAAATTGAAAAATTTTGACTAGGCTTGGACTTTTCGGGACAAAGCTTGGCCCAGCCCACTTTCACCCCTACAGGCAGGTACTGTTTCGAGTTCTTTGAACCAATTTTTTTTTCCAGTAAATACTCTTTTGGGTCATAACAAAAAATATTGAACCCATTTTAATCCATCAGAAAAAAAAAGTTGAATTGTGATCCCTCAAAAATTTTGATTCTTTGAAATTGTGGTTCCTCTGAAATTCAAAGAAGGCTCACTTTAGTCCCTTAAAAAGGACTAATATGAGTACTTTTTTTTCTAAGGAATTAAAATGAATTCTGTATATTTTGTTGAGGATCCAAAAGAATATATATATATATATATATATATATATATATATATATATATATTATTTTTTTTAAGGTAACAAAACAAAATTTTAAAAATTGCAGTGTTAATAAGAAAATACGAAATTAATGATGTTGGCCAACTATTTACAAAAGTAATACAATAATTGCACATCATTTTGGTGCAACTAGTTGCTCAAAAAAAAAAAAGGCGTAACTTAATGCCTCTTCTCTTTTTTGTGCTCTTCTTTCCCAGTGCGTGGCTTAAAAAAGTGTGCTACTCAGAGGCGTTTGGTTGAAGAGAAATTTTTTGAATACTAAAGAAATGTAATTGTTAGGGAAATGGTTGGAAAGTGAGTTTGGTAGAAAAATGTAAAAAAGGTTGTTTGGTTGGAAAAAAATTTACTGGGCAAATTAGGTAAGATTTATAAAATCTATGTTTGGTTTGAGATAAAATATAGATGGGAAAATAAGTGACAATTACGAAAATATCCCTATTTTTTTTGGTACAGATTATTTTTTTTGGATATTTATAAAAAAAAATTTGGAGATTGGTACAGATTATTTTTTAATTTGAATACAACTGATACTATTTGCTTTTTTTCAGCCTCCTTACCTATCCATTTTTCACCACTGAATGATCCAAGACATACTTAATAGGGTTATTTTTGTCAAAGTTTTCGACATTAGCTTTTCATTTCCCCAGCAAAGTTAGAATACTTATATCTAGGTGGTATTTTTGGGTTGAATTTTTGTTCTCATTTTACACTGAAAATGGATTGCTATGCAAATGACAATTGTGAGGAAATTTTCTCACATTTGCTACCAAACATGGTTTTGTCATATTCTCACTTCTCACTTACCCATCTATCTCCATATTTTCCTCTAACCAAACACCCTCTTAGATGTTGCCAATTGGCGCATAAGTCATTAATCATGTTCTAAGTAGGTAGCCGTGTCCAAACTCACTACAAGAACCTGTCACTTGGTGCAATCCATACCGTCCAATCCACTTGTTGCATAAGTCACTAAACATGTACTAAGCATATTACAAGTCACTAATCATGTTCTAAGTCACTTGACATGTCCAAAATCACTAAGCACATTCTAAGTTAATACCCATGTCCTACCAAGTGCCAATGCTAGCCTCTTCCTTCGATCCGCCCCTGTTATATAACTTAAAAACATAAAAAAAAATAAAAAAATTTAAGACTTACTTGAAAGACAGAGCTCTAAGAAATTAAACAAAAGGCTTAGAGAGAAGTCAAAGAGAATTTTAGAAAAAAAGTCAAAGAAAATTCAAGAGAGAAGTTAGAGAGATGGTGAAATTAATGAGGGAAAGTAAAGGGGAGATGTATTTATATGACGCAACTAGAATTTTTGGGTGGATAGTTGATGCCCTATTGTGACCTTTTGGACGCATAACTGGTTGTATTATTTTTGTAAATAGTTGACTAATCATATTAATTTCATATTTTTCTTATTAAAAATAGAATTTTTCAAAAAAAATTTCCCCAAAATACTCAGATTAGGAGGATATGCTCTTGTTCTTAATTAATTTATTTTTTCCTTTCTTCTTGCAATGATTGGTGACTTTTATATTTGTCAATATCATCAAAGTATACTGGAAACTTTTTCTTACTAAAAAAAAAAAAAAGTATACTGGAAACTACGTCAAGCATCAGACAATATCATCTAATTACTATTTTACGAAACCTTCGGTGGCCCAAGGTATGGAGTATGGGCTTCCTCTAATATGAGTAACTGGCTCGTATAAACTGGTTAGCATTCCCACTATTATAAATTGATTACTGGACCCCAAACTAGTTTTTAACAAAAATAAAATAAAATATTGCTTGGAGAGGGCTTGACGATGGCGTTGGGAAATGAGCTTCCACAGGTTGGGCCCTAAGAAATGGGCTTCGATAGAGCTGGTGTCTAGTGGAGGAGAGCTTCGGACAATGACATTATATTCAGCAAACAAACTCCTATAGCATTAACAAAAGGAAAAAACAAAAAAGTCGTACAAGTAATCCTAAAACAGATAGGGTTTTATCTCAAGCTATCTTCTTTGGAAGTTTATGAATTTGATGCCATAGGCAAACACAAACAAGAAGAGGAGAACCCAGCCTACATGAGCAGCAGCAACTGCTGGAAGGAAGTCATAGTCATAACCAAAACTTTGTTCAAGGAATTCCTTCAATTCCATGCTTTCAGCTCCTGGTATCTCCACTTGTCCACTTTTGTCACCCAGTTGTGAGGTAATAAGGCCATATAGTGTCCAAGCAACAGGAGAAGCCCAATAGTACCATCTCCACCATATAGGGATTTGCTGTAACAATTAAGAGAAATACAAGTTTTGATATGCATAAGAAAGTGTCTCATTTCAAGAAACAAATTATGAAATACACATCAAAATGGCAGATTGCTTACCGTTCTAGGAATGATAAATCCAGAGAACAAATTCCAGAAACTCAAGAAGAAGGACATACAAATGGCAGCAAAATGGTCACCCGGTGTTAGTGCAACAAGCATCATCCCATACAGAGTGAAGTAGATAAAACACATCAGAATATAATAGTAGAACCAAAAGAAGTTCGCTGCCTTCCAATCAAACCCAATCATGGAGTAAAGGATTATAGTGTAAATAGCTGTTTGAATTGCATTATAAATTGCCTCTACAGCCACCTGCACAAACAATCAATGAGGTACTTTTAGTCTGAATATTTTTTCTTTCTTTTCCATTGGGAAAAGACCTTTATCCATGAAACTTTTCTAACAAAGATTTGTCATTTCAAAAGCAGCATGAACTTATTTCAATAAATTAAACACAATTGAATTCATTAGTTTTTGTTGAATCCATAAATCACTCTTTCTTTGCTTTTACACCTGGCCAAATGCATAGGGCAATGCAGAATACATCCCTGCTGCTCTTTCACGATAGAAGACAGTTCTTTCAATGGCAACGACTGATTGCACCGATGAAGCGTTCATGGCTCCAAGAAAAAGCACAGCAGCATACATGGCTCCCAAAAGATTCATTAAGTCTTGTTGCTTGTGGCTGCCAACAAAATTTGTTAAGTAAACATCCTAAGTTAAATTTCACTTGAAATGCAAATTTTAATGTGAAAGGCTATGACTTAGTAGAATACCAAACACGAGATAGAGGTACGCAAAGCCTTCTGTGTCTTAAATATTATAGACAAGATTAATGAATAGGTAAAATGTTAATGACTTACGTCTTTTTGGCTTTGTTCCAGAAAATTATACCAAACAATACTCCGATAAATATTGTCATGAGGAACCGGACGGCATTATACTGAGGATTTCTCCAATAGGACCAAAATTGTTTCCAGAAGTTAGCTTTGCACTGAACAAAAAACGATTGGGAGTATTTGCTTGGGAAGTACAAGTCCTCTGAATGTGGTGCTGGAGTACTGAGCTCCTCGATAAGTTCTTGATTCTTCCTGAAGAAAGCACAGAGAAAACAACAGTTATAAAGCTAGAATTCTTGTTTCATATAAGTTACAAGCACGCTAATAATTAACATAACTACAACATGAAGAAACTTACTGATAAAGGGTAGAATTAGCATAAATCTCTGCAAAATCTACATTGACTTGAGCCTCAATTGAAGTAGAGCTGATATCAAGCATCCATGTGGCGGGATTATAACCATCCTTGATTTTTGGAACCCCAGGGATAGCCTGAATTAAGTACATGTACATTACATATATATGAAACTTTTGTCGCTAAAGTTATAAGCACACCACGGTGCTCAAAGTATGGAGCTAAGGTCTAAAGACTTCAAAGACAGACTTCAAAGACGATAGACATAGAAAAGCTTCAATACTCACTTCAAAATATTCTACGAGCTTATGTGAGCGGCGACCAAGAGGTCCGGCATAGATGACCTGCCCTCCTCTTTTCATCAACAATAGCTACATTAACAAAGTAATCGAAATTGAAGATTCACAATAATCAACCAAAGGAATAACACAAAAACTCAACAGCTACGGGGCATTGAATTACCTCATCAAAAGCTTCGAATATGTCTATGCTTGGTTGGTGAATTGTGCACACAACGGTTCTCCCCGTGTCTACTGTGTTTCTCACTGTTCGCATAACAATAGCAGCAGCTCTAGCATCAAGGCCAGATGTAGGTTCATCCATGAAGATAATTGAAGGGTTTGCAACCAACTCTACAGCAATAGTAAGCCTTTTCCTTTGTTCTGTTGATAGACCATCCACGCCTGGAAGCCCCACCAGAGCATCTCTGATTTGTTTAAGCTCAACCAATTCCATAACTTCTTCAACAAACATCTGCATCATCAATATAAATATAACTAAATCAAAATTCTATTGAGAAAGGGTTGCATTAAAAACATAGTTAATTGTTAATGGCCAAGAAGACAAAGCTTGTTCCAACACACCTTTCGTGTCTGTATCTTTACATCTGAAGCAAGACGAAGCCACGCTGAGAATAAGAGTGATTCGTAGACAGTAACATGTGGAGAATGAATGTCATTCTGTTCACAATAACCGCTGACTCGTGCAAATGTTGCTTGGTTCTTTGGGTAACCTGCGATGCTAATACTTCCTTCAATGTAACCACCAGTTTTTCTTCCAGCTAATACATCCATGAGGGTTGTCTTTCCAGCACCACTAACACCCACGAGTGCTGTCAATATGCCTGGTCTGAAAGCACCACTTACATCCTGTAGTAGTTGAAGTCTATCCTTATTGATTCCTTGACTCCTCATTTCCTGATTTGATAGAAGTCATTAACAAAATCAAAAGCTTTACTACGAAGAACAATAATAGCTCCCAACAAATTTCACTGGATTCCTAAAGTTCAACTTTTTCAGTGAAAACTCAACAATTTTGATAAAACATATAAAGACATTGAATTTTATAAGAACATATTTACATGATCGAAGAGAAGAACAGTAAATTATATATTATGCTTTCAAGAAAGAATGCAATTTTTAGAATTGAGTGACTTACTGCAGGCATATCTACATAGTAGCTAATATGACTGAATGCGAGTGAGAGAGGTTGAAACGGTAGAACCATTCCTGTTCCCGGTTCTTGGTTCGAAGAACTAGCAATTTCTGAAGAATTTTTTACTTCCATTTCTGTACCTGTTCTTTATCAATAAGGATTAGCAGCGTTAAATGAAATGGTGTCATTGAATTGCATTAGAACTATGTGCAACTAAAGTTTTCTAAATTTGTTGCAGCAAAATGAAGAAATGAATCTGCATTAAAACACTTAAATCTATTCAATAAATTACTCAAAAACATGTTTCTGAATTTTAATGCTGTTGATTACTTATAACCATCATTTCTCTAAATAACAATGATGTACACTTGGAATTACCAACAAATAAGGGGAAAATAGATAGATATAAAAACCTTCAAGGACATGCTGTCCAGAGGATGAATTTTTATTCTTCTTGTCACCTTCGTCCGCAGTGACAGCTTTAGAATCACCAAAAGCTGAAATTTTTGTTTGACATTATAAGGGTTTACCAACGGTGAAAAGTTCATTCAGTATTTATTTCAAAAATCCAAAGGGTATAACTTACGATTCAGATAAGTCAATGCAAAAATGAATAGAAGGTTGAAGAGAAGAGAAAACCCAAGCAAAGCTCGAATACAGATCCAAAACCAATACTCTTCTGTATAAAAGCCTCTAGATTTGAGAAGTACTTTTCCAACTGTAGGTGCATCAGTTCTATTGTCTGTATTTGGCTGCAACACATAAAAATGATATTTAATTATACTAAAAAGTTTATACAATAAATGTAACTATACCTAGACACAAATTTGTCTTTGCTGTTTGCAAGTAGGTAAGACAGGCAGTGAGAAACAAAAAGAGAAAATTGATATCTTACTTCACTCCATCTTTTATCTAAGAATTCGTTCATTACTATGGCATTCTGACCATACATCATGGGAGATATATAATAGCCCCATATCATCCACGGCTCAATGTCGTCTACAAGCACAAAAGAAAATAAACTGGAATAAGTATTTGTTTCGAACTATAGAATACGAATTTAAAAGAAGAGTAAGTGAAAAAATAACATAGTTAATCTTATTAATGCTTCCTTAAACTACATGATCAATCCAAAATTAAGAAGTGATCAAGGACTTACCTTTGGCAATAATAAAACCTCCTAGCACAAATACCAGTTGCAAAGTCAAGGTACCCATTGTGTTAGCAACAACTAGTGTTCTACCAGCTGCGGCAATGAACCGAAAGAGAGAGAGAGCCATCTGATGAATGCCAAATAACGCCAAGAATTGTCTGAAAAATCTGATGAAATAGAGAGACAAATGTGAATTAATAAATTGTTATCATTCTAATTCATATAAAAACTATTAAAGCTATAAAAATTTCGAAAACTGATTTACCCTGCTTTCAAGTGCCAAGCTGAGCAATAAAATTAAGGCCATTATATTTGAAAAAAGTAAACTCATATTACCTGCTAGCAGAAGGAGCAAACCCAATTGTATAGTACGTAAGGACAATCCATATCCCTGATTCCATAAGAGAGAGAGGGATCCTGAGAACCCATATAGGTAACCCAAATGCCCATGCAGGGTAGAACATAAAATCCCTTTGTTTGTAGAATACGGGAAGCCTCATAACAGTCATGGATAGTTCTGCCATCCCATTAAACATCACATTTACTAGAGAAAAGAATAGTGCTCCAAAGAATTTTTGCCCGTCTTTAACAGTGCCCACTGGCATTTCTGTTCTAAGGAACACAGTAAAGGTAATGATAGACATGATTGTTATCTGTGTTGTCTTGAATATATAAACAAAAGAACTACGCTTCATAAGCAGCCATTCTCTTGAAAAGCATGCCTTAAATAGTTCCCAGTTTGATATACCATACTTGTCTTTCACTAAGGCAGTTGGGTGGGTTCGGCTCTTGTCATAGGGAACCCCAATCTCATTTGCAAGTTTCTCTCCTATGTTAAACGAACTGAAGGCCTGTACAAAGTCTGGAACTGAAACATATCTGTAAGGTTCATTTTTGAACCAATATTGTTGCTGGTCTTTCTTGGATGTTACTTCTTGTAAAAAATCAGCAACTCCTTTTCTCTCAGGACATGTGAAACCCATGTATTTAAAGAACTCTAGCACATTCTCACGTGGTCCTTGGTATACAATTTGTCCTTCTGAAAGTAGGATAATGTCGTCAAAGAGTTCAAAGGTCTCTGGTGCTGGCTGTAGAAGAGAAATCACCATGGTCACATCGATGATATGAACCATTTGCCTCATGAACTTGCATATTTGAAATGTGGTGGAACTGTCCAATCCTGTTGATATTTCATCCATAAACAGTGCCTTTGCCGGTCCTACCAGCATCTCCCCTACACCAAGTTACAACTGAAGCAGTTAGTACAGATTAATAGATAATTACAAATGCTTTTATATACATGCCATTAATTGGAAAGATTCTAGGCCATTATAAGAAGAACAACACAAATTGCATTTCTGATACCTAGTACTTCATTATTATTATTTGAAAATTTTGTGCTTACAAGGAAATTGAATCTCTAGCATATAACGTAAAGAGTTAAACTAATTATCAGACGTGTGAGATTACTTATTTAATAACTTGAGTTTGTAGGTTAAGCATCTAACAAAGAAGAAATCAACCTGTTGTTACTCGCTTCTTCTGTCCACCAGAGATACCCCTTCTCATGTTATCACCAACCATAGTGTCAGCACAAATATCCAGCCCAAGTATCTGTGAGAATATAATAAAAGTCAGCTTATACAATAAGTGGGAAAAAAATAGAAGCATAGAGGTAATACTAATAACTTGAAGTATATACAACAGTGGCACAAACCGTGAGAACATAATCTGTTACCAAACTGGTTTTTTGGCCAGACAATGCTACAGCCTTCATGAATGCATCAATCTCAGGGTCTGGCTTAATTCCTGTTTCTCTCTCCCTTCTTGAAAGTTCCACCAACATTTCATACCTAGTGCCAACGCCCAGACAACGTCCTGAAAAATCTAATGTCTCTCTCACTGTCATTTCTCCATGGTGAATGTCGTCTTGACTAATATAAGCACAGGTTTTTCGAGCAACGAATTCATTTAGCTCATGGCCACAGTAAGTGATTCTCCCAGAGGCCTGGTCAAATCTCAACATAAAGCCCATTTCGTTGTAAAAACAAATTACACATACAGATGATAAGGATATATTATTTAAGTAAACTAATTGAAAACAGAAAAAAATATATATATATAGAAAGAAATAGGAACGAACCCTTAAATCACGGTCAAGTTTTCCTGCAAGTGCCAGAAGCAATGTTGTTTTCCCAGCACCTGGAGGACCCAGTAGGAGAGTCATCCTGAGATTAACACAACAAATAAAGTAAGTATCGGCTTTAAATGCCATAAAATTAATTATAAAATGATTGAGTAAAATTGGTAGTCAATTAAGTCTATCTACTACACATGAAAGAATGTATCAATGTAAGTACAGAACAAACAAGATTCATCCATCTTTGAAACTGCTAATAATATTGAGATTTTTTATAATCCACCTTGATGGTTTCACCATTCCACTAACATCTTTAAGAATCTGAATTTCTCTCTTCTTGGACGGTGCAAGGTGAAACAATCCCATAATACTCTGCCGTGGAAACAAATGAATCAGATAAAGCATTAGTAGTAGTACTTTCAAATTTAACTAAAAATCATACATATATAGAGTGAAGGCTGGTTTAGAGTTCAGAGAGAAACAAACAAAACAAGTACCTCAAAAGTGTTGAGAGTAGCATTAAGAAGGGTAGGAAGCGCTCTGCTCCCAACATACGCATCTCCATCCACACATAAATTCTCATATCGGACTTCAATTTTCGGGATTTCAATCCCCACCCTGTATTTTAATTTTAACAAATGCAATAAATAACATTGACCAATTAATAATAATGATAACAAAGTGATATGATAGATAAACACCTATCCACTCTTTCTCTAAGTCTGAGTAGGAATTTCTCATTGTCTTCCTCAACAATCTTTAGTACACTCTCCATTAGCAGCTTCTTGTCATGTAAACCAAGATTGGTAACATCAACTTCATCATGCACAACTTTTCCATTGTCAAGCACGTGCTTTAGCACCCCTTTTTTCATGCGCTCAAAAGTTGGCAAGCGCTCTATGGCAACCCATATAAGGTCCTGCTCATCATCCTCCTGTGTGTGCCGATCACTCCTGTCGAACACGTCCGGCGTCGCCGTCCACACTTCTGCGAAACTCGCCGAGAACGAGCTCCGGCGACCGCTTGTTGATATGGCCAAATCATCCCCGGCCAATGCTGATGCCATGTCACCAATACTTAAGATGAATGTAATAGCAAGTTACGTACATAACATGCAATTTGCCTTTAGCTCAAATCACTCACCACACATACTTGGAGGTTTTTTTTTTTTTTTTTTTTCAGACAAATACTACTGCCTCAGTTCCTTTGTGAAGTGCTTCAGGCCACTAAGTTTGTAGGAAGAAGGAGGAGAATGTGGTGGAAATTCGGTGTAATCATAGAAAATATATGTATATATATAAGGGGGCATCATCACTCAACTTCATTTATACTAGAGTTGTTATCAACTATTGAAATTGATTATAAGGCTATATATATATATATATATATATGGGGGCATGATCATCTTATACCGGTGTAAGAATAATAAATCTTACACCAAATCTTAACCATTGATTTTCTACATCTAACGGTTAAGATTTATTAGGTCTCACTCATTAATTAATTTTTAATTCCCAATAAATCTCAACCATTTGATGCACGGAAATCAACGGTTAATATTTGGTGTAAGATTTATTATTCTTACACCGGTGTAAGTTGATCCTATCCATATATGAGGTAGGATCCTTTGACACCAATGTCAAATTTTAATTTTGACACTTCATCTGAGAGCCGTTAGATCAAAAAAGATCAATGGTGTCACATGCTTGCAAATCAGTGTCGTTGATCTTTTTTTATCTAACGGCTCTCATATGAGGTGTCAAAATTAAAATTTGACACCGGTGTCAAAGGATCCTACCTCTATCTATATATATATATATAGTGAGAGAGAGAGAAAGGTAAGATTCTTTAACACCAGTGTCAAATTTAAACCATTAGATAAAAAAAGATCTATGGTGTCACATGCTTACAAATCAGAGTTGTTAATCTTTTTTGATCTAACGGCTCTCATCTGTCAAATTTTACTGGTGTCAAACTTTGAAATTTGACACCAAATTCTAACAATTGATTTTCGTCAATCAACGATTATCATTTATTGGGAATTAATAATTAATTAATAAGTTTGATTCCCAATAAATGATAACTGTTATTGGCGAAAATCAACGGTTATAATTTGGTGTCAAATTTTAGAATTTGACACTGGTATCAAAAGATCATATATATATATATATATATATATATATATATATATATATATATATATATATATATATATATATATATATATAGGCTTTAATGTTTCTAAAGGGAATGTAGATAAGTTATCTATATTCGCTTCCAAAATGATGTTGTTTTGGGTTAAAAAATTAAAAAAATATAATGAAAAAACTATTATAACCCTAAAATAAATTATAATTACAAAAATACCATGATTTCCGCCTCAAAACGACGTCGTTTTAGGCTCACTGTAGATAAATTATCTACATTGACTATAGTAAAAGCGAAGCCATATATATATGGGTTCCTATTTTGTTCGATAGTTAATATAGATAAGTTTTCTACATTGAACCCAAAACTACGTCGTTTTATTTATTTATTTTCTCATATTAATTGATTCACCTTTGAATGGTTATGATTTTCTTTTTCTCTCTCTTCCTTTATCACCATTGATCTATCTTTGTACGATTATGATTTAGTAGTCAGAGATAAAATTATCTCAAACAGTTTGAGAAATGATAAACCATATATATATATATATATATATATATATATATTCAATTTTTCTTGGCAATTCACCAAAATCCTCGGCAAATCCTGATAAAAATATGTACGTGACAGGCAAAAATTTTCTGCACAAAATTAGAAAATATGGAGAGAGTCACTTTCATTGAGGTAGATGGAATGTGGTTTTCTTAAGTTGAATAATCGGAATTAATTTCGTTAAAAAGCTTTAACAGTGACAATTTTTAAATTTTTTTTTATCAATTCTCGTTGAAGTTAATAGTTTATCAAATATTTTTCTCCTTTCACATAAGATAAGATTTTGTTCCTACACATACATCAACTTTTGTGCTAAATTTTTATTTTTGTTTTTATTTTTTTTTAAATTATTGATCTCACTTTTTTATCTCAGTAGAAAATAACTCTTTTATCCTCTTGTTAAAAGAGAAAAATATTTCCCTTATCTTATTCATAGAATAAGAGAATCAATTTAGCTCAATCGTACGGAGTGAGGCAGCACACCTCATCTTAAACTTTTTATGTGCCAAAAATCATACTAAATCCATCTTTGTGTGTCGGCATTCTTTTGTTAACTGTCTCCCAAAAAAAAATAAAAAATTGATTTGTTTTTAGTTTAATGTCAACTCACCTGCTCCCACAGCCTGTATTCGCTTAGCATTCATTATCTATTAATCTTATTAGTTAGATTGGATACGTTTGCAGTATTAATATATTAATAACGTGACAATAACAAGCGGCGTACCTTTTGAGGATATTCCCCTTTCTTACTATATATGAACAAAAAACTCCCTTTTGCAGTGAGGCTATAGTGATTAGTTGTACATATAATTTGACCTACATATCATGTGCCAAAGGGGATCTTTTTGCCAGATTCTTGATGAATAAGCAAAAATGACGGTTTGTGATAGAGGATAATTTTTTGACCCATGTTTCCCGTCTCATCAGAAGGGGATCTCCTCGTCAGAAAACGGGCCTTATTTAACGATTATCGAAACGCTAGAATTAGAATCTAAATGTGCATCACGGTATTAACTGGTTCAGCCGAGCTTCACTCTTAAAAAATTAAATTTGTATTTAAATATGTGAATCTGATCAAGTATGTTATATGTTATGAATATAATTATCGACAGAATATACAAAAAAATCAAAGTATGGTTTAGTCTAATATACTATTTAAAAAAATAAAACAACAAAAAATTATCCAAACAGAATATACAATCAACAACACTAGTAATTTCATAAATATTTATAAATTCAAGAATATCCAAGCAGTATAATATAGAACAAAATTAGTCAAAAAGTCTGTTTAACTAATAAAATTGATAAAATGGATTGAGGAGAGATGAAGAGCTATTACTAGTAATATAAAAAATATAAAAAAATAAAAATTAATATATTAGGCCAGCCTAAGAGGCTTTAAGGCTGAGCTTTCGAATTGAAACTTGAGAACTTTTTATTAAACGAGCTTTTATACAAGTCTAAAACTGGTTCCAATAACTAATTTTAGACATATTTGTTCAGGCCTTCACGAGCCGAGTCAAAAACCCCTGAATGATCTCTTGTTCGTTTACGATCCCTAATCATGAGTAATATACTTTTTCTAAGTCAAAAGTCTCAAAATTGATTTTTTTTCCTATGAAGATCTTCATTTATTATGATTTTTCTTTTTTGGATGTAATGTGATTAGGAGTTGTACATGATCATACACTCTTGAATTTGGTCTAAATAGGAAATGACATATATGTTGAGAGAAATTATATTTATATATATATATATATATATATATATATATATATATATATATAAGAAAAAGTATTTCTACAGTCACTTTAGATAAACTTATCTACAGCCACCATTTTTAAGAATATAGTTATAACACGAAAGTTTTTTTTTTCTCTCTCCACGTCAGCAGACAGGTTTTGAAAAGTAAATGAGAAGAGAGAAAAAAAAAAGCAACTTTCGTGTCATAACTATGTTCTCTCGGGAGAACATAGTTAAAAATGGTGGTCGTAGATAATCTTATCTAAAGTGGATGTAGAAATGTTTACCATATATATATATATATATATATATATATATATATATAAGGAAAAGTATTTCTACAGCCACCATTTTTAAGAACATAGTTATAACACGAAAGTTATTTTTTTTCTCTCTCCACGTCAGCAGACAAGTTTTGAAAAGTAAATGAGAAGAGAGAAAAAAAAAAGCAACTTTCGTGCTATAACTATGTTCTCTCGGGAGAACATAGTTAAAAATGGTGGTTGTAGATAATCTTATCTAAAGTGGCTGTAGAAATGTTTACTATATATATATATATATATATATATATATATATATATATATATAAAAGATGATTCTTTTGATTCTAGAGTAAGATTTAGAAGTCTTACTCCTCATCTCACTTGTTAATGGATGAAAATCAACTGTTATCATTTGTAATTTAATTAATATGACTCACGCCTCTTTATGTCTATCTTTTTTAAAAGAATTTAAGTTTGTATCTTTTAAAAGAGAACATATTTTTTCTTTTATATATATATATATATATATATATATATATATATATATATATATATATATCAAGTGTGAGACTCACTTACTTAAAAAAAAATAAAAAATAAGAAAAAGAGTGATATATCTTTTTATATTATGTGTAAGAAGAATTTATTTTCTCATACAACATGACAACAATAAACCCTATACTTTTATATATGTAAAAAACAAAATAAGTTTTGATGTAGAGTCACCAACTACGTATTGAAATGCTTAGAGTACACGTTACTTAAAATCTAATCAAATTTGTAATAGTTTGCTGTGAATGAGATGTACGAATCATTTATGGGAAAGTATTTACCATTTATATATCTGGACAATATGTTATTATTTAAAGCGATTAAGCGAAGCTTGGACCACTGCCAACGATGCATTATTTTGCAGTTATGATTGTCGTGTATAGGCATTAATTGTCTTTTTTATTAGATAGGATCCACGTTCAGTTGTGAGAGCAGGGAAAAAATAATATAACAAAAAAATTGAATATGAGTGATGTAGACCTATATTAGAAGTAATAAAGGGTTCATTGAAACGAGAGCCTAGCATGAGACAGAAGCTCGCACTAACGACTCAATTAATAAGACAATACATTATATATACATACAAGCAATTCTGCAAAGATATTTCATAAAGCAAACAACTAAATCCCAGTAGCATAGGTTCGATAAACCTTCTAGTTGAATAAATTCTTCGTCCATAAGATGCACTGAACTTAGTATATTTGGCTATTTATTTTATAATATATAGACAAAATATATTACAATATTTAAAAAAATAGATAATATGATATTTTTTATTCACATGTTGCAAAAAAATGGACAAATACACTAAATTTCCAATACATTTGATATACTAAAAATTTATTCCTTCTCATCAATCCATGACTAAACAACAATGATAGGGCATGGGCTTTGCTAAGGCTCAACAATATAGGTGATCAAAAGGTATCCCGTGTGAAGGTTAGGCTAGAAAAGCAACCTAAATTAGCCCCAAGAAACATATCAATCATGTCATCATACTAAGATGACATAATAAACCTTCAAGCAGGTCATGTCGTGCATTATAAAAAAAGAGGTCAAGGCCCATGTATGATAATTTTTCGTTTATAATTAAACTTATCAAACAAATATTGACTTGAGTATTGGAGAGCTTTGCAGGGACCGAGGAAGGAATAAGCATTGGAGGTCACCCCTTCCTAAATTTTGATTATTTTATTATTACATGTATAAAATGATATTTATTTGATGATAATAAACTATTAGCATTAATAGTTAGGGATAAGTTATTCTACTTATTATTTTTCTGTTTATCTTTGTCTATTACTCTTCAACATCGTTAGATCAGAATCTTAACTAACATTTATTTTTCTCACTCTTCTAAGATTCTGATCTAATGGTGTTGGAGAGTGGTAGGCAAAGGTAGGCAGAAAAAATGGTAGGTAGAATAACATATCCCTAATAGTTAACCCCTCCGTAAAAAATACTTATAATAATTAATCCATCTTATTATTCTTAATAACACATATAATTTTGGTATTTTATCTTTGGTCCCCATCCATCACAAAAAATTCATGATTCTGCCACTGCTTGTAGGTATCCACCCCCTCTTGTTCCAATCAAAATATTCAATAATAGTATTGAAGATCCAATATATCTTGTGAATACCATCTCGTATAACATAGCAGAGATTTTGTCCACCAAATCTCATACTCGAATCAAGTTCAACCATATATGATTTGACCCAATTTTTTTGTAATATGATAAAAACATAAATAAGATAAAAAAAAAGTGCAAAAAAGCCAATTTTTTGGGATAATCTAATAAAAATAAAAGGAGATTTTTTTTGTTTGGTTTCGTCAAAGGGAAAAATATATAATATATAATAAATGAATGTTAAATTATTTTAGTTTTGTATATAATAAAATTAATTTACCTAAAAGATTTATATAAAATAAAGCGAGGGGGAAAAACATATACGAATAATTTTCATTTTCCCTGATCATAATTCTTCACGCAAGCAAGACATGTAAAATATGTAAATTTTATCAAAAATAAATCCACCCAACTCTTTTTCTCCCTATATACAAGGAGTGATTTAATTTAAAGAAAAAAATGAAGAATTATAATTATTAATTAATCAGTCCAAGAAATGTTGAGTCTAACCACACATGAATGAATGAGTCTGGTCCATTTGAAGTATGAGGTGAGTTTGTGGAAGGATATGATGAGAGGCATCATAGGATGACTCTGCGAAATGGTGTTGAAGTTCTCGATTTGGCTGAAACAAAAGGTGGGAGGTACAATGCACTTTGATGCTCAAGTCATGTTTGATCAATGAGTTTAAGTGATAATAGAGAATATGATCATACTTGAGCTTTCAGCTTTCTTTATATAGTAATTACGAGTGTTAACAGGTTGAGCCAGGTCAGACTTTGATCTTGAAAGACTAATCCTGTTTAAATATATTAGTCTAACCTAGCCTGTTACCTATTACGAAATATAATTATCGGTATGTGACTTGACTTATTTTCAAAAAATAAAAGCCTGTGTTAGAAACTAAACATGAGTACAGTAAATACATTTAATTGATTAATCTTCCTCTTCATTGAGGATTATATATACATGGAGAAAATGACAACCTATCATATAACTAGGAAACAACTTAAACAAATTATCTTTAACAATCAGATCCTATCTAACAATATCTTAACAAATGCAACAATACTTCAAATTTAAACTTCCTTTCAACACTCCCCCTCAAGTTGGTGCATGGATATCCAACATGCCCAACTTGTCAATCACTTCTTCAAAGATTCTTCCTGATAATGCTTTGGTTAATACATCTGCCAGTTGATCTTCAGATTTTACGTGAGGAACTTGAATAATCTTTTCATCCAGCTTTTCCTTAATGAAATGTCTATCTACCTCCACATGCTTTGTTCTATCAGGTTGGACTGGATATGAGCAATATCAATAGTTGCTTTATTATCACAATATAGGTTCATGGGTTGATCATATGTGATTCTCAAATCATTTAGGATGTTCTTTATCCACAATAACTCACAAACACCATATGCCATACCTCTGTATTATGCCTCAGCACTTGATTGCCTGGTGGTTTTATCTCCAGCCCAGTCTGAATCATAATATCCTTCTATTCCAGCTTTATTTTTAGAATACAAGAGACCTTTTCCTGGTGATCCTTTTAGATATCTAAGGTTGCGGTATACGGCATCCATATGTTGTTCGCTAGGAGAGTGCATGAACCTACTTATAATGTTTACTGAGTATGCAAAGTCAGGTCTAGTATGAGATAGATAGATTAATTTTCCCACTAACTTTTGATATCTGTTCTTATCAGTTTCAACTTGATCTGGATAAATTGCTAAGGAGTGATTCACCTCAATCGGGGTATCAGTTGGCATGCAAGCCAACATTCCAGTTTCGGCCAAGAGATCTAGAACATATTTCCTTTGAGACAGAAAAATTCCTTGTCTTGATCTTGTAACTTCAATTCCCAGAAAGTATTTCATTTGGCCTAGGTCCTTCATTTCAAATTCAGCAGCCAACCTCTTCTCTAGTAGTTTCATTTCTTCTACATCATCACCTGTTAATACCATATCGTCTACATAAACAATGAGTATGGAGACCTTCCCATTTTTGTGCTTTATAAACAGTGTATGATCTGAATTGCTCTGCTTATACCCAAACTTCTTCATTGCTAGAGTGAATCTTCCAAACCATGCTCTGGGTGATTGTTTAATATCGTACAATGCTTTTTTTTAGTTTACAAACTGTATTCTCTTTTGATGGTGCTAATTTTACTCCTGGTGGAACATCTATGTAGACTTCTTCTTCTAAGTCACCATTCAAGAAGGCATTCTTGACGTCAAATTGTTTTAGAGGCCAATCCCTGTTAGCTGCTATTGATATCAGAATTCGAATTGTATTAAGCTTAGCCACAGGAGCTAAAGTGTCTTGATAGTCCACACCATATTTTTGAGTATACCCTTTTGCCACAAGTTTTGCTTTAAATCTGTTAATACTTCCATCTGCCTTAAGCTTTACCGTATACACTCATTTACATCCAATTGCTTTCTTGCCTCTAGGTAAGGGAGTTAATTGCCAAGTCTTATTTTTGTGAAGGTTTTTTCAGAAGGAAGGAAGGGACGGGTCGTTGTACGGTTCATAAAGAAGAAGAAAAAAGAGTTACGGGCTGGGTTCGGGTAATGAATATGGGTAAAAAAAAATATGGGTAGGGAAAATAACGAGTGAGGGAAAAAAAATAGAATAGGAACTTTGTAAAGGAAAAAAATTCCCAGGATCAGAAATCGATACCATGTTAGAAACTAAACATGAGTACAGTAAATACATTTCATTGATTAATCTTCCTCTTCAATGAGGATTATATATACACGGAGAAAATAACAACCTATCATATAACTAGGAAACAACTTAAACAAATTATCTTTAACAATCAAATCCTATCTAACAATATCTTAACAAATACAACAATACTTCAAATTTAAACTTCCTTTCAACAGCCTGGTTTAACCTGTTAAAAAAAATAAGGCAAAAAAAATTTATCCAAATATAATATACGATCAACAGCTCTAATAATTCCACAAAGATTCATAAATTTAATATATATTCAAACAACATAATATAAGACAAAACTATTCAAAAAGTCTATTTAACCAATAAAATGGGGTGAAATGGATTAAGGGGAGAGGGGGGCTATTATGGATAATATAAAAAATATAAAATAATAATAAAAGTTAGAATAATAGGCCAGCCTGAGAGATTCTAAGTCTGATCTTTTAAATTGGAACCTGATACTTTTTTATTGAACGAGCTTTTATACAAGTCCAAGCCTAATTCCAACAATCAATTTTAAAAATGTAAGGTCAGGCTTTCACGAGCTGGGTTAAAAGCCCCTTGTTCGTTTAGCATCCCTAATAATAATCCTTAGTATGTCAACATTCAATCCCATTTGTGAGTTCATGTGACTCTTGCAACTTATCTCATTCACGAGATGTCTATTTGTGGCTATATTATTTAGATCTACTTAGAACCTTGTGTTTATGCTTCAATCATTGGCTTTTGAGGAGGCCTAGCTGCTACTCCTGTTGTGTATGTGCAGATGACATGTATGCGGAATAAACATGTTTTCTTATTCTTTAAGTCTTTATTTTTATGCCTCTTGATTTGTTTAATAGATTAGACCCTTTATCCCTTCATTTACCCCAATCTCATTGCTGATTTGTTGATATGTAAATAGTTATAACTTCTTATTTAAATATTTAAATTCCAAAATCACAGTCGACATATTCGCTAAGCGATGATATCATTTTTAGCAAGGCAATTGATACTTGTGCATTATTAATGCAAAGTTAGTTCAAATCATTTACCCCAATCTCGTTGCTGATTTGTTGATATTTAAAGTAATTATAACTTCTTATTTAAGTATTTAAATACTCAGTGCTCAAATTCCAAAATCAAAAGTCGACATATTCGCTAAGCGATGATGTCATTTTTAGCAAGTCAATTGATCGTTGTTCATTATTAATGCAAAGTTAGTTGTAACATGACTACATCCCTTTAATTGGACGGCTTTAATCAAAGTTGTTACTTCAAAAAATGGTCAACGTTATAAAATAAAGCTTATTCCAGTCGAACAGATATCATAAACCACATCCTATGTATTTTTATTTCTTTCCTTCAGTCGGAACCAAGTATCCGAAATGAGATTTGTCCTAGTTAATGCGAGCCAGTGGATTGCAACTAATCAATCATTACTCATCAATAAAAGGTTCCGTCTCCCAAATTTGTCATTAGTTGTTTCCAACACTATATCACCAAGTGTAAATAATGTGTTTGCTAATTTGAGTTACTTATATATTGGTTTTCATGGAGATATAATCAAACTACGGAACTTTCTACGTGATTCTCTCTGGATTGTGAATTGACTTTGTGAGAAAGAATTTCAACCTCTTCGAGAAAGATATCTTTTCAATAAACTTGGACTCAAGTTGGGAATTGCAAATCAAGCATGTGTTTTGGAAAGAGAATCACCAGGAAAATCGGTTAAATAGTTAGAGCCTATATTGCACCGACACCTATTTCTGAGATGTTTGGATTTTTCAAAACTCTATGGACATGCAGAAGAGAAATGTTATTCCCACTTGGACCAAGACATCACTTTATTTGTTCAAATAACAATTAAGGTGAAGCAGAGTCAGGAACAACAAATCCCTTTTTGAAAAAAAAAAGATTTATTTTGCAAGTTGACACGGGATACGATACGATACGACACGACACTCCGACACTTTAATTCTAAAAAATGTTAAATTTTGACATGTTAGGACACGTTTTGATATTATATAATATTTTTAATTTATGTAATGTATATTATATTTAATATTCAATAATTTAACAAAAAAAAATAAAGCTAAACTTATAATACCCATCAATTTTATAAAGAAATATAAGATGTCCCAAATGTTTATATTAAACTCAATAAAATATTAATCGTAATCCAACGAATCTAATAGTTGAAACTCAAAATGCAATGCAAAGTAACCTTTAAACTTTTTTTGAATCTTTGCAATGAGTATTGGAGTGTCAAAAAGTGTCAGACACGGTACATCAAAAATTTTGAAGTGTCGATGCTTCGTAAGTTAGAGCTGATATAAAGATACCGTACATCCTACTCTTGATACTCCTCCTGTTGAGTTCGGGTTGAAGTTTGAAGTTGAACGGCCACATTAACCCGTGTGGATTTTATTTATTAGATATTTTTGGTTGGGCTTCAGCTCCCTTAAGATAAAGTTACCCAAAATATATATATACATGACACAACATTTTAAAAATAAAAGAAAATTTTAAAGGAAAAATTGGGTATAGGTCCAGTGGGTCATCCAAACTAGATCAGGTAATGGGAAAAATTACACAAAATACTAACCAAACCGGCCAGGAGTCTTTACAGGTTCTCTAATCCAACCGAGTTAATTCGGGTCATACAATCATGGTGAAGGGTAAATGCTGAAAAGCTTTTGATTTAAAACAGTAAGAAATAAAGTTAAAAAGATAGTATTTTTTTCTTAAAAGTCAATCAAAACCAATATGCACGTTGTTATGCAATACAAAGCAAAAGCATATTGATGACGATTTGCTCAAAAGATTAAAAAGCATGAGCAACATAAACAGGGATCATCATCATACAAAGTGCAACCGCTGACTTCTCAAGCATCTTAGCGTCGTTTTATTAGCTGAGTTAGGGTAAAGAACGTAAGAGATAATTAATACAAACAAATTTCAGAAAAGCCAACTTTTAGCAGAAGCAAGAAGACCAACTTCTTAATCACTATAAGCATTTTAATTCATGCCACCAAATCACTTGTAAAAGGAACCCTTCATCTTGGGAGGAGGGTGATGTGACCAGAGAATTATCTAATTAATGCTCAAGACAAGTATTCACTAAAGCCTTTCCTTCACCACCGTTCTGATGAGATCACTGCTGTTCCACACAAGCACCAGCGTTTCCACATGCACGGATCTTCTACGAGCCCCTGGGGCAGAGACTGGGAGATTAAATGCACATCTTTGAGATTTGCATCTTGTTATCTTCAAGGTACTTAAAAAGCATCTGTCTGCATACTACAGCACAAACAAAAATATCAGAACATCTAAAGCCTGAGGAGGGTTTTAACAGAATAACAGACAAATGAGATTAGAGTTCACTGGGTATCATGACGAACCATCTCAAAAAGCTAAGGCTTAATGTACATGAAATAGCTTCATGCATGGTCTCGGCTGATTTGCAGCCTTGCCTTTCTCAATCCGTAGATTAACGAGACAAACTCAACAAGATATCAATATCAGCGTCATATTTATCCCAAACTAGTTGGCATTAATGGAGATTCAATAGAATATAAGCTTAGAAAAATGAGTGAGGATGACACCAAACCAACATACCATTGCATTACACCTATCTGTTTTTTTATCATAAAATAAACTTACCCTCCCCTTGATTTAACATGTTCCTCACCCTCAATCTTTATTTTTTGGGGGAGGAAGTGTCACCTGGTTAGTCCCAAGGTTTAAACATCTGCTTGGTTCCATGGTGCCCTTGAATATGTGCTAATCCTCAAAGGATAACACCGGCTCAAATTGACCACACGTTATCCATTGTATCACAAAATGAAAGCACGAAGAATAAAAAATGACAGGATGAATTACAGACATTAGACTTGCACATGTATGATAATTCCCCATAGACTACGATGACAATTCAAGAACTGGTATTATAACTAATTATAGAAGAGGGATGGTGCTACACTGACTTACATTATTCGGAATGTCAAAATCACCTTCGCTTGCATCGCATATATCCAGTGACAGTTTTCGAAGTAATGGCATCTGTTATTTATGACAAAAGATACAACAGTTAATTTCAAGTTTATAACATTTTACAAAACCAAAAATAAAAATAAAAATAAACATAAGCAAAGTGCAACCTTTAAAGCAGCATTAAAAACAAAGTTTCTCCGTAGCCCAGGGCCCTGCATATTTATGGTCAAGTCAATAGTAAATGGCATGATTTCAAATAAGATTAGAAAATTCCAGAGGGATCCACACAGAAAATGTTAGCTTCTCTTTTTTGCAGAAGCATACCTCGTATGTTAGAAAGCACACCCAAAGTTGGCAAAATAACTCCACAAAAGATGCCCCAAAGAGCAGAAAGCTGACATCTATTTGTTCAATTGTAATTATAAGTGGTTCTCATCAGAATCAACTTCCCACATTATCATCTAATGAAATGTTTATGTCTTTAAAATAGAAATCAATCAAAGAATACGGATGGTACAATAATTTGTATACCAATCATTAAACTCACAACAGGGCTCAAATACCATGTTCTTGCACTTGGAATCATCAGGTGACATCAAGGAGAGTGGCAATCATATTAGACTATCTTCACAAATCATGATTTTTGCTTCTTTTACAAGTATAATCTTCATGATATAATCCATGGTGATATACTTAGAACGCCATTTCAAATCCCGAATTTAGTGTAACGATACAATAAAAAATGCTACATTAATCTAAATGATGACTGTAAAATCTAAGAAGCAGTAGAAAATTAATTATCAAGATGGAAACAACCCAAATACATTGACTGGAAAATATGCATGAATAACTCATCATCTGACCACCGTTCATAATTTAAATATACATGCAAGATGCAATGAATAGTTTTATTAAAAAAAGAAAAGAAAAAAAAGGCTTATAGAAAGCTCACATTATGACGCAACAGGAGATCTTCAAGCGCTATGCAGTCAAGAAGAGCAGAGACCCCATTTGCTGTCACTTCTCCACAGTCCTAAACAATAGGTATCCTAGCAATTAAAAATTACATGCAGAAACCTATTCTTCTATATATAGTATGATATAGCTTTAGAACAAAAGAATCTTATTATTATTATTATTATTATTCTGTATATAGATGTTCTACAGTTGCACTACTGTATTACACTCATTGGTACTATTCTTCACTCCCTGTTATAAATAAGACCTCCATGTCAAGTGCAGTCACAAACAAAGGTAAGGATTCTCTCTTCATGATCGTTGTCTCCATGTCTCTTCTTTACACTCGTGAACAATGAAGGAACTATGACCATATGCATGATCTATACAATAAGCATTTGATATATAAAAAGAAATTATTCGCCATCAATCAAGGGATAAGCACTCCATCTCCACGTCAAATGCATGAGCAGCACATCTTCTGAGGTCCCAAAAATGGAGACCAATCCCCCCGTCCCTGTCTCCCAACATAAAAAATTATACATTCTTCTAAAATTTCTCAAGTTGACAGCTGTAAGCCACATATGTTGCTTAATTTTTGGGAAACTCACTAAGTCATCATATTCATATTACATAAAACATACAACCATTGTGTATGACTATACATGATTATATATCAACATGGTATAAGTTATAACCAAGGTAATTCTAATTGTTTCTAATGGAAAAATTAACAAACCTCTAAATGGATAGACACCAAGCCCGGCCATCCACATGAAATTATATGTTGAGAATCTGCAATGAGAAATAAAAACATTGACTGATATGACTTGTATTAGGAGGTAAAGAATATTCCTTAGGAAATATACTTAGTTAGTTAGGAGATGGTTAGTTAGTTAGGTGGAATGGTTCTATTTGTATAAAAAAAGGGGTGTGTCCTTACTATTGGAGGGAGTTTTAGTATTTCCTGAATATAGGCTGAGAGTGCTCAGTTAGAAGGGGAGTGCCCCTTGGTAAGAGAAGTGTCTCTTGTCTGTTGTTTTGTGTCTCTTGTGTGTTGTTTTGTTTCTCTTCTCATCAATAAACAGATCCTATTTTCTTCCATTTCCTTTTTTCTTCTTTTCGTTTCCATCTTTAAAGAATTCAGAACCGTAACAATTGACAAACATGTATATTATCACCGGTTGATTAAAGTTGCAGTGACTGTATTATAATTCTACAAAAGAAAATTTACCATATTGCAAATACCAAGGAATTCCATTGTAGCAGTCGAAGACAAAACAATTATTTAAATGGCATACTTTGGTTGTTCTGGTGTTTATTAATATTTTTAATATCATGAGGGTTCAACTTAATCAAACTAGAGGCATGTGTTACAAAATCATGTCCAATGAATTAAGCCAAGGGCAGTTGATCATCTTCACGATTAATAAATCCTAACCTGAGTTAAGAAGAGAACATCCTAGCAATGAAAGTTCAACCAAATTTCTGCAGTTTTGAGTTAGAATAACCAGATCATCATTGGTCATCCAAGGGGTTACTCTTTCAAGCCTCAACTTTCTGAGATTTTGCATGGGGAATTTGAAGCTTGTGTTGGATATATCACCAAAACAATAGCACAGAGCTAATACTTGCAAGTTTATCACAGATGTAACTAAGTTCATCACAATAATATCAGATATCACCTGTAAAAGACCAAAACAACAAAGAAAGCAATGAACAAAATTTTAGAAATGCATTGCAACATCCAAGAACTGAAAAGAAGAAGCATACATGGAGCGAAGTAACAGAAGACCAAGTAATAGATAAAATAAGAAACATACATCTCATACACATACATATGAGAAGAACTGGAAACGCAACACTTTAGCTATAATTGATGAGACTAGTTCAGAGTACAAGCCTTGACTTGTCTAGTTGAAGACGTGAAGAAATCATTATATGGGTTTTGATCTAGGAATTCAATAACTGACTGCTAGAATAAATAAAAATAAGTAAAAAGAAGATTTTATTTATAAAAGTAAACAAATGATACAAGAACAATCTCTTGCCAAGGGACTAGCCCTTAAATCTGAGAAAGCTTCTCAGCCAAACACTCACAAAAAAAAACTTGCCTGCCTATCTTATAAGAGATTCCTCCTTATATCTAAGATATATTTCATAACGGCTGTCATAACTCTCATAACCTTTTTTTTTAATTCATAATGGTTGCCATAACTCTATTTATTTCATAATGAATGCCATAACTCTCATAACCTCTCTTTATTGCTGTTGAGATATCTTCCTGCGGGGTTAATCCTTCCATAAGAAATACCTCCCTCATGTGAAACAATACCTTCCTCCTGTGAAACAATCTTATCCCCAAGGTTGAAATCCAAAAAACTGACTTTGGATGGAAATAATATCTTTCCAAGAAGCATCCTCATGAAGTAACCATATTTCCCTTCCAAAAAAGAGGAAACATGCATAACAATAGTGGAAAGTTCTGCGAATCCAAGGCCACAAGTCATTGCAAAAAATGTGCTGAGATGTACAGGTTCGTTCTTTGAATAAGTTGAGAATATTAGAAAATACTTGGCATCATAGGCATTTAACCAATAAGTACTGGTGCTATGTTGAGAACAAATCCAATAGCAATATTAGCATTAGTGCACCTTGAGCTAGCTAGTGGACTGCCACAGTAGGAGGAAAATGTAGACCAATCAAATCCTAATGCAGTAACCCCTTTCAAGCCAAAGAAAGTTGTTGGACTTGAATAGACTTGGGGCCAAGCCAACAAAGTCATTGCAAAAATGTCAAAATTGAAAATAGATAACCTGAATGCATAAAGTAAGCCACACAAAAGATCAAGACAAAGGAAAAAAATTGAGCATGGATTGTGCCTCCTTTAGGTCTTTTATTTTTCACATTTACAGCACTGAATAATGAGACCTGAACTAGAATAGAGGACGTGGACAAACTAGGGAAGTCAAGCTTATGTAATGACTTTTGGTTGATGAAGCTGTGGCTGGCCCTATTAGTGCAGGGAGGTCGAGCTGACTAATGAAATTTGTGGTATATCACAACTAACACCTGTGAAATAGAGGAAGTTTTGATCCCTGGACCAACTCCGCATGTCATGCTTCCATGCTCACTCACACCCAAGATCCGCTTGACCCTTGAAAGGGAGGCCGCCTTGGCGCGAAGTACCCCCATTTGTACAGGGCTCATCTCTCCTCCTTTATTTTGCGACCCTCCTGACCTTTCTTTCAGGAATAAAGACTTGTCTAGTCCTTATTGCATCATGTTTTGGTTTCATCTCGACATGGTTTGGTTTTGGGTGCATTTCTCCTTGCAATTTCTCCATTATATTTATTTCATCATGAATCTTGTATTCCTTTTTCTTCGTATTCGAGTTGCAAACTTGCAATTTCTTGCACATTCTCTGTTCCTTCTTTAGTTTTGTGTTCTGCTTTTGCATCACAAACATCCATTGCAACCAGAACCTCCTTCTCTGCCAAAGATTGCACCTTCTTGATTTCAAAAGGTAATCTCTTTCTTCAAGATCATTGTAGAATTCTCCAAAGCTCCAAAACTAGTGTCCACAGCAGCCTCATTCAAAACCCACCATGGCATCCTCGTTCAAGATCCGAGGGTTGGCATTTCCTCCAGAACGTGAACCAGGGCATTTTGACCCCATTTTGGATCATCCACAATTTTATGAGATCACGCATCCTATCCATCCCGTCCAAAGTTTTGTGTATTGAAGCAATGTTTGCGCTGGTTTCCTACTGCAACAATTCCAAAGAATTTTCCAAAGCTCCTTCCTTCGACTTCTCCATGAGATCCGGCAAGTCGGTTCAATTGATACGGGTTATGATCTAGGAAGATTTTCTTTATTAAAGTAAACAAAGAATACAAGAGCACTCTCTTGCCATGGGACTAGCTCTTAAATATGAGAAAGATTCTCAGCCAAACAATCACAGAACAAATTGTCTGCCTATTTATAAGAGATTCCTCCTTATATCTAGGATATTTTCATAACGGTTGCCATAACTTTCATAACCCATAACTTTCATAACCTTTTAATTCATAACAGCTGCCATAACTCTATTTATTTCATAACGAATGTCATAACTGATGCACTTATGGTTGGCCCATTGTACATGGCCCAACCATTGATTCAAGAAACTCGTAGTCAACCAGAGTTGTGGCTCAATAAATATGGCCGAATTGTTGAAAGAGGCAGTGATTTGAAATATGACAAACTGCAATCAAATCCAAGTCCCAATAAAGCAGCAGATGTGATTGTGATTTGTTTGGAAAGAAAAGGAAAGCAACATATTTGACATGATTTGAGATTAAAAATTTGAGATGTATTTTGAATTTTTTATTTGTAATTTTTTATTTATTTTTAGATGTTAATTACCAGTGTTTTAAAACTCGGACCGGTCATCGAACCGGTCGAGGTACTGGGTCACTGGTTCAACCGGGTTAAACCGGATTTACTGTTCACATATTAAAAATATAAAAGTATTACTTATATTAATAAAAATTCACATAAGAAAACTATCAATGAGCTTCAAAAAATAAATTGATTTTCAATGATAGCAAATATTATATACTTCTAAGCTTCTAGCTCTAGACCATATCCTAATATTGGATTAAAATTGCAATATAAGTTAAATGCACCTTTTGTGCTTGACATGATACGGATAAATTAAATCATGATAACAAATAATATGCATGAAATATACACTAAGAAAAAAGTGTCACCGTTATCATGATAACAAATAGTATGCATGAAATATACACTAAAAAAAAGTGTCCACCGTTGAGATGAGATCATGAGACCATCAGTGTTTATCACCACTGAACTTCATGAGATCATTATAAGATGCAACTAAATTATATAAACGAACTGTACTAATCTAAAATACCTTATTATTTCCACCTTACTTTTAATCATATTCATCATAAAATATGAATATAATTTAATTCAAGAGTTCTTATCAACAAAAAAAAAAATTACCAAAAAAGAAATAATCGGTCTAACCCGGGTCGTCGGGTTTCGGCCGGGTCAACCGGTCCAATCCGGGTTGACTGCAGAAGCGGTCCAACTACCCGCTCGGACCGGGGAACCCACCGAGTCCCGGGTCGACCCGGCCGGTCCGAGTCGGGTTTTAAAACACTGTTAATTACTGTTATATTTATTTTAAGAAGTTTTATTATTTTTAGAATTTTAGATTTAGAATTTTGAATCAATTTGTAATTAGTCTATAAAAGGGTGCTTATGACCCTTATTCTAGGAGTTGGAAATGAGATAAAATTTGCTGAGTTGTACAGTTGTTGGAATTTTAATCATTGATTACACAATTACATAATCATAGGAGTTTTGTATTAAATAGAAATAGTAACAGGTTATTTCATTTCCTTATTCATAGCTGATTGACAGTTAATTTGTAATGGACCTAGAGTCCTCATTTATGTATATAATTACCCCAGTAGAGGAAGAATATACACACAGAAATATTCATAATATGGCACCATTGTTTTGACATGGTATCAGAGCGTTTCTGATCCAGGAACCTATTTTCATTAAACCTTCCACATCGTATTGTTCAATTTGCCTCACTCGATTTTTTTTTTTTTTTTCTGTTACCCAATTCGAATTTCCATTTTCCCATGAATAATCTCAAAACCTCCTCTGAATCTTCAACCCCGTATTTTTTCAATAAATGTTCCCGGAAGAAAATACCTGCCAAAGCCATGACTAATGTATCCGCTAGAGATGCCCTTGTCCCTGCTGCCAATTTTACTCAATCCCGTATTTTGGGTAAGTCTCTTGCTTTCTATACATTGTCTAGGAATAATATTTGGATAATTGATACAGGTGCTTCTGATCATATGATTAAAGATTCTTCCCAGTTGTTCAATCTCTGTAATTCTTCACAATCCGTTATTTCCACTGCCAATGGAGGTACCTCAAATTACTGGTCAAGGATCCTTAACCCTTTCTGATAGCTTATTTCTAGACTCTGTGTTGGTTGTACCCTCTCTTGAATACAACTTACTCTCTGTGAGCCAATTAACTTCAAAGCTTAACTGTTCAGTAACTTTTTTTCCCTCTCACTGTGTTTTTCTGGCAGAGTCACGAGGGTAGGGAACGTGGATTCATTCCTGAAGAATATAGACAACTGCGTCAGATTGACCCGCGAGATATAGAAAATGAAGAGCTCGGAAGGCGGATCCAGGATTTGAAGCAACAACTTGAGCAAGCGTTGAACAAGAAAATCCAAGTTTTGAAGCGACTATGTGTGCGGGCACAAAGAAAGAGAATTCAAGATTTTAAGCGACGACTCGTGCGGATATGCATGAAAATTCAAATTTTGAAGCAAACTCTTGTGGAGGTGCAGAGCATGGAAATTCAATATTTGGAGCGGCGACTTGCGTGGACAAAGTTGGGCATTCAATCCAAAGAAAGAATGGAATTAGATGACGCATCTGATGACGAAGAAGAGGACGTCAATCCCTTGGGGATTCTAAACCAGGGACAAAATTGGGAAGTACAACCTGGAAATCAGTCCACTTTTCAATATATCGAGATGCAAATCAGGATTCCTGACTTTGAAGTCTATGATCATAATCCAATTTATGATGATTATTGGATCTATGATGATAATCCAATTTATGATGATTATCCGATTGTTGATAATTATCCCATTTATGATGATTATCCATCTTATGATGAAGATTCAATTTATGATGATAATCCAATCTATAATAAATCTGATGGTGAATCAGATTATGAAGATCTAATAGAGGAAGATTTAACATTTGAATTTTTGTCTACGGAAATTGAGATCAGTGGAGATAAACAAGATTCGAGGACGAATCTTTTCTAGTAAGGGTGAATGATGCACTTATAGTTGGCCCATTGTACATGGCCCAACCATTGATTCAAGAAACTCGTAGTCAACCAGAGTTGTGGCCCAATAAGTATGGCCGAATTGTTGAAAGAGGCAGTGATTTGAAATATGACAAAATGCAATCAAATCCAAGTCCCAATAAAGCAGCAGATGTGATTGTGATTGTGATTTGTTTGGAAAGAAAAGGAAAGCAACATATTTGGCATGATTTGAGATTAAAAATTTGGGATGTATTTTGAATTATTTATTTGTAATTTTTTATTTATTTTTAGATGTTAATTACTGTTATATTTATTTTAGGAAGTTTTATTATTTTTAGAATTTTAGATTTAGAATTTTGAATCAATTTGTAATTAGTCTATAAAAGGATTCTTATGACCCTTGTTCTAGGAGTTAAATTTTGTTATTTGAGAATTAGAAATTGAGAACCAAAGGGTTACTCTTTTATGAAATCCTAACTTTCTGTTTAGCCACTTTTCTATGCGCTTTCGGCATCAATAACTCTCATAACCTCTCTTTTATTTCATAAGGCTGCCATAACTCTAGTAACCTCTCTTTATTGCTGTTGAGATATCTTCCTGGGGGTAGTCCTTCCATATGACTGGTTGCGTAACAAATCATAATGTAACTTCATGGATTGTAGATGAGGAATTGCATTTCTGTTAAACTAATTGACTGGAAAAGTTTAAACATGAAGTTAATTGAAGGAAAAAGTTTCGACATTGTTTTTCCATACCATGATCAATTGAAATATTTTTCTACATTCTTCAGGGAGGAACCTAAAATCCTCTGGGAAAGTAGTTATTACCTGAAAATGAAGGATTATTGTTTCTAGCAAGGGACAAATAGCAGGTAATCGTCTTAATGCATCTTCACCTAACATCCCACCCAAACCTATATTGATGGTCTTTAATGACATCAGTGCAGGTTCCAGAGAACTCAAAGAGAAGGAAGAAAAACCCCATCCAAATTCAATTTCTTCTAATCTACACATCTTTCCTAACTCGTCATGTAGTTCTTCATGCAAAGAGGAAAAGCTAGAGTCTCTCTTTTCAATACAACTGTCTTCTTGAAATAAATATCTACAACCCCTTGCTTTCAGACACTTTAAATGTGGATTTCTGCGAATAACATAAGATAATGCAGCTCCAGAAATCTGCAAGTTCACAAATAAATAAATAAAATTGAGAAAACAAAGTCAATTATGATAAAATAATGACAGCACGGATGCAAAATACTAGATATGTGTACTCCGTGGTGTCAGAATCAGCCCAAATGTCACAGCAAAACAATCACAATTTACTGCAGAACTTTTGTATGATAAAATGGTAGCAAATAGATCGATTAAGCAAAAAGAAGATATTTGCACAAATGGGGATTTTGTACTAGAGGCAATGAAATTGAACTACACACTGCCCAACTTTGACTTAGCTTTTATAATTAAAGCAAGTATAAAGGTTTACTGTGTAAGTAAATAGTTAATGCATCTAAAACAACAGTTACTATTCATCACCAAGAGACATATAAATCATGCTTAGTTATTTTAGGTGGAAACTAGTCATGTAAGTCTTAACCTATGTTGCACCGACACAGGACACGGGATACGATACAACACTCCGACATGTTAATTCTAAAAAATGTTAAATTTCTACACATTAGGACGCGTTTTGATATTAAATAATATTTTAATTTATGTAGTGTATATTATATTTAATATTCAATAATTTAACAAAAAAATGAAGCCAAACTTATAATATCCATCAATTTTGCAAAGAAATATAAGATATCCCAAATATTTATATTAAACTCAATAAAATGCTAATAGTAATTCAACGAATCTAATAGTTGGAACTAAAAACGCAACGCTACGCAACCTTTGAACTTTTTTTTGAGTCTTTACAACACGTTTGGAGTATCGGACACGACACTTCAGGTTTTTTGAAGTGTCAGTGCATCATAGGTCTTAACTACCATCTATCAGACTAAAATAAATTTGCAGTTGTATATTAGAATGGAAGCAAATATTCCGATTACACTCCCTTAAAATTTTTGCGGAAACAGTGTCGTCTTTCAAGTTTCCGATAGTTCCTGCAGCATCGTCCTTCCGGCAACCCGCTGCATCTTCTCTGACAACTTTTCCAGCCATTGGAAAAAAAAAAATTGGCCAGTGAACAGAAGATCTAAATTGCACCAATGAGAAGAGCCCATTAGTCCAAGACCCTGGTGCATTGAGCTCTCACACACGTGGTTTCTGTTCTGCATTGTGTAGCCCCAATCATGCATGGTGGCACTGTCTGCTCCGTAAAACCATTCATATATCTTCACCTAACCGTTCAAACTTTTGAAATAGTTGGTTCGTGATATAGTATCAATGCCTCCATGACCTTGGTTTAGAGTTCGATCTTTGTTGCCCCATTGTTCTAATAAATATTATAAAATTTCTTAGTACAAGATAGGCGGGTCTTGGCATTGTCAACAAGTAAATCAAGCCGAAAGGGCTCTTGCGTGAAAAGGCGTGTTAGAGATATAAATATAAAAACTAATCATATATCTTCATCTAACAGTTTGAACTTTTTGAGATAGTTGGTTCATGACAAAGACAGACAAAAACATGCCAACTTTCACAAATTTGACAACAAACCTCGGTATTTGAAACATCAAGCATCTCCAAGGAAGAACCTATGAAATTATACAGTGCCTGGTCAAACAGCTCAGTCCCTCTCAGGCATAAACTCTTCAAAACTTGTGCACGAGACATAAGCTCTAGTATAGATGACTCACAAATACCTACAAAACAACTAATATATCATATCTTTTTGAATTTAGAACTAAAAGTTTACGACATTGTAAGATATCCCTTTCAAATTAACCGTACTTGGTGCTGTATAAGCTGTTTTCAACTATAAGCATAAACTATTAGTCCCTTATTATGCTTAAACAATAATTGATTGATCAGGTTACTACTCATGTCACTTCTTTCACCTTAAAAGTGAGGCCAAAGTCTGGAAACAAAACATAAAAAATTGGTAGGCTGAACCTCTAGTTCTTCATGGTATAAAAATATTAAGGCCTCTTGAGAGATTAAAAGGGTGACCCAGAGCAATGGTAGCATCATTATTACTAGACTAAAGTTATGTTGCATCAAAAGCAAGATATACAGCAAGGAAAATGTAGATTTTTCATCGTATCACACAAAACTAGGTAAGTCAAACCATCTTCATTTATCAGTCCTTTGTTCTGTTCAAACCATCTTCATATAAAACTTGATCCAAATGAGATAAAGTATATTATGCAATGCCTCAATAACTTCTGAGTGTTATAAACATATGCAGCCAGTAAAAGGTATCAAAAAGCCTCTATTGAAAATTTGTAGAACACAAGTATCTACAGATTCATTTTGGCAGTTCATCAAAATAAACTAATAGAAATACAACTTACCCCTGCAGCCACCCATATGCAGTGTTTGAAGATTAGACACCACAGAATTCAAATGCTTATCTTTAGGATGTAGAGAGGAAAAGTTGCCATCATCAGAAATAGCTAAGGAAAGAGCTTGAACTGAATTTATCCCAAATGAAGTATCGCAAACCACAATTGAATTAAGTTTTTTACATCTGAGTATGAGATCTGATATGCCAATATCAGTGACTGAAATGCATCCTTTAATATTCAGGTGACACAATGAAACACAAAATTTGGAGATATACTGGAGACCCAAATCTGGCATGGACAATAAGAAATAAAATAAAATAATTCATTGGCTATTAACAAAGTCAATATCTAACACTAGAACAAAATTATTTAGGTCCAACATGAATAATTTTTACCAGAAAAGCATCCTACCACAGACATCAGTTCTTCCTTCCAATGTGAGTTTTGTAATATTAGAAAGCGGAGATCCAATTTCATTAAATGACATGGTTTCCACTGCTATATATTTAAAGCTAGAAGATAAAACTGTAACTAATGCTGGTATTAGTGGAGTAATATCAACAGTCAAGTCAATTTCGCAGATCAAAGGACACTTTTCCAATAATTGAAGGAAACTGGTCGTCCTGATGTTTAAAAGATAAGCTGCTTTCAATATTCTTAAAGAAGGAAAGGACTTGCAGAAGCAATCAACAGCATGTTCAATACACAATCTTCCACACTTTGAGATATCCACCTCCTGAACTGCTTCAAAGGTAAAGGTTTTTAACAGCTGTTGTGGGAATGCACATTCATCTCTTATAGGATGTCCAGAATTAATAAAGAACTGTTTTATAATCTTCTTTTGCATGGGATCCGTCAGATATGATGAAGGGATGACTGACAGAAGCAGTATTGCAGACGTTATTTGCGGACAACCAGAAAGGTTCACTTTCTGCACGCAATGAAAGTTTGCATCACAAAAGCATGAAAGCATTCCTAATAGATGATCACAGACTCCTTGCAGTAAACTGAAAGACTAGTTGGCCCAAGACATGTATACGAAATGATGTGCTTAAATAGCAGTTGCAAATACTGAAACCAAATACCAGAAGGAACCAATAGATACTTTAAACAAAACATTGATTTACTAAGTGTCAAAATACCAAACACATTGAAGTTATGCAGCTAGAAGAATAATGAACCTTACAAAAACGTTTATTGATTTCTTGACATTCAACAAAAGTGGACTTATGCCCATGCAATGCTTATCTTGTCAAATAAGGAGTTTGCAATGTTTGTATTATATTTTTGTCCATCTCATCAAAAGAAATAAAAGATAGTATCATCTTTGACATATATATTTTGCACTTAAGTTGGGATGGGCTAGGGAGGGAAGTTGCCTATTCATTTTATAATTCTACTTTAATAAGTTCAATAACAAAATATATACCAGCAATTAATAAAAATAAAAAAATAAAAAAAACTCTCCATTAAACCCCAACTAGCGAGGATGGGGTTGTGAAATCAATGCAAGATAGTAATCAATTTTTTTTCTTTCTGTAAAAATAGGCAATATTGTAAATACTAAGCATTAAAGGCACCTTAGCTCAAGCAAATGAACACAATAAACAAAGCCAAAATCATTAAGCGGCTTCCAAGTACTAAAAGCACCTTCAAATATTCTGTCAGTCGAATCCTGAGATGTTGTACTTGCAAGTCACTATACCCAAAAATATCTAGAGAGCCCATAGGTAGAATACTTAGTGGTCTAAAAATTGAATCAAGACTTTCCTCAGCCTGCTGCCTAAAATAAAGAGAGTTTCTTTTTCCTGTTAAACACATACAAAAATTTCCTTACATCATCTAGGAATTTCTGCATGAAGAATAAAGACTTTTAAATGCTTTGGGTAAAAGCTCAAGAAAATGGTATACCTGCAGCAAACCACAAAGGCAAAAGGCCCACACGAATCTGTTAAGAACCAAAAGTAAAAGGTTATGCAAGATTTAAGTATAAATGTCATGGTAATGTATACAGCATACTCGTCGTCATGGCATAGCCAGAAATTAGATGGAAAAATAAAAATAAAAATTATGAGTTTGATTAATTAATAATTATGTCTCAAAATAAATTAAATGATATAATAATTACATTTACATCATGTTGATGAAAATATAATTACATGTGGAACAATGAAGAAATATTTTATCTACATATTTTTGAAAAATAAGCACAAACTCTTGCGATATTTGATGTATGTGTGAGGAAGGATCAATAAATTTGTCATGGAATATATATAGGAGGATAACTACATAAAGGCAAGAAGTATTAGAAGGGAGATAGAGACTGGGGAGAAGACAGCATCATTTGGGATAGGCATTGGAGGTTAGGGGCAGTCAAGGGCTGCTCCATTTGAACCCCTTGTGTATGCCAATGCTTGTAATCATCCATGTGCATCAGTAAATAATACTCTTTACACCAGCCAATTTCTGAGTGTATTTTTGGGCAACTTTTTTCATTTTTTTGTGTGATTAAATTACACAAGATTTATATTACATTGCAGTTTTGCACAGACTGCTCTTTTCTTGTAAAGGCCATGGAAATCCTTACAGTTGAACGGAACAACCATGTTCAATAACAGATGATCATATTTCATGAGTATTGTTCTTTCATAGTAAAATATGGTTGTTCTCTTACACTTTTGGGCTATGTAGTATCGACACGCGACACGACACCATATGATGCTCCGAAACGTCAACTGTAAAAAAATCTAGATTTTGACACGTTGGAACACGTTTTAATATTAAATAATATTTCTAATTTACATAGTAGATATTTCATATTCAATAACTCAAATATAAAAAGAAACTAAACCAATTTGTAGTCAAAACCATTGGTATCCAAAAAGATTTACAAAAATCTAAATCCCATGTAGGGGAAGGAAACAGTGATTTTTGCTATTACTTCTGCACTTTATTAATACTAGCAAAACTATAGTCAATTAATATTGTTTCAATGTCACCGGAGATTCTCTTCCAGCGATGGTTAAAGATGTAAGCAAACCGGTTAAAGATGCAATATCGGAAGGTTTATAGAGTTCTAGAAAGAGAAAAAAGCGAAAGAAGAGCTTCTTCAATGAACAAAGATTCTGCAGTTGAACAGAAGTAAATCGATGCAAAACAGAATTCAAAGATGCTCCGGTCACTCTGAGTACGCCGGAGAATGTTTCCGACGACCGGGAAAGGGCTAAGGAGGAGGATGAAAAGGAAACTCAGAACAAGAAGTGAGAAGGAAGCTCAACGAACTATGGCAGTTGCATTTTTCAGTTCGTGGGTGATGATTTTAGAATCGGAGAGAATAAAAACATCGGCCATTACCGGATTCTATGGAACCGGAGAGAGAGAGAGAGAGAGAGACAAGGGTGAGAGGATCCAAATGGAACTTCAAAAGTTCAGAAACGGTGATTTTTAAGTTTTTATTAAATGTTTTTTAATTTTATTAATATATTTTAATTTTTAAAAATCATAATTTTATTACGAAAATGTCATTTGACCGTGTCGGACACGGTCAAATTCGTGTGTCGAATTGGTCAACGTGTCGGGAATGTTGACCACGTGCCAGACACCATGTCGAAGCGTATTAAAATGTGTCTGAGCGTGTCGAAGTGTCAGTGCTACATAGCTTTTGGGTAGGGCTTTTGTAGGTTTGTAAAACAAAAGAGAGATGTAAGTAATTTTTACTAAACATGTAATGATCAAAGTATTTGCTCTCTTTTTTTCAGAAGAACCTATGTGACATATCCATCAACTACATGACAGTGTATACAGCTTAAACTGAGCTGAGAATAGCATATATAAACCAAGATCAAGTTACGCTCCATGCAAGGAGTTTCTTCTATGATGCACCGACACTTCAAAAACTCTAACGTGTCGTGTCCAACACTTCCCGACACTCCAACACGCATTGCAGAGACTCAAAAAAAGGTTCAAAGGTTGAGTTGCGTTGCTTTTTTAGTTCCAACTATTAGATTCATTGGATTACGATTACCATTTTATTGAATTTAATATAAATATTTGGTATATCTTATGTTTCTTTACAAAATTGATGAGTATTATAGGTTTAGCTCATTTTTTTGTTAAATTATTGAATATTAAATATAATATACACTACATAAATTAAAAATTTATTTAATATCAAAACGTGTCTTAACATGTCGAAATCTAGCATTTTTTAGAATTGACGTGTCAGAGTGTCGTGTCCTGTATCGGTGTCGGTGCAACATAGAGTTTCTTCATACGACTATAAATCATATGAGAATTGTGGCTTGAGCAATAGAGAAATTCCTTTCTATATCAAACCACAAATGGAAACAAAATGCATATTCCATTAAAGTCTTGTGGCAACTGTCAGACAGTTTGAATATCAGGATTCTAAATGTTTTAAGATTCTTGTTATTACATTGAAGAATATTAGGATTCTTGATGTTTTAAAATTGTTATTATTATGTTAATAGTGTTATTGGGCGAAGCTCGTACTAGTTGTAGTAGTATTTGACCTAGATTATTAGTATAAATAGGAGTATTATGATTGTGTTTTTTTATACATCAACATACCATTTCACAAATTATTCAGAGTAATATTTTTTTTTTCCTTTACATATTTTCCCTATAATTTCAAAAGTACCTTGTCCATAAATTACATATCATTGATATCATTCACGTTTAGTAATTTGGTAAAGGGATATCCAGTTGTTTAGCAGATGGAAAAAATAGGATTTGGTAGGGTTCTTCGTGTATTTTTCTCCTAAGACTGTTTCCATTAAAGAATAGATTCAAGGCCTCAATATCAATAATGAGGCATATGATCTCACTTGTTTTAAAATTTCATTGCAGTTGTCTTCAGCTTTGCTCGGCCTCTCCAAATTTTCCATGTTACTCTCAAGCCAGAGAAGAAGTGCATCAGAAAGATGCATTTCACTGTCAATATACTACAACATTAGAATCTTAAATTTACATATTAAATTACAAGGGATTGAATGAAACAATTTCATAAATAATCAGTCAACCTGTCAACAGTCAAGTGAGGGTGCTTTACTGAAGATAACAGCAGGTCATATGGAATTTTTCCAAAAAATTTGCTATGCATTGCCCACATCTGCAAAACAAGAGAATTAAAAAATATCATGTCTAATTTAATTAAATAAAATAAAATCAAGTGTAACAAAAAGCAGAAAAGATATATTACTATTTGGTTGACTGAAAAGTAATCCCCAGACCACTTTTAAAGTATAACAGAGCATCTAGTGATTTTTAGCTAACAGAAACAGGAAAAGAAGCGAACCCCACTGATGTCCAAAAAGGCAAAGCAATAAAAGCACATCCAGTAAAACGTGAATGAAAGAAGTAGGATATTTTGTGTTTCATAGTCGTTAATCTTAAAATTTTTAGACAGGCTGACCAGAGCCCATATCAGAAATATCCATCCCGAGTTATGTTGGCAAAATTTTTACTTCTACCTACATTGTTTAGCCTAGCAGAGCGAAAATCAAGAAACAAATTCTAGCTTCCTTGTTTTAACATATTCTTTTCTTTTATTTTTCAACTAGTAAGTAAAAAGGAGACATATGAAAATCCTTTTTTATTTCATTTCATGTTCCTACAGTAATTAATATAAAATTATAAAAGAATAAACTAAAACAATCTGATAGCAAGCATCCATTAAATAAGTCTTCTGTTCCTCAATCAATCGCTCACACATTTTCTCTCAATTTTGTTCACGGATGAGGATTATCTATCTAACTAACAACTTCCATTTCTAACCATTGACTTTTTCAAGTCCCAGATACAAGTGTTTTGTGAATTTCTTATGCAACTATAGACTACATAAAGTTCACATCTTATTTACCAAACAAGTTAACTGAAGGTGCTTATCTAAGCTAGCTTACTTGAAATATAAAGAGGTAAGTGTGTAACTGCCTTTGATTTCTCCTTATGTCATCCAACTAATAGTATCAATGTATCTGATCTTTAGCAGAAGTCTGTTTTTAATATCCAAACCTCCACTTTTGAGTTTTCAAATTCAAGCATGGCTCACAAATAGTTTTATGAAAAGAAAATGTTACTCGATGGCACTGTATCATGAGGATGCACATTAAAAAACTACAAGATAAAAGACACCACCATGCATGAATAAAATAAAATCACAATATAAAGGACATAGGTCTCAGTTCATTTCCCTGTGATATCATATCGTGTTTTGGAATCCACATGTCCTGGAAGAACAACTCTAAAGAAATTGTCACCAAAGGTATACCAATGTAATAATGTATGGATCATTAGTCAAAAATTTCAGCAATAAAAAGAGTCTAATCAATATACAAGTAAAAGCACCACATAAAATTTATTTTATGAGGAAATATAACCATGTATTATTAGCAATTGAACAACCATTCCAACAGGCAGAAAGTTATAATTAAGGAGAAACATGAGATTACTGTTTGTTGCTCAAGCTCTAGTGAAAGAAGTTGAGTACATACAAAATTTCTTGCTAGGTAGTCCACACATAAGTGCAGGATAAAGTCACTTGCTGCAAAAGCAATGCATAATATGAAAAACTGTTAGAATGAACCCCATAATGTTATAGCCAAAAATGAAAACTAAAGTCCTGAAGTCGCAAGTTAATCCTTTTTGCCACTAAAAATGTAAAAATAACAAAAGTTTACCATGATCCAAGCCAAATTTCCAAATTTGGATCAAATCCTCCATTTTTATTAGGGTTGATTGAAATCCTTTGGGTGAAAATACCTCAGAAAACCACATCTCACACTTCAAGATAAGTGTCTCCACTCCAAAATAAAGCGCACCCTGAGACATACAAGAAAAATACCAACAGCATTAGCCATTAGACTGAGAAAATGACGAATATATTAGTTACAAATTTAAACTCCTGAAATAAAATAAAGAATCAGAACATTACAGTCACGGAATGCCTGACGAATATGACAGCTCCTCTTGTACCGAGAGCATTAGACTAAAAAAAAGTTGGATGTATAAATGTCAAAAACCATGTACCTCATAAAGAGGGAGGACATTATCCGGAGTAATATCCAATGGGCAGCCATACATATGCTTAAGAATTTGCATAAATACACCAACATTCCACTTGATAGTGATATAGCCCAAGCATGATTCACTACACGAGTAACCAGAATCATAGTTTATGCAAGCTCTCGAGTTCAATTAAACAGAATGACGAGCAAAAAAAAAAAAGAGTAATATTAGCATATTGTCTACCTGAAGCTCCCGCTGAGGAGGCCCCGGAAATACAGTGATTGTTCAATGAGCCTGTCGCACATAGAATGAAAACAATTGCAGCTTAACTGACACTTGAGGCATGAGCAAAAAGTTAAGTTAAATTGCCATCTCGTTGGATTCTTTTATTTTCCCGAGAAACAAACAGAAAGTATTAGCGAGTGTGTTTGAGTGGTTGAATATATAGAGAGAGAAAGGGAAAGAAATAACGAACCTGTTGCGATGTGCTTGAACTTTGATCGTCCGGAAACTCAGAATCGTTGGCAAATCACAAATGAGAATATCTATGGTCGACACAAGAATCTCTTCGTTTTGGTTCTCAGTCGATTCAATTGGATCAGGGTTTGTGCAAACCAGGATAACATGTTCATCATCATCTGAGGCCTCCATGGACGAGTCGCTAGCGTGGTGACCGTAGCTCCGAATCGGAATACAAATTGCTATTTTGTTATGCTCCTCGTCGCTCACGACAGCTGCAGGTTAAACGACGCTTCTGATTGCTCTTACGGCGGACTTACAAAAACGACAATATATCACTGTCAAATAGTCCGTCGTCTAGTTAAATTAGTCATGGTGAGTACCGTGGCTAATTAAAATACTAACTGTAACTAAATTATCCAGCATTGTTATCGCGTTTGTGAATGAATTTTGGACTGAAACTGAAACGCTTTGAATTATGATTTATGAGTTTCTTAATATAATCTGGTTCTGTTTTTCTCCCTCGACCGGTTTTTTCCTTCTTCACGCAGCTATTTTTTTTTTTTTACATCTCACTACTCTATAAAATAAGGGGGGGAATTTCAGCTATCACACTTACATAAAAATGAAAAGTCCCATTACAAAGAAAAGAAAAAAAAATTAATAAAACTTACTCATTTTTATATAAATATGACGAAAAAAAAAATGTATCCATAGCAGAAACATTAAAAGCATAAAATAAACTTACATTTTGGTAAGCATTTGCATCTCAGGATTCGTATTTTTGAGGAAATAGACATGATATAATTTCATTTCAATAGTCTGGCATTAATATGGTAGGATATTGTCCTGCCCTTAGTGTAATTTCTTACTCGGGGAATATTTTTCTTCCAAATTTATTAGACGTCAAGTTGCCATATGACCTTAACTGTCTAATTCCTAATCTCCTAATCCAAGTTAATGTTATATAATCAAAACTAATTTGCAACATAGGCTTACATATAAGTTACAGCTCGACACAAAGAGCATGGAGCCATAAACATGGAAATGCATAACAGCAATGCCACATAGAGCAGTGTCTTTAAAACAACTCGAATTCCACATGCTCTCCTGTTGCTTTACACTCTAAATACATAGCACCCTTGCCCTGTGAGGTCATGTCTGAAACTCCAAAATAACAAAGCTCTGGAAGTTCTGGTGGGGCAGAACAACGTATTAAGGCCCAGTTAAGGCCATCAAAGAAAGGATGCTGTTTAATCTCAGCAGCCCCTTTCTCTGAACCCAAACGGTTTTCAGGCTCTTTAACCAACAACCTGCTAATCAGATCCCTGGCTTGGAAACTAACAGTTGGACTGTCAGGGAATCTAAGATTTTGCAACATAACGTTCCCTAATGTTTCTTCATTGTTAGAACCTTTAAAGGGTGTTCTACCATATAAAAGCTCATATAGAAAAACACCAAATGTCCACCAGTCAACTGCAGCTCCATGTCCCTCTTCTTTGATGATCTCAGGCGCCAAGTATTCATGTGTACCAACAAATGAGTTTGATCTTGCATCAGTGGGCTCGGCCACAAGCTGTGGCAATGATCTGATCTGGGCAGCAAGGTCAACTTTTAATTTCCTTGCTTTTGCAGCAGCAGGTAAGAATCTAGGGCTGAAGCATGGAACCTGACAAGATGGCTCAATGCAGAATGGCTCAATGCAACTTGACTGTGCACTAAGACCCGATATTTTTGCAGGGTCAACATCAGAAGATGATTTCAGAAGCGTTGGGCTAACAGCACACCTCAGTGACAGATCAAAATCTGTGAGCATAATGTGGCCGTCTTCTCGGACAAGAATGTTTTCAGGTTTCAAATCACGGTAAACAACCCCAAGCATGTGCAAGTACTCCAAAGCGAGAAGGACTTCAGCAACATAGAACCTGCATGATGCATGTATGGAAGTTTCAGAAACAGCCAATTGATGCTTCCACCATATGGTGCAAAAAGAAATTGTTACCAGAACTAATCAATAATTGAAACATTCTCTCCTTTGTAAATGCTAAACAAAGGATAAAAGAACATAGGTCACAGTAGTGGAGAATGCTACCAGGTTTAAGTAATACAGAGTGCAGTGGCAGTGAGAGGAGATTACAATCCTGGCAGAAGCATGCCTAAAGGAAATCAACAGCCAACAAGCATAGCGCAAGCAAGTTGCACAACAGCATATAGAGGAGATGACATTAACATGTCATCTTAATTAAAAAATCATCTATCACCAACCACAGAATAAGGAACACGATTTTGTTCAACATCAACGTCAACATCAACAACACCTTTATTCAAACAAGTTGGGGTCGGTGGCCGATGAACCAAAATGAAAAGTACGAAAAAAAAAAAAATGAAAAAAAAAAAGACAGGATTTTGTTATCTGTTTTAAATCTGACAAATTTATAAAAGGAACAAAGTTTCTATTAACAAAGAATGGATAATTTGCAAGTAATACTGAAGCACAATCGAAGTGAAACAAACTACTGACTTTATTTCATAACTTCAAGATTTACAAGTAAACAAAGATTCTTCAAGTTAGACAAGCTGCAACAGTGTATATAGTATTCTTAATTAAGGCAACAGCTTAAAATTCATAGAACCATATTTGACAGAGTCATAGAGTGCAGTAATAAAGCATATATTATAAAGAAGAAACAAGTAAAAACCCTATAGAATGTACCAGATATAGCAGATACGCATAACAAAACATATGAATGAGTACGAGCATATTCCAGCAAGAGCAATTATGCAAATTAAATATATTTGTTTATACCAGGAAATACTTAAGCTATCATATCATTTGTTGCACACCTAAAATCTAGCAGGTGGGAGGTTGCATACAATCTGAAGAAAATAAAATGCTAAATATTACTGGACACTTGTTCTTAGTATCCTACCTTGCTGCTGGCTCAGAAAAACTTCTACCAAGCTGCTTCTGCCTTAGTACATGAAGATCTCCACCTGGACAATACTCCATGACCAGACATGACAGATTATCTGATGTAAATTGCAAATACAGTGTGGGAAGAAATGGATGATCCAGCATCCTTAATATTTCTTTTTCAGTTTGAGCCCTAGGCATCTTCTTCCTTCTCACCAAAAATTCATTGTCCATGACCTTAATAGCAAACAAGCAACTTGTGCCAATTAGTTCAGCAAGATATACGACCCCAATGTCTCCACAACCAAGTTTCTTCAAAAGATTGAAGTGTCTCAAGCCCAATACCCCATGCTGTATTTGAGCATGTCGTATGGCTTCCCATCTAACATCATTTGACATGTGAGGCCTAGTGCCACAACTTGAGCCACTCGCATTGCTCTCATCACTGGTACTTGTACTACTACTGTACTCACCTTGACTACTATTTGAACTTTGTGAAAATTCAAGTTGCTCTTTCAACTTGGTGTTCTTCTTCACTTTTGCAACTGCCCTGTTTTTATTACTGCTAGTTGATTCCAAACCAGGTTTATTTGAACCAGAGTGCACATTACTCAAGATTACTCCATTCCCAAGACTGGTAGAGTCCGATGCCATAATATCTTGATTTTTTTCTTCACTTGTATTTTCTAAAGCACACCTACATCTCTCACAAACCAGCCGAGTTGTACCAGGAACTAACTTAATAACTTCATTGGATGTAGGATCATATAAAGCAGAACCTGAATCCTCCTCCAGGTTCTTCTTACTCAGATTCTTGTTCTTGATGACTGATTTAACTGTTCGGGGGCCATGGCGTGGCAGTTTGTTAACTCTGTTTCCATTCACAGAAGTAGATGAAGATAGTGTTTGCAACCTAACTTTCCGCCCAGTATTTGACACAAACGCTTTCTTTCCTGACTTTTTAGGGGAAGAAGCATTTTTGGACAACTCTAGTTTGCTTCCGGACATATTATAAAGAGGAGGAGAAGATGCAGATGTTTCTTTTTCTGTCAGAACAGGCACACCTTGCAGTGGTTGAACCCCAACTTTACTTGATGAACATGCCAAATCACTTTGCATCAATGAAGTCCCAGAATCATGTTGAGTAGTTGCAACAGCAATTTCCCAAGAAGAATGAATGTTTTGGCTCGGTGATTTAATTTGGGCAGTTTGATGAGATTGAGATGTTTTCTCCAAGGAAAATGACTTGCTTTTTTCTGGCACTAGAGATATTTCAATTATACTCCCCTTATTCTCAACAAAAGCAGGCCCAGATCGACTAGTTCCAGCTAGAACCGAATTATACAATGTCTGTATCTTCTCACCCTCTGATATTCTTGGAGAAGCCGTTGACTTTGATAATCGTTTCATAGCAGCCATTTCTGATGCCTTAGATATGCAAAGTTCTCTTAATGCCTGCTTTAAATTAACATGTTCAGAACTCCCAACTCGTGGGGACCGAGAAATATACGTTGCGTTTTGATTTTTCAATACATTTTTCATCTTAGGGCTTGTACCATCTCGTAAAACACCCAAATCCCTTGTTGAAGATTTAAGAGCAATTGATTCAAACAGCTTATTAATATCATCATCTAGATTATCCTTGTTTCCCAGTTTCAGCGCTGAAAGCTTCTGATTTTTCTCAGACGTGCTATTCTCAGAATTGGACAGATAAATCCCAACAGCTTTCCCAGTATTTAGCTCTTCCCTTTCTTCAACTATTTCACATGTGCCAGAGGATGAACCCATTACAAGATAAATAGCTCAACCAGACTTTTTCACAGTAGAGATAACACAAACATGTCGACTCTCAGTGCTCAGGTCACATTCATTTCATACATATCAGACACCATAAGATCCCAACTCAAGGAAAGAGAACCCAACGTCCAACTTCCAACTCCAAAGCATTCTATGGTCAAATCAAAATTGAATCCTGAATGGTACAAACTCCTTTTATCAGCTATATGACATTTCAAACCCTGATACAGTGACCAACATTTGAAAGCATCAGCAAATCAAAATATAATACTAAAACAGTAATTTATGCAAAAAGAAAGAGTAAAGGAATCGAGTTGACAGATAATTTGACATTTTTTTATTGTCACAATTCTAATAGTTTACACTCTGAATTTAATTTGAAGATAACAAAGGACAAGCCGGTGCAATAAAGCTCTCGCTTTGTACAGAGTTCAAGGAATAGTATATAATAGGCAACCTTACCTTGCATTTGCAAGAGGCTGATTATATGAATCAAACTTATAACCTCTAGGACACATCACACATGGCAACAACTCTAACATGGTCCCCCTTCAATTTAATTTGAAGATGATGCCAAAAAAAACAAATACATGAATTCAAGTATTCAGCAATTCGGAGGATTTTAGAGATCCAAACAAGTGTAAGCAAACATATTACTTAACCTTCCTTAAAACCATTTTCTTCCCTTCCCATTCATTTTCTTTTCATTCCTTCCCCTCCCAACTCCCAAAAACACCCTCCCCAACCAAACATACACTAAGAGGCAAAACATTAGGACCAAATAACAGCATGTTCAGGCAGTGCTAAGCATAACAATTTTCCTTGCTTATAATTAATGCACAGGCTGTTGTTCATACAAAAGCATGACAACATCACGAATCTGTTCAATCAACAGATCAGGAGAAACGTGGAGCCAAGCGAAGTTGTAAGCCAGTTCCTGTTCATGTTTAGTACGCCACTATCCAATCAAGAAAAGGAGAGGTAGTCCTATAAATTCAGGATCGATTTGCTTCCCGAAAAATGGCCACAACAAAAACTCACCAAAAGAAAACAAAATAATAAAAAATGAATAAATAAAATAAAATATCTATATACATAAGCGAACACTGTTCATCAGAATAAGAGGGTGTAGTATATATGCATACGTATTGGTTCGATGAGTAAGCATTAAAATAAAGCATACAAAGTGCAATGAAAAAAAAAAAGGAAGCAGTACCAGCAGGTGGAAGCAAAGGCCAAGAGAGACGAGTACATTGCCGTTGCAGCTTCAACTGATCGAATCAAGAAAAAAAAAACCCTAGAAACGCATCGAAACCATAGAGGATAGCTCGGGTAGAATGGGGAGAAAGAGAGAGAGAGAGAGATGAACAACGTTTGTTCCTGTTCCGTTTTCAGCAATGGCACTGATTGTGTTCAGTGCAGAGACAGGGCCCCACTTGTTGGCACAGAGAATACAACAAAATCAAATTTCAAAAGTGTAATAATAAATTAATATTTCATGTGCCGAAAACAAAAAATACATATGAGTATGTATTCTTTAAATGTAAAAGTGTGTGGTGGGAATTTAAAATAATAATAATTATTCGTCCTGTATTGACCATTGACAGTGGCTTCCCATGCCTTTTTCGGCTGATAGCTACACGCGATCTTTCTTCAAATAATGCCTCCAACTTGAAAACAGGCAATCTGAGATTTGCTTTTGTATAATATAATAATAATAAAAATTAATCAAATTCTTGGTATCCGATGTTACCATTGGCATCGGTAGTTCATATAATTTTTCTGTGATTTGTGAGTCTTATTTATTAACCTCGCTCTTAATTAATTTGAAGAGATGTAAGATATTTATTTATCATTAAACCTTATTACTCTTATTATTTTATTTATTTCTCGAATAATTAAATAAATCTTTATTTAATCTTATCATAAAATATCTATATAACAGTGTAATAATTTTATTTTATTTAGTTTTATATCACTTTATTTCATTTCACTTATTATTAATTATTTGTACAGAATACTTTGACTTTTTAAAAAAAAAAAACTTGAAGGTATCCTATTTAACCTTTTTATGCCACCATGTCTTCGGAGTATCGCCACCAAGATTATCTTCTTTTTTTTATTGAAACAATAGATGCATTAATCTATGTTGCCAGAAAAAAGATAAAAACTAATTCCCCACCGAAAACGAGCCTTTTTCTTATGAGGGATTTCAAGGACAGAATACTTTGACTTTTTCTCCTTGTCTTTTGTTACTTTTAAACAGTGCCTCATTTTAATTTTATTTTAATTAATTAAAATGAACTCATTCCTGAATTCGCTCTCATGAAAAGTCGTAGTTTCAAAGAAATGATGAGAAGGCAATTTGTAGTCAAATGAGAAATTTAAAGCGCTAAAGAATTCAGCTTTTCCTTTTACCAAGGCAAAACTTAATGATCTTGTTAATCATTATTCTTACCAAAGTTTTCTTCTTCTTCTTTTTTGACTCAGATTCCTGAATCTTTAAACCAGAATTCACATTGCCAATTGTCGTATTTATACAGACGTTTACATATGCACATATCATAAATATTTAAATTAGATTCAATTTATGTTAAAATAAAAAAAATAATCTAATACTGTTCAAATTATGCCGAGTAATATAGGATTAAGAATATTCTAAAAGTTTTTAATTTATGTTGATTGTATAATTCTTAATTAGTTTTGAATAGATGTATAGTGAGTTTTTATTTTGATAGTGAATGTGCATTTATAAAGTATAATTAATGTAATATAAGAAATGATACATTAGGTTAAAGAACAAGCAGTTGAGTCACCGTCTAAAATTCATTTTGAGTAATCGTTTATCATTTCTCAGCCATATGAATTAAAAGTTATTTTTTGCAATTTTAAAATTATGTCATTTTGAGATTTAAAGAAATAAATGAAGAGTATTATGATAAAATTCATATAAAAAAATAAAATTACTAAAATACATTTCATTAATTCTCTTCACCCTCAAAACCACGTAGTTTTGAGTTGTATGAAAGGTAAACATTTTTTTTATTCTTTAATGGGAAGCAATTTACATGAATCGGTTAAAAAATAATAGCTCGTATTCGTGGGCATAGCATAGTGAATGAACCCGGTCGTGATTCCCTGAGTTTTGCATTTTTAATGCATGAGCTGGCGAAGGGTTCCAATTTCATTTTTTCATAAAGTAACGATTATGTACGAAGCTCAAGCTTATCCATGAATTTGATTAAATCAGACGAGTCTCCTTAACTTAATTAGCGATGGTTGCGTATAAAATGGAAACAAATTTAAGAGAGGTCAACACATGACGCCACGTGTATTTGATTCCTTTTACACTCGCTTTTCCGATCACTACAAAACGACGGCATCCGTTCTCCGAATTCTCATAAACCCAAAAACTCACTCACACACAGAGTTTTTCAATTGCAGCGATTCAATTATCAATGGCGAAGAGCTTTAAGTACGTTATTCTCGGAGGAGGAGTTGCCGCTGTTAGTTCTTCCTTTCTCATTTTTTTCATTGGTTTCATCAAAATAATCCTTTTGTCTTCATTTTTTTTAGAACTGTAAGAGTTAATACAAATCTTATAACAAACACAGGGTTATGCAGCAAGGGAGTTTTCCAAACAGGGACTTAAGCCTGGGGAGTTGGCTATCATATCCAAAGAAGCGGTACACTTTATATGCAGTGCATTTTGCATCGTAGATTAACGCTACTAAATACATAATTTTAGATTATGTATTTATATGAAACAATCGCATATTGCATATTTCACTTGGACCTATTGTTTTGTTGATCTGATACTCTTGGATCTCGTAGCTGGAGCACCAATTTTCAGTTAGGCTCTTTATCTTTATCTTTTTAAATTTTAATAAAAATGATTCTTCTTTTCTTTTAGGATAAATATCATTTTTGGTCGTCAGCATGCCCGCTTTAGTCCTAGCAACTAACTAGAAAGGCTACTCGTGGTTCCTACGAAATTCAAAATGAACCAATTTAGTTGAAATCGCGGTCCCTCACAAATTCAAAAAAAAACACACATAGTCCCTCAAAAGGACTAAAATAGATCCATTTGAATTTCTCAGGACCACGAACAGTCTTTTCATTTGTTAGGGACTAAAGTGGGCATTGTAAAATTTGCTAAGGATCAAAAAGGGTATTTACCCTTTCTTTTATAAGGTGGTGAAGATTCATTATGCATATGCCTTGTAGTATCTGTTGCAATATTCGAGTGTAACGAATCTCATGTTGATTGGTAATGGACTAAGTAAAGTCTATATAATTGTGAGGACCCATTTACTCAAAATCTTAAGGTTTTGGATTGAGACATGGTGTCGAATCTAGATATGGTGGTGTACTGTAGCCTTAGCCCATTGGTGCTGAAATTTTTTATTAAATTTCTATCAAGTGAACCTCATACTGCTATTTTCTCTTACATAGGTAGCACCTTATGAACGCCCTGCTCTAAGTAAAGCATATCTTCTTCCAGAGTGTAAGTTCTGTATTGCTGTTATTTGCACATCTATTCTTTTTCCCTTGTTTTATACCTTTCCTTTTGGAGGTGGTCTTGGTGCCAACAGTGTTGTATTGTAATTGTTTTGTTTCGATTTCTTTAAATTTAATTTGAATTGAATTCAATGAAACCTGTTTATTATTGTTTTTATTTATCATGGGCTTGCCATCTCTGCTGATTTCTCCATCAAATATCAGATTTTCCTTGCTTATCTCACTCTTTATTTAACTTGATTCACAATTGAATTTTGCAGCTCCTGCTAGGCTTCCTGGGTTCCATGTCTGTGTTGGAAGTGGGGGAGAAAGATTGCTTCCTGAGTGGTACAAAGAGAAAGGTGATGTTGGGTTTTTCACCCATTATCTTAATACAGCATATTTATTGGATGGTTTTAATAATCAATATTGGGCTGTTGAGTCAAGTGAAAAGAAGAGAAAAGTAAATAGAAGATAGGGTCTTAACAACTGTTTTCTCATGCAAATTGAACTGGTGATTGCAGGGATAGAGTTAATTCTTAGTACAGAAATTGTGAAAGCTGACCTTGCGGCAAAATCTCTGACCACTGCCGGAGGAGAAATAATCAATTACCAGACTTTGATTATTGCAACTGGCTCAACAGTAAGGATCCTTGTGTATATCAGAATACGAGATGGCACTTCGCTGTCCTCATTTCCTATCCTTTATCCTCATACTTACACTTCTTACTCTTGTTTTGCAGGTTATAAGGTTGACAGATTTTGGTGTACAAGGAGCTGATGCTAAAAACATCTTTTACTTGAGAGAGGTTGAAGATGCTGATAAATTGTATGAGGCCATCAAGGCAAAGAAGAATGGGAAAGCAGTAATTGTTGGGGGAGGATACATTGGTCTAGAGCTTAGTGCAGTGTTGAGACTCAACAATATTGATGTTAGCATGGTCTACCCAGAGCCTTGGTGTAGTAAGTGGATATTTTTAACTGTTTTTGTCCAAGTCCTGCTCATTTGTTTATTATAAACTTGTGTAGTAAGTGGATATTTTTAACTGTTTCTTTGTCCAAGTCCTGCTCATTTGTTTATTATGAACTTCTTCTTATCTTTAAATTTTAAATTCTAACAATATGATTGATGTTGCAGTGCCACGACTGTTTACGTCTGGTATAGCTGCTTTCTATGAGGGATACTATGTAAATAAGGGGGTAAAAATCATTAAAGGGACCGTTGCTGCTGGATTCACTGCTAATTCTGATGGAGAGGTATGGTTGCATTTGATCTCTAAACTTTGTATGGATGGGATGACATTTTAAAGTTGCTAATCAAACTTTAGCATGCTTTGCATCCATCATTTAGGTAAAAGAAGTTAAATTAAAGGATGGCAGGGTCGTGGAAGCTGATATTGTTGTTGTTGGTGTTGGAGGAAGGCCTCTAACAACTTTGTTCAAAGAACAGGTTGAAGAGGAGAAGGGTGGAATCAAGGTTAGTGAGACCATATCCAGAGGCTTGGCAGTCTATTAATAAATTATCCTAAAAAGTGATTGATGAATCTTGTCAACAATAACCGTAATTACATTTGTATTGATTCCAGACTGATTCCTTCTTCAAAACAAGTATTCCTCATGTATATGCTGTCGGTGATGTGGCTACTTTCCCTTTGAAATTGTATGGTGAATTGAGAAGAGTTGAACACGTTGATCATTCTCGCAAATCAGCTGAGCAGGCTGTAAAGGTGAGCGCAGCTTTGTTAATTTTCTCAGCTTCTTCAATTATGCACAAAACTCGAATGTATAATGCCCTGGCATGCCCTTTGTACTATGGAAACCATTTCTTAAAACAAGCAGTGATTTCACAAGCTACTTCGTAGATTTATCCTCACTTTTTGTTTGGTGGTCCTTCTAATGGAAGCCTCTTGTCAAGTGCCATGCTTGCTGATGCTGTTTCTCATTTTGTGATTTGTGTTGTTTAATGTAGGCCATCAAGGCAACTGAGGAAGGAAAAATAGTTGAGGAGTATGATTACCTCCCATACTTTTACTCTCGCGCATTTGATCTGTCTTGGCAATTCTATGGCGACAATGTTGGTGAGACAGTGCTATTTGGAGACAATAATCCAGAATCACCAAACCGCAAGTTTGGGACATATTGGATTAAAGACGGGAAAGTTGTTGGGGCATTTTTGGAGGGTGGAACTCCTGAGGAGAACAAGTCTATTGCTAAAGTTGCTAGAGTCCAGCCTCCCGTAGAGAATTTGGATCAACTTGCAAAGGAAGGTCTTTCCTTTGCTAGTAAAGTATGATGATTTTCTTGTTGGAAGGATGCAAAACACATGGAGTTTGCTCAGAATACTTCTGTTTTGGCTTCATTTACTATATATGCAACAAGGAAACTTTTAATGTTTTTTCTAATTTGATATCCGATTGCAAGGGATATGCTTTACAATTTGTCTACTCACATCATTATCTTAGCCATTTTCACTATAGTTACTATTTTTAGACTATTTTCTGTGTTTACCTACTTTGCTCGCCAATCTGTTTGCAGCCTTTGTGGAAATAGCCTTACCACGTTGTTTTTTATTTCGTCTTGCTAGCAATGGGTTATTGTTTTCTTGCTTCAGAATATAAATAATCATTTAATCGATTAAATAAAAGGTTTGGTGTTTGTCATTTTAAATGATATAAGTTATCTCATTTCAGGAGAGAGATAGACACAGGAAAATAAAAATCATGGGAGAAAGAAAGTGAGTGATTTTTTTTAATTTAAAATTTAAATAAAAAAAAAATTTGTGTTTGTCTCTCTTAAAATGACATAACTTTATGTCATTTAAAATGACAAACACTTTTCCCTTAAAATAAAAGACAATAACTTTATCCTTGTTCCAAAATTATATCTCAATTTACCCTTTTTTTAATCAATTACAAGAGAGACTTAATCGTATAAAAAAAAACATATTAATTGATTAACTATCGGTGACTTCATAACAAAGATGTAAAGAATCACTTCAATCCAAAACCTTAAGGTGTTGGGTGGGAGCATTTTTAAGATTTTATATTATTCTCTAACAAAAGATGATGTGGAAGCTTAGTTCCCTGGATTGGTCTCCATCGTTGGGCAAACTGCAGTTGGCGCCTCGGCCAAGAAGAGCTGCAATCGAATCAACTAGACTTCGAGGACACCATGGTCTTCCATCATGCTTGGCCAGCTGCAACCAGTAGAGCATCCCAAAACATCCAATATTGGGAATGGATCCTCTTATGTGAAAAAGTGGTCATGTGGTCATATTATTGGATCACAACCACTCATTTAAAACTTATATATTTTTCTCTCTCTTATCTCATCACCAATGAGTGGTTATGATCAAATAACATAACCACGTGACAACTTTTTCACATGAGAGGATCTACTCCCTCAATATTAGATCTACTCTGCAAAATACCAGATGGAATCAAAATACCAGATGGTATGTGTCTGCTCTGGTTGATGACCTCTCTGACACAATAATCATACTGTATTACTGTTATTTCACCGGTAAACAATTTTTCATGCATGATGGCTGAGGTCACTACAGCATTGACCACTGCAGGCATAACCATATGTTCTTGCGTGGTGAGTGGTTAAATTAAGTCTCTGCAATTGTATTGTACATTTGTACTCAAGATGTCTTTGACATTATACACGTATTATTCTATTTTGTCATATCTGTAACACTTGACTTATCAAATGACCAGGCTGACAATGATTGAGGAAGGGGAATGGCTGTCATGTCATTTCACATAGAAGGAAATAAATGGTTTGTTTCTCAGGTCAGTAATTGTTGTAGAGTAGATCTAATATTGGGCGTTTTGGGACGGTCTACTGGTTGCAACTAGCCAAGCATGATGAAAGACCGTGTGTTCTTGAAGTCTAGTTGATTCAATTGCAGCTGGCCGAGGCGCCAATAGTTAATCGATTGTTATGTAGTGACCGATAGTTAATCGATTAAAATATTTATTAATCTATTACTATATTTTTTCAACACTAAATATTTATTAAGTCCCTCTTGTAATCGATTAATATGTTTTCTTTTTCACAAAAAAAATAAAAATAAATTGAGGTATAATTTTGAAACAGGAACAAAATGATTATTTTTTACTTAATAAATGACAAAACAGTCAAAAAGCTGAAGATATTTTCATAAAAAGAATATTTTTAATGAATAAAAAAAACTATAAGCTCCGAGGAAGTGATTGATATAAGGATGTAGACTTGCTTTTTTGGAATCCTAATTATAAATTTATATTTAGAAATTTTATCCTATATTCTCGTGACAAATCATTAAAATTTGTATTACAAAATTTACCTTAAACCCTAATGACAAATCACATAATTCTCCCTCCAAAACGCCAAAAACACCACCAAGAGAATATTGATCCTAGAGGGAAATTTTATACACTAAATTGCCTATGATTCATCTCCTAAAGAATGGGCTTCACCATCTATTTTCTTTTTTAGTCTCCCTTTTCCTGAAATTATGATAATTAATAATGAAAAAGAAAAAGAAAAAGAAATTCAATTTTTGAATAGTTATTGAGAAAAATAGACAATAAAAAATTTCTATTGATAAATAATTAAAAATTGATATTCTTAATATATATATATATATATATATATATAACTTTATTTATATATTTTTATTTTTAAATGTATTATTATTTATAAAAAATTATTTTTGATTTCTTATAATATTTGTATTTATAATATAAAAATTTCTAATTATATACTCATAGTAATTTTAAATAAAAACAGAACCTATGAAAATGATTTTTCCCAAAATGAGGGAATTGGCAATTCTCGAGTCTTCCAAAATCACTAACAACGAACAATATTTGATAGCAAATTAAATAAATACCATAGACAAAAATTCCATAACATAACGAAAGAAAACTGAAAACATTAAACTGAATTCTTCAGACCATAAATAGATCATTGGCATGAATACTACATTAACAAAAAACTAAAGAGCTATAGATTGTGGATATGTCCTGGACAAAGATTGAACGGCCTACCAATTAATCAAAGAGACTGAAACCCATGTCCTGCATCACACAACAAATCAACAATGAGATACTTCACATATAACCCAAGTCAGCACAAGCTTGAAATTTGCAAACTACATTATGTTATTCCTGTGTAGTACATAACCAACTTGAAAAAATAATGAAAAGCAATAATAAGCAGCAATAGACATATATTTAATCATACTCTAACATAACTACAAATTTTAGAATTATTTCTATCACATAACATAACATAAAATAATTAGAATAAGCAAGAAGCATGGGGAAAAACTAGCACCAAAAAAAAACAAAAAAAAAAAAACTTACATCGTCTGATTCCTCTTTTTCCTCCACCTTTTCCTCTTTCTTTGATTCGGCGGCTGCTGGAGCAGCAGCGCCACCGCCACCACCAGAAGCAGCAGCGACGGCAACGGCGGCACCACCACCACCAGAAGGAACTGAGGCTAACTTTTCCCTGCCGGAGGCAATAACCTCTGCTATGTCTTTACCCTTCAATTCAGACAAGAGAACGCCGATGTTATCATCATCCGCTTCTGCTCCAACTGAAAATTGAAAATTCAGAATTTCTTTGTCAAATCAAAAAAAAAATTTGAAAAACACGACAATGATTGAGAAAAAATGAAACAAAATAAAGGTTTATCATGAAGGGTTGAAATTGGAAAAAGAAAAGGTATACCAGAGCCAAGGATGTCCTTTAGGTCATCGGCGGAAGGGGTCGTGTTCCCTCCCAACACGGCAAGTAAATAGGCGGCGATCACCTTCATTGTTCTCGACAATATGAATACCGATCACAAGGAGCGATTTGCGAGTGAAGTATTCTGTAATTTCAACAATGGTGTTAGGGTTCGTTTCGGCACAAATAAATCAATTCTCGGGTTCTAGGGTTTTATTATGACCTACCCGTATCTGGATCATGGGATGGGCCTGTTAGATCCGGATCCAATAATTTAGGCCACTGATGTACGGTGACCCGGTAAGCCCAATATGGACCTACTTCTTCCAAATGAAAATATAAAATATATTTATATTTATTGATGATAGTTATATTTACCACTGAAAAAGTTTATCACCCTCACAACCTCACAGTTGGATCATAATTATATCCAATAGCTCACAATCAATCCTTATAATACTGATTATCACTCTTCGTCCTCTTTCACCTCCTCTCTAGATTTGACAAATTCTCTCTCTAGATCACAACAGTTAAACAACCATCATAGTTGGATCATAATTTGATCCAATAGCTCACAATCAATCCTTATAATACTAATTATCACTCTTCGTCCTCTTTCACCTCCTCTCTAGATTTGACAAATTCTCTCTCTAAGTCTAACAAATGACTGCACATAAAATCAAAACATGAGCCAAATAAACAAACAATTATTGTTATTGTTATATTTTTCCTCTCACTCAATTCAACAAGTAGTTGGAATGCAGTTAAGCATTTCACTCACTCTGAGCACAGTTATGAAAGTTTAAGAAACCACCATGCGTTTTGTCAGTGACTTATTAATTAAACATTGAGCATGATATAGATAGATGTTATTGTGAAACAAATTGACTTTGTGATCATTCGCCTAGGGTTTTTATTGGTTGAATGGATGAAAATGATTTTCTCTCTCATCTCCGAGAGGGGAGAAGATAGAGGCAAAAATAGGAGAAGCTTCGAGGAAGCGAGTGTGCGTTGCAAGCATCATTGTAACATAATTTTATCAGTTTTTCATGTGGAATTTATCAATTTTTGATGTGGAGTTGGAAGACTAGAGAGAGGATGGAGAGATACATGTGCAATTGAAAAACCCATAGAGAGAATGAATTGTGATAATTAGGATAATAAGGATTGATTTTTGGCCATTGGATTTAATTATGATCCAATGATGATTAAGTTAGTTGTAAGTTGGTAAACTTTTTTAGTGGTACGTAATAAGTATAGGGATATGATATTGTTATTACCAAATAATCTTACTACCATATCTTAACCATTGATTCCCGCAAATCAATGGTTATCATTTATTGCGAATTAATAATTAATTAATGAATTTGATTTGTGAAAATAATAACAGTTGATTGGCGGAATTCAACGGTTAAGATATGATAGTAACATTATTTGGTAGCAACAATATCCTATCTTATAAGTGTTTCTCACGTTGTAGGAGATGATTTTATTTCCAACACATACATAAAATTACAGAAAAATATTTATGTAGTTACTACAGATAAGTTATTTGCATTTATTCCTAGAACGACATTGTTTTGGTGTTAAAATATTAAAAAGTTAAATTATAAAATTATGTAGAGTCCAATTTTTTCTCTCTCTATTCTTTTCACATAATTCCACATGAACCCATATATTTTTATATATATGTAAGAAATAAAAAGATATCCTACAAGAAAAACATTAATCCCTATACTTTTTTAGTTGAAACGATTAGGATTTGTTTTTTAATTATTGTTCTTACAACATGTCATTGGTAAATAAGACATCTAATAATTCTTTACATTTATATATATTTTTTGGGTTATATCTGAGCATTTATATTAATTGCAAATTTTTTATATAATTCCACATGGATCTCCTATATATATATATATATATATATATATATATATATATATATATATATATATATATATATATATATATATATGAAACGATTAGGATTTGATTTCTAGCAACTTGTCATTGGTAAATAAGACATCTGATAATTCTTTACATTTATATATATATTTTTTGGGTTACATCTGTGCATTTATATTAATTGCAAATTTTTCTCATCGATATGTTGGAACATTGCACATTGTTCTTATCAATATGTTGGACCTCGTCATCATGTTCAATTATGAGACCGATTAATGAACCGCTAAGGGTGTGTTTGGTACAGGAGAAATTTTTTGGTGACCGGGAATCATGATTAATGGGAATTCAGTAGAAATTGAGTTTACTTGTAATCTTACGAAAGATGTGTTTGGTTCGCCAAAATATTACCGAGAATACTGGGTAAAAATTACTGATTCCATATTTGGTTTAGAACGAAATATGACTTGGAATATGAGGTTATTTTACAAAAATAACTCCAAACTATTTTTACTTTTGTAATTGATAGATTGGGTCTAGATTTTTATGTGTATTGGGGTATTTTTGTCTCAAAATTTATTGTTGTGCTTTCCCTTTACTTGGTATTCTGATTGGTATTCCGAATTACCATATTATTTTTGGTAATCTGAATAGTGACTTTTCTTTATAAATCAAATTACCGGTAATCCTTGGATATCCGGGAATCGTAATTTATTCTTTCTACCAAACGTGGTAATTACATTTACCAAAGAAGGATTACCGGTAATCCTCTCCAAAAACTTGAACCAAACACCCCCTAAAGAGACTTGTGGTAAAGCTATTTTCTAAATGTCTTTCGGACATTATGACATTAATCATGTTCAAGAATAATTTATGTATCAAATAAAATGTTCATATTTTAATTTATTAATAGTTTTTTGATCAAATTTTAATTTCATATATATATTTATAATTTTTTTTTAGTCATAATATCTTCAAATTCAAATAATATTTATATGATATCTAAATAAAGAAGTATATAATTTGTACTTATACACTACATAATACAATATTCTTTTGAGGGTGGTTGAATTTCTTAATCTACTCATTTTTTTAAAAAATAACACGTCATCTTTAAATTTTCTCTTCAAAAAATAAAATCTTTAAAATTAATTATTCATATTATTTTACAATTTTATTATTAAGTTTGTATTTTCTGATTTTTTAAATGTTTTTATTTTATATTTTTAAATTTTTATTTGTATTTAAAAGTATTTAGTGAGAATTAACTATTAATTAAACTAAAAAATCATACATTAACAAAATAAATGTATGGAAAAGGTTTTCTTGGAAGAGGTTTACCCACTTAATGTGATCTCCCGCCTCGAAATAATTAGTCTTCGGCCGTCGGATACCTTGGGAAACAAAAAAAAAATCATACATTAACAAAATAAAATAGGCCATTAGAAGCCAGCATCACATCTCTCTTGAGCTGTTGTCATATTTCTAATGTCTTTTTTTCCACCTTCAAATAGCACCAAATTTAAAAATGTTAAGATGTGGACTCATATAGTGCGAGTTAGATGCATTTATAATAACTTATGCATTCAATGCCTTATAAGAGAAGCTTTATTTTGATTTAATTAGAGATTGAGGAAGCTTCTCGAGTATGCAAAAAGACGAGGGATTCATGCAAGGCATTTAGCACACGATAAATGCATGACTGAATTATGGCCATGTGTTCATAATTAATGCGGGGTTGGACAAATGTCATTTGGGATAAGGCATCCCTTAAGGAGTTGGTCATTTATGTGAGTGAAAGGTTTTGGTTTAGAGATGAGGACCCTACCAATCTAATCAACAACCAAAGTGAGCTCTAAGAAAGTTGCCTAGTCTTCCCAAGTAGATTACTCCACTTGCTTAAAGGTGTTGAACTTGAAATAATTGGAGGAGGCACCAATCACCCGGTCCTCGTCCAGGTGGTCATGCCAGTGATTGTGCCCTTCGTATGAAATCAAAGCTTGAATTCCGTAAAAACATCGGGAGGAAGTGTGAATTGTTTTGACTCTAGTTGTTCAACCTCCTACACAAGGTTGAACAAGCGATGAAGTTGTCAATGTTACTCCACAAGAGCCTAAATAAAATGGCTTTGATCCTAACCATGCGGGTGTCGAAGAGTAGATTGAAAGCCATGTTAAATTTCAGAGTCTGTTGTGGAAGAACACGAAAGCCAATGTATACATCCATGGAGGAGAAAAGGTAAGTAATAAAAGAATTATTTGTAGCAATTATATTAGGAGATTTAAGAAATAAGAGGATAATAGTCAATAAGAGAAGAATACATATGAATGGGAAAAATTAGATTTGAAAGAAAAGAGAGAATCATGAAGATAGAGAGGAATTAGGGAGAAAATTGAGAAAAGAAAGGTTAAAGAGAGGAAAAGGAAGAAATTAAGGATAATTTGGAGACAATTAGGGAGAAAGAGAGAGAGATTTTTGGATAATTCTTCCTTGTCCCTCTCTTTATTTACTATTTTCATTTTATAACAAATCTTATTGCAATCAATAATAGAAGAAGAAAGACATTAAAAAAATGATAATGGTTTGAGAGACGTGTGAGGTTTCCATGTCATTAAGTGTTGCTATTTCGGATGTAATTATGATAGGTAAGATTAGGATTTGGCATAAATAGGCAATACTTATATATAATATGTTTAACTCAATCTCACCTATTAAATTGATATGTAGGATAATTTATTGGTTAAAAATTTCTATAATAGACATAATAGCCCAAAGCAAACATTGGCCTCGTATTTCTCTTAAGCCCTTATTACGTTTTCGATGTTTTTTTGTTCACATTAAAATAGCATCAAAATGAATAACGTTAAGATGTGGACCAATGTAATGCTAGTTATATGCATTTATAATAGCTTATTATAAGAGGGCATTTTGTTTGATTTGATGAGAGATGGAGGAAGTTTCTTGAGTATGCAAAAAATGAGGGACTCGTGCAAGGCAAATGATAAATTTATGACTGGATCATGGCCACGTGTTCATGATCAATACGGGGTTGGACAAATGTAGTTTTGGGATAAGACAAATAAATCTTTGGTACTACTGTTGTACCAAAGATTCAGTGCATCCCACCAATAAAAATATTACATGTCAATTAAAATATATTTTTTCTGTCAAATTTTTTCTCTCTCCTCTGATGTGTACTGCTCTGATTGATGAGATGTACTGAATCTAGGTACAACAGTAGTACCAAAGATTTATTCGGATAAGACATCCCTACCTGATAGAAGAGAGAATAGAGTAGAATGAGTCAGGCCTATAGATCTTGATTTAGAGACCTCTTACATACTTTTGAAAGGAACCCTATAGATCTTGTCAATAACCAGAGTAAACTTTATGATAGTTTCCTAGTCTTCCTAAGTTGAATAATCTCCTTGTTTAAAGATGTTGAGCTTGAGATCATCCGAGGATCACAAAGTCCTATTTTTAGTGGTCATTCTCGCGATCATGCCCTTATATGAAATCAAAGCATAAATTCTAGAAAAAAATATATGGATTGTTCTAACTCTAGGTGCACAACCTCCTTCACAAGGTTGAACAAGTGAAGGAGCTGCCTGATGTTGCTCCAAAGGAACCTAATTAAAATGGCTTTAATCCTAAACGTGAAGGTGTTAAAAAGTAGATTGAAAACCATGTTAAATTTTGTATTCTGTTATGAAAGAACATAGAAGCCGATGCTTACATCCATAAAGGATAAAGAGTAAGTAATGAAATTAAAGAACCATTTATAGAAACCATATTAGGAGACATAGGAAAGAAGATCAGAGAATCGTGAAGATAGATAAGAATTAGGGCCAAAATTGAAAAAGAGAGATTAAGGAGAAAAAAATGGAAGAAATCAAAGATGAATAGGGAAAGTGAGAAAGATTTCTTGATAATTCCCTCTCTTCATAATTACTATTTTTGTATTTATAACAAAATTTATTGCAAATAATAGCAAAAGAAGAAAGACATTAAAAATATGATCATGGTTTGAGATGTGTGAGGTTGGCTTGCCATTTTGTGTTTCTAAATAAGCTTAGGAAATATTAAGATTTGGTCTAAATAAACCTTGCTTATGTATAATATATTTAGCTAAATCTGAGGTAACTATGATGTCGTTTGGATGAGCTTCTGTCTTTACAAAAGCTTCTTTTTAAAATAAAAGAGCTTTTACAATTTTTTGATTGTTTGGATGTTAACTTTTAAAAAAAGCAAAAGCCAAGAACAAAGTTAAAATATCACTTTTTGAAAAAGCTAAAATTTGTAGCTTTTGGAAAAAAGAGAAGCTGGAAGCAAAGGCATGACCCTCGTGTGAGCATTTTTGCCCTCAGTTCCTGCGAGAGAGAAAGAAATGGGAGCTACATTAGTCATTTGAGTAGTCAATTGCGCATTTGGGAATGGGGTGGGGTTGAGGTGCTGCCAGAGAATTCTGAAACCCGAAACCAGTAAAAGCTGATTGTTGAAATAACGGAGTCTACTTTTGCTGTTGTTGTTGAGAAGAAAATGGCATAGAGAAAGGGGAAGAACCAAGCCAGTGCCAAAGGAGGGTGTAGAAGAAGACCCAAATGCTGGCGTTGATGATGGGTTTCCAAAACCTAGGGTACCGAAGACTGGAGTAGAAGATGGGATACTGAAGGCAGGGGTAGAAGATAGAGTACTGAATGATGGGGTTGAAGAAGGGGTTCTGAAGGGAGATGAAGAAGGTTGAGAGAAAAATATGGTGCTTCGCGAAGTCGGTGCTCGGCGTTAGAATTGTCGGTGAGCGGAGGAGAGGATGGTGCCATGGAAATGGAGTGAGTAAGGGCACAACAATTATTTTATACTGAATTTTTTTTTTAACATCCAAACGACATTTTTAGTTAAAAAGCATCTTTCAAATATTGCATCTAAACGCAAAATAACATTGACTTTTAAAAAAAATTCTTTTAAAAAAAATAACTCATAAAAAAGTTCTTTTTTCAAAAGTCCATCCAAACGACTCTTAAGGTCCCTTTATATAGGAGGTTACAGATTCCCTTTAAGTACGCAAAGTGTGATACCTCTGTGGATCCACTAAGTGTGAGGTTGTGTGACGTATAACATGTAAAGGGTTAAGCGTGCATGGAGAGAATGAAGAAATGCATGTGTAAGAGGGTTATATGCTCCACGTGTTTAATGGTGTTTAATGCTGAAGTAGTAAACTTGATTTGCCAACTTCTATTCCTCCAGCTCGCTCTTTATGTTGTTTATAAGTTGGTGGTGGCAGCAACCAACATCATCTTTAGTAATGGCTTGGATAGCCTGCAAGCAGTCACTCTCGACTAGGAGCTGTTGGGCTTTAATTTCCCATGCCACCTGAATACCTTTAAGGATAGCTCAAAGTTCTGCAGATAGAGGAGAGCAAAAACCAATCTTGTACATAAAACCTGTAATCCACCTGCCCTGATCGTCTCTTATAAGACCTCCACAAGCAGCTATAGTTAGATTATCATTAACCGTAGCATCTACATTAAGCTTCCACCAGCTTTGAGGGGGTGCTTTCCAACTACCACTCTGGTTGGTTGCTGTAATACTTCGCAAATGGACCTGATAGGGGAGGCTATCTCTGATGTCTCTAATGTAAGAAGAGATGAAGAGGATCAGGTCATTTGCCTGAAGAAGGAAGGTTCATGGATCTCCCCATTCTGCCATTTCCACAAGAACCAAATAGATGTAACAAAAATGTCTTTTCAAGCTAAGAGTTGGCAATTAGGCCACCCTCTATACAGATTCCTCTGAATCCAGACTTCGAAAGGTAATAAAAAAAAATCAACAGGGAGATTTCCTAATAACCAAGCACACCAAATTAGAGGATTTAATCGGTTATATTGCAAGTGGAGAAATGAGATTGTGCTGGGACCCACCATTTTAATAAAAAAAATAGAAATTTTTTTTGCACATTTTTCTATAAATCAGTGGTAGAATGATTTTTTATTTCCTCCAACATTATAATTGCATTTTCCATATACATTTAATGTGACTCGGCGAGGGTGTTCGGTTTCGTGAAGATAACATTAATTAAAAAAAAAAAGCTCGGGTTTGATTAGGAGCTGAGATGCTTAATTAATTAGTGTAGGCATGAACGTTAAAAGGAGCCGACTTTTGCAGTGCGGCAAATTGCCTACGTGGTCAAGTTCCTGAAACGTGGCGACCGAAGATACATAGGCGCTTATTATCATAGATGTCCACATGTGAGTTGGCATGACACTTGTCACTCAGTTACCATCTGTGAGCTTCTTCTGCTAACCAGTGAGTGATGTGATACCTTCTCCTCTTCCTCTCTTTCTCTCTCTATCTGTTCGGTTCGCACTGCCACCTCTTACCACCGTTACAATAACTCTTTCTCTTCTTTCGTGCATGAAGAATAAGTGAATAACCATGGATTCGGAATCACAGAAGCGCTCTGCATCGAGTTCTTCTTCTTCTTCTTTCTCCTCGTGCGCGTCGGAGGATCGGCGCGTCGAGACAGAGGAGATTGAAGCGGCGGAGACTCTGGCTGACCTGGCACAGTTGGCAATGCTCGAGACTGACTCTGCCGGTAAATGGTGCAGCAACGAAGCCAAACGAGACACCAGGCGATTCACGCGCGAGTCACCGACTCCTGACTCGGATCTCTCTCACTCTCCCCCTGCGCCTGGGGTTAGTTTTATTTTATTTAATTTTTTTTAAATAACTATCTTTAGTCAATCTAATGTACAATTTTATTCAAATTTTCATTTAACACATATGATATGACTATGAGAAATAGTTATACTATTGTCGAATTATATATTTATATAAACACTGGTCAACATTTACCCATAAGTAACAGTATGTATATGTAATTTTTATACCGAGTGAGTCAAATAACTATTTCAACTTAGGACATTTGATTATATAAGAATAGTTTTCTATGCACGATCAAAACCTTAACCAAAATAGTGATTCTTCCGCAGTTCTGAACGATATTATTAATAGAGACCGGTGATTATCTCTTTTTAGGTTAAGACTCATTGATCGTGTGGGTTGCATTTTAATATCCTTCTTTTGGAAAGGAATAACATTTTGTGCTCTATCTCTTTTCATGTCTGGTTAAATGTATTAAATACACCTTTTTTTGGTGCTCTGCTACTTGGACATTTTTATCATAAAACTCATTCCATGTGCGTAATAACAATTTTATCCTAATGGTAGTACCTATGAATAAAACAAGATAAAAAAACATGTCTAAAGTTTGGTGCTTGAATTTACTTCGATATACATGTATATATTTTTTAAACTGGTAATATTCAGAATACTCTGTCTGTGTGGACCTTGTTAATGGAACATTCATGCCTGAGTATATTTTCTTCACATACCTTTTTTTCTTCTTCTCATTTTGCTTACTATTGATTAACATCTATGCCCCCAGCATCTTCTGGAAAAAAAAAAAAAGAATATCAACTTAATTTAACATAGTTAAATCTTTTTATTTGTTTGTTTGTTTTTTCCTTTGTATAACGATGGATGAGACAATTAACTAAAGCACACATCCAATATTAAGTGAGTATCACCAAGTTATAACATTTTAGGCAGGAGTTTAGAAAAGTTTAATTTATGGCAGGGCCAGGCTGTTACAGGTCAGCATCAAGATGAAAAAATATCTACAACTACATCCGCAGAAACAGAAAGGATTCAGAAGGATGACTGCTCTAGACATATGAAGGGGGAGCAGGATGCTGATTTATCTAAGACTACAAGTTACTCTTTGGTTCGTGGCAGCAAGTCAAGGCGTAATTTAACTGAGGTATAAGAAAGTGAGAAATTTCTTCTACTGCAATTTATGGTCATCGTTAGATTCTTGTAATACTGGACTTTCTGTTCAGGAAGAAAAAGAAGAACGGAGGATACGCAGGGTATTGGCCAATAGAGAGTCAGCTAGGCAGACAATTCGTCGTAGGCAGGTATTTACGTAGACAAATCAATTCGCCATTGTTACATTTGCTTATGGACTGCCCAAAATCTAAACCAAATACACACTTAGCACATGCTTGAGGTGTTTTGTAGTACTACCAGTCTTGACTTTTATGTTTTGCACTGGACATTATGGTTTATTTGTCTATCAACTTACATTGTGCTTTTTAATCATCTCTTTCACTCTGGGGATCTTCAGATTAGCTGTCTTGTTATTCATTCCCTCCGTGGCACAGTTGTTGATTGGACATCGCTTATTCACAATGTACCTATTAATTGGATGATGATCTAAACTGTTCTTGTAACAAATGAATGCATCCATGATGGTAGAATAGGACATCTTGTAATTTCTACTTTAACATCCTTCAAACTTGTAGAATAGCCCCAGTCCTGTGTGCCAATACTAGCCATGGGTGTTTTTGTAAGCTCTCACTTTGAAATTTATTGAAGTATCCTCATTGGTAATGAACCAAAAGATGTGTGGTTATATTACCTGAAGCTAATGTGATTAAGAATGTACTTTTTAATGGTGCATGATAATAGCAACAAGTCCTATTTTGATTGTATTAAGAGTCAGTGCTTCCCGCACAGGAATATAGTTTTAAGTTATTTGATGTGTGCTCTATGTCCTAAAATACAGAAATTGACAAATCTAAAGCCTTTATCCTACCTTTCGAGTCCCAAGTATGAGAAATACATGTATTGCTATGTCCATTTTGGAATAAATGCAAGGTTTGGTTGTCTCTCATTTAAAAAAAATATATATTAAAAAGATTAATGTTTATCATAATTGATAGCCCCTCTGGCTATGTATGATACTTTAGTTTTTCTATACTAATTGTTTCAGGCTCTGTGTGAGGAGTTAACCAGAAAAGCCACCACTTTAGTTCTGGAGAATGAAAACCTGAAGAAGGTATGGTACAATCCTCTGTTTGTTATCTTCCTATTAAGCCACCTTTTATGTCCTCCTTTTCCACTTCCTTCCTCTTTATTTTGTTGTGCATATTTGCATGAGGCATCTATTTAAGATATTATCGTTTCTCAATTTATTTTTCCTCTTTGATATTCATCTGATCATTCACTCTCCCATTTTGTGACATTTCTCGTGCAAAGGAGAAGGAGTTGGCTTTGAAAGAGTATCAATCTTTGGAGACTACGAATAAGCACCTAAAGGCACAAGTAAGATGTTTTGTTGTGGCAGAAATCTTTAAGCACAATATAACTCTTGTTGGCAAAAGAAGTAAACATTTGCTTCCATTTGCAGATAGCCAAGTCAATATACACTGAAGTGGAGAAAACTCCCAATGAGCAGGAGTCATCTGTGGCTGAGGTAACACCTTTGTCTCGTAATAGTCCATGGTTTCTTTATAACCATTTCCCAGTTTCACAGTTATTTTGGCCTTCCATCCTTCAGTCTTCTAATCCAATTCAATTACAACATACAACAACAACCTCAGTTTTACCTCAAACTAGTTGGGGTGGGCCAGTTCAATTACAACATACACCATTTAATTCCATTGTCATTCCATCAAATGTTTATGTTCCATGTTCTTCTGAGTCTGAATCTTTTCACAAGCAAAATAACCTTACAAATGATAATCGAACACAACATCCATTGTGCTTGTTTCCATGTCCTTGGTTATTCCCTCTTCCAGAATTTGGAAATGGAAATTCACCAGCTTCCAGTGGCCCAAAAGATAAACACGATGAACTTCTTCTGGGTAAGCAATGTAGTTCTAGTTCATCTTTGAATACAGTGGCAAATATGGATTATCAAGCAGTTCAACCTATCAAACTTAAACCAGAAGTTTCTGGCTGGACAGAAGCTAGACCTAACAATCCAAGATTTCCTTTGAATGGAGGTAAGCAGAAAATAGGATGTCACATTATAGACAGTTTCCATGGACCCACACTTGTTTGTAATGGTCATGCTTCTGCTGTCGAGCAAGACCACAAGCTTCAATTACATTTTTCTCCCAACACTGAGGTATCTTCACCAGCTTCTCATATTGAAATTTCTTCATTGGAGAAGAAACAAGAACAGTTCATATGCCCAGGTAAAAATCTAGTGGATGCAGTTGCTGCAGCAGAGGCAAGAAAGAGGAGAAAGGAACTAACAAAGATAAAAAGCATCCATAACCGCCAGTCCCGGTTGCACTGTTGACTTCTTAACACACATGGTTAAAAGTTCAGTAGTGAGTGGAAGTTCATGCATTACCAGCTTTTGCACCTACTAGCTCGATGGAAAAGAAGATTTTGGAGATTGAGGAGAGTACACATTAACTGTATCCATTGAAGGCTTTTGAAGGAAGAGAAGTTTAGTTCAAATCATGTATAGCACACTTTAAAGGTTAAGTTTTTCTTCAATCATCTTGCTTGTTTCATTTTTATTTATTTACTGCTACTGGGATTTTTTTCTCTGGAAAACGAAAGAGAGAAGTTAGTTTCCTAAAGTGGTGAAGCTGACCAGATTTTTTATGGTACTTATTATGATCTGGATTCTTCAACTTTCAACTATGTTTCAGAGCAGTTAATCCTACAAATTATGTGCACAATAAGTCGTATGAGGAAGGAGGGAAGAGAGATATTTAAACCTTCGTTTTATACTTGTTACATCCTTAAATCAAGAATAAAGATCCTCTTTCAGGGGAAGTAGGGGTTGTTAATAATATTGAACTCAAAATGCAATTAACCAGGGTTTTTTAGTGCATGCACAGAAGAACTCTTATACCATTTGTGGATTCCGTCACATTTTATGGCCTGAATTTCTACTGGTCATTTATTATCTCCTTTTGTAACCTTAACTTTGATGATTTTTCATGTTTAGTAGGTTATTGGTCTATCCAAAAAAATTTGGTCTTAGAATTTTTCTTGGTCCCTAGGATGAATGAATTATGAATGCAATAGCTTTCATACATAACCTTGAATATTGAGGGCATAACAGAACCTTTGGTCTGCTGACTCTCTCTCTCTCTCTAATTCTTTACATCAACTTCAATAGCCGATCTATTTATGAACTTTACAACTCTTTTATTACCTCAACAGCAGTCCATTTCAGGGACGGTTTTGATGTTTCTAGAGTTGGCTTGAAATTGTTTGTGCATTGTACGTGCATGTGTCATTTTTGGATTTTTTTTTAATTCAAGTGATATTTTTATAATTTTGTATTTTTCATTTAACTTTTTTAGGATTAATTGATACTGTATATAAAAAAAAATTAAAAATTTAATTGTAGTTGTTGAATATTCTATTATTTTGATAATTAAAATTTAAAAAAAATTAATTTTCTGTTATGTCCTATATCTATATGTACCCCTCACCAAAACTAATGGCAATTCTATACCTTAAATGATTATTTTTCCATCTCTCTAAACTCAAACTCATTTCACTGAAAAGATAAAGCAGAGTTGATGATGAGAATACTTAAGCGTTGATGGCTTGAGTTGAGGCAGCACTAGATCCTACAACTTAATTGTTAGGGTACTGTCATTTGTTTAAAGGAGAAAAAAAAAAAGTAGGAGAAAAATTACTAGATCAGGGTAATGCATGAGTTTATGTTGGTCATTAGCACCCAATAAATTGATCATTGGTGCATCTAAATTTCTTTTTCATTAAACTAAGGCAAATAACTAATTAAATATACATAATATGAAAAAAAAAACAAAAAACAAAAAAAAAAACTGTTGAACTTAAATTCCTAGGTTATGAAGTGGGCTTCAAGACAAGTATTGGACTTCTGACACTGTGTTTAGAGTCATTCCATTCAAGTGATGCAGATAATATTTGTGTCTCATCGGGCATTGGTGGCCCCTTCAGGACAACCTTGAATGACAGGTCTTGATGTAACTGACTAAACTGCAATGTATTTGGGATAACCTCTACAGAAAGACCCTTGGGTGCTGTGACTTTAGCCTTATAGGTTGAAGTTCCATATCCTACATTAGTTACAGTCCTATGAAATACTGCAGAAATTCTAGAATAAGCACTGAGGAGCTGGATATGCATGCTAGGGTAGTTGATTCCATCAGTGCCTCGCGCAGGCTTAATGCTTGCGCAATCGAAACTTTTGTTACCAATTAGTGTACCTATGTTAGTGCTGTTGTAGTCTTGCTTGCATAAGAAGGCAATGTAGGAGTTCGTTTGGATGTTGTATAGTAGGCCAGGATGCACTGCTCTTACTGGACTAATCTGTCCTGACCCAAATCCCAACTCGGCATAATCGTCACTGACTTTCATAGGAGTAGCTGTATGGCAGAGAAGAAGATGTTAGATTAGAAAATGAATTTTTATTTTTATTTTGTCTACCAAGAATGTTACTATGACTCAATATTCTAATATCTAATGATTAAAAAAAAGGAAGAGAGAATATTATTCATAATCAACACTTTGACTATAGAGTGGGGATTTGCATTGGATTCTCACCTGTGGTCATGAGAGCAGATTTAATTGCAGCAGGACTCCAATCAGGGTGGAAGGATTTGACATAAGCAGCAGCTGCAATGGCATGTGGGCAGGCCATAGATGTTCCTGATAATATATTATAAACATCATAACGGTTGTCTTCAGGGTACCCTGTTATTGTTGCCAGTTTGGAATAAGCAGCTAGTATGTCCATTCCTGGGGCAGCCAAGTCAGGCTTCACATACAATGTAGAAATTTAGAAGGCAAGCCAAATGCAACAGAAGAGAGAGAGAAAGAGATCACCTTGAGGATGTTGGGTGTGATACGTTGAGGACCTCTGGATGAAAAAGAAGCAAGATATGGAGCATGTGTTCTTTTACTTGTTGTCTTGTAAATAACAGCTCGAGCATCCCTGAATTTAAATTTAGGCATGGTAAATGTAAACTCAGGTTACCTATTTGGGCATGGTAAAAAAGGGTTAGTGAAAAAACGTACTTAGTTGAATTGATGTAGAGATCGATGGTTTTGCCCATGGTATTGGCTTCAACAAAGGTCCCTGGAATAACTGTGGTGTAGGAAGCGTCTATTTTCTCTTCAAGGCCTATGATTGTCCCTGCTCCCCCTAATTCTTTGATGGTCAAGTCCTGACTACCCATACCTCCAACGCAGTACACTATTTTGCCCTTCACCTTGTCCTCGCTTAGAGTCCCATAATCACAACCACTGCATCGTAATTATTATTATTTTCTCAAACTTATTATAATCTTTTTAAGAAATAAAACTTTATAAGCACATCATCAGGGTTAAGTAAGAATAACAATACCTAGCACTGCCATAGCCATAGCCATCTCCACTACCGTTCGCAGCAAGGATTCCATTAATCAATGGATACATGTTTTTCTCTAGTGAAAAGGTATTAATAGATAGTCCCTAACAAGCACCAACCAAATAAGCTATGCCAATTTGTAATATTGTAATTGAGACTCGAGAGAGAGGATGAAAATGATCGAATACTACTTTACTTACTGTAATGTTCTTTCCGTCACCGAATGTTACCATCGTCGTGAACTGCCGATCAACTGTGGAAGCTGCCACCGTCAAAATCCAGGGTGCAACGTTCTCAACTGTCATAGGTTGAGGACCATCATTTCCACCTGAGCAAGAAGTGAGAACCCCTTTCCTCATAGCGTGAAATGCTCCAATGGCTATTGGGTCACTGAAAAAGTCACGTGATGGCCCTCCAATGGAAACTGATATGAAGTTAACGCCGTCAGCTATGGCCTCGTCGAAGCCAGCCAGCATGTCCATGTCGCTGCAACCAATGCTCCAGCAAACTTTGTACATGGCAATGCGAGCAGAAGGGACGCCACCGCGTGCGGTTCCTTTGCCAATGCCATAAAGACTTGCATCCTTCACCGCCACGCCGGCAGCTGTGGAGGCGGTGTGAGTGCCGTGGCCCTGATCGTCCACCGGACTAAGATTGTCAGTTTCAGGACCGCTTGGGTCAAGATTGAAGTATTTTGCTCCAATCACCTTGCTGCGCATAATAGGATGAAACGAAATCAACCTTGCATGCAAAAATCAATCTACATTGTTTTTGTTTTTTCTTTTTATTATCTTAAAAGAAAGTTATATAAAATAATGTAATATTGGTATCGTAAGCTGATGCTATAAATATACAGAGTAGAAAAGTTTTATGTAAGTACTATTTCTCTTTTTCTTGGTTATTTATCAGAAAAATTGTATCGTTCATGTGGTGCATGGACGAGTATAGTGGATGCATAGAAATTAGAATAATACTTGTTGCAGCCAGTGAAGTTGGCTCCCGTTACACATTTTCCCTTCCATCTATTGGGGGGAGGTCCATACCCCTTATCATTGAAACTGGGACAATCAACCCAAATACCTGTTTAATTAAATAGAGGAAGAATTTATTATACATTTTAACTATCATGATTAGAGGAATATTTTCTTTATACCTGTATCTAACATGCCCACAATGATATGACTTTCTATGTTGGGGTTTCTCTTTACTTTTAAGGGCATTCCCAGAAAATCCCATGACCTTGTTGTGTGTAATTTACGGTATGTATTTGGAAACACGGATACCACATTGTCCTCCTCTGCATAAAATTAAATACCAATACAGAACATATAAATATTGAAGGGAAATTGTGTATTTAGATCATTTCACTGTCGAAAATGTAGAAGTACCTTTCAGTTTCTCTGCTTCATGTGGCAAAAGTCGTGCAACGAATCCGTTGAAGCTCTTTCCGTAGCTATGTATTTTGGACTCTCTGGCTAACTGCTTGCTGTAGGTAAAAAAAGAAAGGGCCATTCATTATGAAGAAGTGTTGATTAATTATAATAAACTATGCAAAGGTCCATTGCCTAACATTACAATCAAATGCATTTTTAATTGAGAATTGAGATTATTACTCTCCAATCGCAGATGCAAGCAAGTTGTCGTGATGGTATTCCACGGGATAAGTTCTTGCTGCTGGTAGTTCTCCCATGTATACAATATATGGCTGTTTTTTAATCACAAAATTCATATCAATTAAGAAAACGGTAAGAAGAAGTACTAATTAATCCTAGGATATGTTATTCTACCTACCATTTTTTCTGTCTACATCTGCCTACCACATTCCAACACCGTTAGATCAGAATCTTAATTAACATTTATCTGATCAGAATCTTAATTAACATTTATCTGATCAGAATTTTATCTAACATTTATCTTTCTCTCTTCTCGAGATTCTATTGTATTGGAAGGTGATAGGCAAAGTAAGTAGAGTAACCTATCTCATGATCTTATAGCAAGAATATTTCTTCACCGGGAGTAATAACCATTTAATTTCGGTTGGGTAACTGACACTCCCTAACTAGGTGTACCTTTCTTTCATGTTGATTTGATCCTTGGGTCAGTATGGGCAAACGATGGAGACATAAGACGATTAGTAATAGTAGCAAATTCTGTAACATCTTTATTGCATTGCCCATTCTCTATCACAGAGTGTCTTTTATGTAAAAGAAAAATAATGTTTGACACTAAAAAATTGAGAACAAATAGCTTATAAAGTGATAATTTGTTCTTATATAGACAGTAACGGCACTGGGCGTAGATTATGCAAGAATGTGAAAATGATGGCATTTTTATGTACAAGCAAAAGGGCAGCGAAAGTCCATGACTCAGTATTTGGTGGCTTGGATTTTGGATCTTTAGGTCAAGTCACGACCATTAACAACACGTTTCAGTCAATCTATATACATATTGTAAATGAACAGTTATTTCATAAGCAGTGAAAGAAAGGCCAATTTCATTTTTCCCAAGCCTAACTTCGGATGAAGACTGAATCAAAGCCCAAAACCTTAGCCGTCTTTAAAATCGCACAGTATGTGGTCGCACTGACACATAACTAGGTTCTTTTATAAGTTATTAAAAAAATAAATAAATTAAACCTTAGATATTACACACCATTTTTTTTTTTTGAAATTTTGTTCCTTGACTTGATTTAGATCACACGGTACTAAAATACCCAAATAATGATGGGTCCTGTAGAAACGGATGTTTGTTCTTTCTTTTTAACCTTTGATTTATTTTAACTAAACTTTAGAAGGGAGTAGGACTTGGTAAATTATGAATATAAACAAATCATAATGGAAAAATAGGTTTAAAAAAAATTCAAACTCATTAGTTAAGAGTTTAATTATATAAATAGGTAAATTAAATGTGAGTTAAACTATCAACACTAATAACCCGCAATCCGAACAGAGTCGAGTTAGACTAATATTTGTTAATCTAAATTATTTTTAACCCACATTAGGCTCAATAAGATAACCCGAATTTGACACTATTAATACAATTATTGCGCTAATAATAATAATAAAGTCCTTATACTTTCGTATGCAACTTCTCCATTTCCCAGCAGATTCTAAAATCATACAACCGCGCACCATGATTGCATGCTTGCTGATAAAGCTATATATTTTATTTTAAAGAATGCGGAGAGAAACTTTTGACTATACTACATTGACAATGTCTTCTCAGAATGAATAGTACAATTTTGTTTATATATTCTCTTCAATTTTTCAAGGTCATTTTCGTTCACTATTTCCATGTATAAAAACATTTTCTTCCACTCCACCCCACCCCAACACATATCCACTTAAGCCTGTCTCCTCAAGTGTGATATCATAATGCACAACGTACAGGATAGGATTCGTTTTACTATTTCTAATTCTCTTGAGCATTATAATATCGATCCACGAAGAAACATGAAGTAGATCGAGAGGTTATCAAAATCACATCACTATACTTAAAATGATTCAACAGGCTTAAGAATTTCCTAGACTTTATCAAATTATATGTATAAAAAGATCCGTAAGTGACAAATTAACAATTATTAAAATATATAGTTACGTAAGCAGCGACGGAACCAAAAAAAAAAAAAGGATCAGTTAGTGCCAAAAGACCCTAAAGCCATCAAGTGACTCCGCCACTGTACGTAACAAAGATAGACTTTAATTCTATTAATCTACAAAACTGATTATGCTCTTACCTCAAGACGATTACTACAAACAGAGACATATTTGTCTCATTATAATCCTAATTGTCACGTTTTGTGGAATATGCAAATCCATGAATAAAAAAAGAGGTGGTTGGGGGATTCAATTGGTAATCTTTTGTCATGATCATGAACATGACCTTAGTTTACAAAAAAAATAAAATGAAAATGTCCTTAAATTGAAATACTTATTTCATCATTGTTGAAATATATAAAATCATTAATATAACCTCACCCACCAGCTTAAGCTTTTGGGTTGAATTAGTTCTTTACATGGTATCAGAGCCTCGTGTCTCGGGTTCAATCCTCGCCGCCACCCACATTCTTTCAAGTGGAATTTCTTTATTAGCACAGATACTCAGGTAGGTGGGTCTGTAACTTCACCCACCAACTTAAGCTTTTGGGTCCAGCACAATTCATAGCAATGCACAAATAGTAATATTATTGCAATTTTGCATAAAATCTAAAAATTATTAAATATTCTTAATATTATCCTTTCACTTTATTATTGTTTTCTCATTTCATTTAGTAAAAATAACAAAAAGATAAAAATAAATTAAAAATATTTTGAAAAACATTTAGCTCTTTCGTACATGTGTTTTTCCCCCTTATGCCATATGGAAATCGGACTTAGAATTTATATTCAAAGAGTAACTTTGCTCAACTAAAATTAAGTACAAGTAATTTGAAATAATAATTAATGATAAACTTAAATTGAGAGAATAAAAACATTTGCTCACGCAGAAACAACTATTATGAGAGGGGCAAGTGCTGGTGGGGTTGGCATGGGAATTGGGATGAAAATATAAAAAATGGTGGCGCAGCCCTCGTGAGGTAGGGCACATGCCCATGTGAGTTCCTCTAATCCTGCTTGGGGGGGCCATTGGGCACTCAAGTGAGTTCCAATTTTGAGAACAAAACAAAACAAATTATCTATACGATGAATCGTAATCTGAAAACAAGTACACCCACGCACGTGAACCTGATCACTATAATAACAATCTTCGTAGTTTGTACATATCTTTCATTTTATTTTACTGGGTTCATTGTTTGTCATTTAAAAAGGATGGTCCTTTTAGATGAATATAATGTGTTTTTTCAAATTTTAAATTATAAATTTTTTCCTCCACTCTCTCTTCTCCAAATTTGTCTCTTTATCTATCTTAAAAGGATATAAGTGTGTATCCTTTAAAAAAATACACACCTCTCCCTTTATTTTATTTTGTTAAGTTTTTCAACAGGTTCATCTTTGGACTCTATTAAAGGAGACAGCCCTTTCAAATTATTTTTTTTATTCTCAGTATTCAAACTCAAGACTTCTATTTAAGAGATCCAGACTCCTTATCATGTGTGGCAAAAGTGTTTAATTAGTTTGTACATCTTCTATGGTTGTGGACTTGATTCTGTCTCCTGCTGGTGGTAGCTCTAACTAGGTAAAATGACAGTTTCTTTTTGGTTTGGCAGACAATTAAGTCGATATTTTTTTTATTTAAATTGATTATTCAGGCATTTAACCAAAACACTCTACCGTTGAATCCACACGCACAGTAAAAAAAAAAATAGTTATAACCAATACAATAGAATCTACCGTTGAATCCACACGCACAGTAAAAAAAACGCTGCATAGAGCTAGTTACAACATTACTTCTCACCAAAACACTCTTAATTCTATTATTCTAGTGGTGCAAGTGCAAGGGTGTGCACCGGTACGCCATTGATTGCATCGCAGTCATTCTCCTCATCAAGCTTCAAACGCATCCCGAATTATATAGCTACCATTGCACCAAAAATTCGTCTCTCTTTCTTTTCCCGACTCTAACTATAGATGGAGCGAGCTACATCTATTATACCGTGCAAGATCTTATATATATATATATATATATATATATGCTTTGAACAATCTTAAGCTAAAGACCATATAATATAGTTCACATATATATATCACAATCTTACCACTAATTAAGACCATATAATATAGTTCACATATATATATCACAATCTTACCACTAATTAAGTGGGTAGTTAGTTATATATATATATATATATCAGAATCAATAATCACAATCCTTATCCTCGTTCACGTACCTTTACGGGAAGGCCGGAACTAAAAGTGGCAGTGAGGCCAGGAGAGAAACGTGGGGATCCACTATGGGGTGCAACCAATTGAACATGGAACCGTCGAAGCAATAAAAGTGCCACACTTTTAAGCTCCAGCAGAGCCATTTCTTTGCCTAAACACACCCTCAACCCTGCTTGAAAAACCGGGTATTTAAATGGGCTTTGAGGGTAAAACACTCCATCTTTCAACCACCTTTCGGGCTTGAACTCTAAACAATCTGGACCCCATATTTCCTCCAACCGACCCATGGCGTATGGATGGTAAGTAACCCTAGTTCCACTCTTCACTGATGTCCCATCAGGTAACACATCATCTTCTAAACAGAACTTGGAATCGAATTGAATCGGGGGATACAATCTCATGCTCTCATATGTTGCTGCTTGTAAATAGTGCAGTTGTTGCAGCTCTTCGAAGCTTGCAAGCTTCTTGTTATCTGGTCCAATTATCTTCTCTGCTTCTAGCCGAATCAATGACTCTACTTTTGGGTGTTTTGCCAAAAGCCATAAGAAGCTTGTGAGTGTTGAAGCCACAGTGTCACGGCCAGCTAGTAGGAAGCTTATGATAATGTCTTTTAAGTATATGTCATCATTGACTGTACTCATGAACCGAGACAATAAGTCTTTGTGAGTTGAACACCCCATTTTTCTTCTTTGCCTTATGACCTCTTTGGCTAAGATATTGATCATTGTAAGAGCTTCTTGTAGCCTCTTCTCACTACCTAGATTGAGCAACCTCTTGATTTTCCAAATGAGAGGGGACACTGTTGTTGCTCTCTCCGCGGACAATTGGGATGCCAAGTCAAAGGAAAGAGCAAAGTCTGATATGGGCAAAGAGAGTTCTAGACACATAGGATCTAACCCGAAGGAGAATCTACAAATAGTGTCGAACGTGAACCTCTTAAAAACATCTTGCAAATCCAAAGCATCATCATCATCTTGCTTTGATAATAAAAGTGGGACAAGTCGATGTTGGATTTCGAATTTGACAATCTCAAAGGCAAAGGATCTTATGGATTGCTTGTTGAGTTCCAAGCTTGCCATCTTCTTTTGAAAGCTCCATAATTCACCGTCCACGTTGAAGATACCTCGGCCCAGAAAATCACCCAAAATTGTGGAAAAGGTTTTTCCTTTTGGGTAATTGTCGAATCTTGTCTTCAGCATGTACTCAACGTTGTCTGGGTTCGCGGTGATAGTGTTTCCAAGCACGTGTATGTGGATGGTTTTAGTAGGAGAGTTTCGGAGAAGATGAGCATACCAATCACAAAGATTATCGAAATGTTTGGACCAGCTTGAAGTGAGATAAGCCTGACAAGTCTCACAGTTGCAGAAAATATTCATCCTGGGTAAGCAAGGTGAGAGAGATGAAAAACTAGTGAGAATCACGATGACGATGATGATGATGATGGTGAGTACTGAAAAAAACAGTGTGTCAAAGGAGACATCAGTGAACAAATGCATCAGCGAGCAGATAGCAAAAGATTCAACTCCCATTGATGGATAAAGATAAAACAGAGGACAGCGAAAGAAACGTATTGAAGGATATTATTTATAGATACATACACACACAACTTAATTCCTACCACTTATATGTGTGCGTATATGTTAGATGTAACAGTTAATCACGTGTGTGTATAGATATATGTCAGATATAAAAATGAAGGGATACGATATTATTGCTAGATTTTTTCATATTTACTTATATCTCTAATACCGATGTATCACAATCGAGAGAGAATGGCTAAACATAATTAAGTTAGATTGTGGTGTTAGAAAAGAATAGACAGAGTAAACATAAAAAGAAAAAAAAAAATCATAATATCTTATCTCAATTTTAATCATAAATATTTAAACAGGGCTTTATTATTTTTACGTTGCATAAGAAAAAAAATCATCTTTTATACACCCAAATTCAAGGTAGATCCCATTCTATTTTTTTTCTCTCAACAATAACCCTACTTGCACAAATGAATCTGTTAGAGATAATAATTTTCTCCTGTGCCATGAGAAAACTATTACCCATTCAAATAACATTTTACATATTTATACTAAAAGAACGGAAGGAGATAGGAAGCCAGTTCATTTTATAGTTTTTATTTCTAAAAGTAATAAGCATGAGAAGTAAGTATAAAGATAACATTACTATACTCCAAAAAATTTATACGGACACCTTGTTTATTACATTTATATTTTACATTTTCCTTTTATTAAGTAAAGAAGAAAAACAAGTGAATTTCATTTTTTTCCCTATAAAATGGATTAGGTGTATTCATCAACCGATCCAAACCGATTCAAACTGCAGCGACCGAACCGAAAAACTAATAACCGAATAAATCGAAAATCGAAAAAAAAAATCGCAAATTTTAATTGAATTGGATCGGATTTTGGTTTGGTTGATGAAAACCGATCCAATCCAAATCGATCCAACTATTAATTCTCATCTACCTACTTGGGTCTTTCCCCAATCATAGTCCAAAAAATTCTAACCGAGACTCATTAACCCATAAACTAAACTCAAAAAAAAAAAACCTAGCCACGTCTCATCAGCAAAATTCATCTATGTAGAGCTTCATATCTCACTGTAAAAAAAAAACTATATTATCGTCTACTGATGCTTCTGTGTTTTTTTTTTAATTTTTTTTTTACAAAACCAATATATACAAAAGATACGTTGTTTGCACAATAATCACAAACAAATTTTAGGCTTTTCAAAAATTCGAAAACTAATCCAATCAAAAAAAAAAATTGAATTGTATCGTATCGGATTTGAAAAAAAATCCAAACCGAATAGATAATTACATTATCAAACCGAAGGGATTGGATCAGATGATTTTTATTTCCCAAACCGATCCAATACAGACCGCGAACACCCCTAAAATGGATATGTCACGTGTGCATTAGTTAAAATATAGAAAATTGAATACAAAAAAGAATATATATAGAAAATTAGGTTTAGGAATAATATAATTGTATATGCCTTTCTAAGTTCATTTGTAGACAACTACTATATATTTCTAAGGAAAAAAAAACAATATTATTTACACATTAAGAATTTTATATCATTGTAATTGGGAATGCATAGCCTCACATTAATTAAGTGGTGCGCGAACATGAAGGTTGCATGTCGGTGTCAACGGATCGATCGAGGTGTTGAAATTCAGTCTGATGCCAGCTGTTGGGATCAAGCGTTTATCACTAGATCAAAAATTATAATATTAGTCTGGGCATAACTTTTTTATTTTTTTTATTTGGTAGCAACACAACTTTATTTCTTTATTCATTTGATAGTATAAAATTTCACACTAAGCGATGAATGGATATGTGGGGCAGCACATTGAAGCCAACAAGCCAAACTATTAAACCTCAGGCAATTAGTCCTGCGAGTGCATAGAAAAAAGTTATTGGATCCCATAACCCAACAATTCTCACGTAAATTTTATTTTTGATTATGGATAAAGAAAAATACATGTTTGACCGAATCACTTCAATTCAAAATATTAAGGTATTAGGTGAAATTTAATTAATTATTTTGTATGTTTTGTATATTTCTAACATATCATCTCACTCAAATACCCTTTGAACTTAAAGCATGGATATGGCACAGGTAGATTTTTTGGTATATTTTATGCTGTACTAGCTTATTTTTTGGTTTACCTTGTGATTTTTTTAATTTCATCTAAAAGTGAGTGACAGTGAGGATGAACTCATGACCTCCTAGTTACTTCAGCTCTGATCCCATAATAAGCATAAATTCAATCCAAAACTTTAAGACATTGGGTGCGATTTAATTAATTTATTTTGTATCTTTTGTATCTTTTTAACACTAATTATTTTTTGAAATTTTTTTCAGAAGTTAGTTAAAAAATAATATAGTATTTTTATGTGTAAATGGTATTTTTTGAAAAAATAAAGGAAAAATTATTGAAGACAAAAGCAAAATTAAACTAAGGACATGAAGAACCCATGCTCTTGCTAAAAAACAAAACCAGTTAGTATGGGCTTCTACTTTCTGCATCACCTATGATTTAGTTTTATATTGTAGGTACATAAATTCACGTGTTCTATTTTGAGCATACCAACCGAGGTTCTTTGAAGTTTTGTATCTTTAGGCAGTTCTGTACCGTACAAAACTACACACTATCTTAGCAATAAATAAAATTATATGACTAATTTAAGTAATTTTTAGCCTTCATCGCATCTCATTATAAGTATAAAATTACTTATATATGTTTCTTTACTCTAAATGGTTCATGACATTTTAGCTAACTTTTTATCACAATCTTGAGAGGCAAAGACAGTTTTTAAACCACTTTTCTATGAAATATCATTTTAACCTTCTTTCTCGCTCTCTGTTTTTTTTTTTTTTTTTTGATATATGAAAAAAGACTAGAACAGACATCACCTGACACAATACACCCCTCACCATTAGGCTAGTGGCGAAACCACTTGGTTTTTAGGTGGTGCCTTGGCATGTACCTGCTGATTTTCAAAAATGCTACATATTTTCTTTAAAAATTATGATATAATTGATGTATTGGTTAGATTTTAAAAATAATACGACATTGGTACTTACTAGTTGGGTCTTTTGGTACTGGCTGGATCTTGTTCTGGGCTCTGCCACTATACTAGTGAGCATTGTTGTTAAAATTTCGATTTATCACTATGATTTTACGTTCTTATGATTTTTTATCAAAATAATTTTACTAATATTCCAAATGCTTTTACGTTTTTACGATTTTTTTACATTACAATTTTATGATTTTTAAATCCCCTTGCGATCTTAATTAAGATCTCGATTTTAAGTAACAACATTGCTAGTGAGGTGAGATCAAGTTGCAGTGAGAACTTATTAGTGCTAAAGCCCTTTAATATGCATAGAATTTTTCATAGATTTGGCTTCTTTTTTAGGAAAGAGATTTGGTTCCCATAATTAATGAGTTACGATCCATGTTTGAATTCAAGCATTGATCAACGGCGATGATTTAAAAATACTGAACTAGCCTATTTTTATTATTTATATATAATTAGTAATCACATCAAGGATGATTTAGAAAATAAAAATTTAAAAACTCTTACCACAAAGGCAAATCAGGGAAGCAAACACAAGTAAATTCATCTTGATAGCTTTTAATGTTGCCGCATATAATTGCAGATTACAATATCCCGTCCTATGCATGCAAGTAATTAACGATGCTATTGCTAATTTCCCGCTATATATACGGTGCACATGGTTTGTGATTTGGTGTGGGCCTCGTCCAACAAAAATATATTATGAAATCAAATGGGTCAAGCAAAAGCAAAGCATAAAAAGCAATGGCATCCATGATCTCACTGGATCGGACAGGACCCATATATGCATCTTGGAGAATATTTTGGGTATTATCGTTTAGGGTTTATATATTCCTAGGAGTACTAGGTATAATTTTTGTTGAAAATAAAATTATATATTATATATTTCTCGAAATATATAAATATAATTTTTTCTCCTCAGAAAACATGTTTATATAGGTATTATATTTTTTTGGTAAAGGATCTCTCTGGTCAATAGAAATAAGTTATCTCCGATAAGTCCAAAACAATATCGTTTTGGAACTGAAATTATTGAGATTTGTGTTTTGATCAAAATGATTCATCTTATTGAATTAAGCAACGTACAAAGTATTTATACAGAAAGATAAAATGGCCTCTAAGAATACTTCAGGCTCATGAAGAAAATTATAAAGCTAACTATACAACTGTATCTACCAACTAACTATACAATGGAATCCGTAAGTTACGGAACAGTTAGAAAGCTATATAACTGATGAGAACGGTAAAAGTGAAACTATTAAATAAATTAAGTTTTATCAGCTGTCTTTATCATTATAATTTTTTAATTTTATAACCCAAAACGATGTTGTTTTGAGCTCACCAGAGATAACTTTATCTCCAGTGACTGGAGAATTACTTTTCCCTATGTTTTTAGTTGATAAATATAAGTACTACGATAATATATTAGAAATTATTTTAAAAAATATATATATTAGAAATTTTGCAATTATTGCTGTAATTGGTCGTGGGTAGGGGTGTTAACGCGTCGAGCCGAGCCGAACTTTGGTCTTAAAAGGCTAAGCCTGTGTTTAAATGTGTTAGTCTGATCAAGCCTGTTACCTGTTATGAATATAATCATCGGTCTGTGGCCTGGTTTATTTACAAAAAATAAAGCCTGATTTAGTCTGTTTAAAAAAAATAAAAAATTATCCAAATAGAATATACAATCAAATCAGCAACACTAGTAATTCCATAAATATTCATAAATTCTATGTATATCAAAACATCATAATATAGAACAAAATCGTTCAAAAAGTCTATTTAATCAATAAAATATGGTGAAATGGATTGAGGAGAGAGAAAGTTATTACAAGTAGTATAATAAATATAAAATATAAAATAAAAATAAAATCTAATATACTAGGCCAGCCTGAGAGGCTCTAAGGCCGAACTTTTGAATTGGAGCCTGAAGCCTTTTTATTAGACGAGCTTTTATACAAGTCCAAGCCTGGTTCCAATAACCAATTTTGGGCATGTAAGCTCAGACCTTCACGAGCCGAGCCAAAGGCCCCTGGCCTGTTTAGCACCCCTAGTCGTGGGTACAAAAATTTGATTTGAAGACAAATTAGTAACGTGTCATGCAAAGGCCAACCAGATTGACAATGGCAAAATGGGTGATGATTAAGGGTGTAAATAGGTCAGGCTGGCCTACAGGACAGCCTAGCCTATGTTAGACTTGGCCTAATCTGACCTATCGAGGAATTAGATTAGGCTTAGACTTATAGATTAGCCTTTTTAAAAAATAGGCCATAGGCCAATTAAGTAACAGCCTAGTCTTAAAGCTTATAGGCCAGCCTATTTAATCTTTAAAATAAAATAATGTATTTATCAATTATAATAAATATTATTCATCTACCTAAGTCTACTAAGAAAAAATCAATCTTTGGTGTCACGAACAATATTTAAAAATCTGTGTTCTTGTTAAAAATTCTTTTTGAGAATATTTGTAATTTCGACGCTTGCTGAAAATATTTATTAATGAATAAGATATCTTATTTTTTTATTTTAGTTTAATTTGCAACTTGGTAGGCCTAAAAGGCCTCATAGGCCATATTAGACTTTTTATTTTTTAATAACATGCAGGCCCAGTAAATAAACTAAGCCTTTAATAAGTTAATAGGCCAGATAGGCTCATCATTTTTTTACGTAGGCTTAGACCATAAAGGCCAAAGCATGGTTTAGTCTAGTCTATTTACACCCCTAGTGATGACATCGCTCATATCCATCTTTTGGGCCCCATTAGTTCAATTAGCTTGATCCATTGTCTCTGACCAGTTTGGATCTCTCAACTCTCAAAGATGTTGCGTATCATGTCCGTGCTGGCTATGGGGTTGAGTGTCATAAGCTGATTCAGCTTTGGAAGAGAAAGTTTATGTTGTCATTTTGCTTTGGTGAATAGCTTATAATATACATTATAAAAAAAATGACATATAATACTGAGCAAATTAAATGTTGTATGAGAAATTTAGAATGATGCAGTATTTGAAGTCAGTATAAATTAATTAGAGTAGTTTTTCTAAACTTTAACAAACAAGTGTTACGATTAAAGATCATAATTACACAATCATAGTTAAAAAATACAAAACAATGCAATTAGACAAAGATGAACTCTTTGCTATCTATTTTTTTTTTTTTTTGAATATCCTGATTACATTCACTATTTTAATATACTACTCTATTACAATGGTTTTATTCATTATTTTTTAAACTATTTAATATAAATAATTTTTATATTGAATAATATTAATTCAGATATTTTACCCATATTAATATTTTTGAATAAATTCAATATAAAATTCATATAAAGTTAATATTTAAATTAATGTAATTTTAAAATTTAAATTAATAGAAAATTAATTTTATTATATCCCAAATTATTGTTTTATATTTTTTTTATTTTCTTTAGTAATATCAAACATTATCTATTTTTGAGGGAAATAATCAAACGCAAATTTAAAAAACTATTTTCTAATAAATAAATAAAATAAAATAATTTTTGCACAAACAAACAATCTACAGAAAACATTACGTAAACAAGTATATTTTTAATATAATTATGTGGCTTTCCTTGTAATTAATACTTAACATTTTTTATTATTATTATTTAAATGCTTATCACTTCCCTCTAATTAATGGTTAACATTTTTTATAATAATAATAATTTAGACGGTTAAGATCAAATAGGCATTTGAGTATTTAAGGAGATGATTTTGACAGATAATTTATAACTATATATAAAAGGATTTGATTTTCTCATGTTGAATGATAATTGAATTCTCGTGTTATAACTCAACTAATGATGGACTCCACATTTATTAAAAAAAAAAAAAAAAAAAAAATTTACACGCAAATCGAAAGATCACAACACGAGAATTGAATTCTCCTGTATAAATTAGATAAAGCGAATCAAAACACGATGTAAGCACCTGGAGTAAGGAATACTATCTCAACCACAAAATATTACTGTCTAACTTGGAGCATGTTTTCCAGACATATGTAGGCCTACCTGCAATAATCACCTACTGAGTAATTTTTGCAAGAATTTAACTGGTATCAAACAAATTCTCCTGCTTTAAGGTAAAATCTTTCCTTTACTTAAAAGAAGAAAATTATTAAAAAAAGGCTTGACATATGTTTGAAAACATGCTTCTAGTTTGCCAGTGATACTATTCACTATTACAGAAGAAACTCAATTTGTTTATAGAGGGTGAGGGATTTCTTCCTTGTTGCAATAGTCTCAAAGTCTATGACCATAAGATACTGAAATTCTTGATATTACTCACATGGGTAACCCTGAGCAACCATATTAATTGGAACATACTGGTTCTGGACAGAATATTTATGGGTAAAAATGTCTCTCAAAAGCATTCATTTGACATTGTTGCACCTTGTGAGAGTTAAAATGGTCAAAGAACTTCCAACATGAAAATCCTTCCCTAGAACTCTTGTTAGGCTGAAAATTGCAAAGGAATCCCTTGCCCAGGAGGCATTTTAGAGATTCCTTTGCATATTTTTTGCACAAAAAGTAAGAAACAGGAAATGAAATTACAATGAGCCCCTGTATAAATCTTGCAAAATCTTATATCTGCATGGTCAGAGACAAAAAAAAACATGTTTCACAAAAAGACACTAAGATATTAAATTTTAAGCTTCTCCTGAGAGATGATTGTTGACAAATCATTTATTTTTCGAATACTTAAAATGCACAATAAAAAATAAAGAGATATCTCCCAACAAAAAGAGAGTCTTGCTTATAGACTATTGTCAGCATAGTTTGATATTCATACTGTGTTATCCATGGGGTAATGCAAATCAAAATAAGATAGTTTGAACAGACATTAACCATTAACCGATATTGGACTGCCAACTAAATTATACTCAAACACTTTCTATCTTTTCATAAAGGGGTTCCTATAAGGAAAATGCTAGATCTCTAACTTCATGCTAGCACCAACTTTAAAACTTAGCATCTTATGGAAATGATATGTAGTATACACATACAAATCTCGAAAAAACAAACTTAACTTTAAAAGAGAGAGGGCAAGCTTTCACAGTGTAGTATAAGGCAATTGAAACATTATTTTCAAAATTAACTAAAATCATAAGTTCAATGTGTAGCATGGAAAAGTAATCATCAGTACAAGAATATCAAATTTAAACGTGTGTGACATACCATTTATCTTCCCTCACACATTAAGTTCACCATTTACAAATAAAATAAAATTAAAAAATATCCTTAGTAAGGTCAGTTTGCCAGAGAATCTTCCCATTACACTTTTATTTTTTTATCATTATTAAAAGAAATAAGATAAAAAAATAGAGACAAAAATAATTCAAAAATACAATTTATAATATATTTTATTTTATTTTTTTTCATTTTTTTTGTCTTTAATTTATTTTTTCTTTTAAATTTAAACTATTTTTATTTTTTTACTTTTAGTCTGTTATATATATTAATGTTATAAGCTTTCCATATATTTGATTTGATTTTTGTTCTACTTTTTATTTGGTAGATTATTTTTTTCTTTTTAATTTAGAAAAAAATTATATATTTTTTTCTTTTTAATCTTTTTTGTAAAAGTTATAAATTTCCAACATATTTGTCTTTTTTTTGTCCTCGATCTAGTTTCTTCTTTTAAGAAGGGTTATATAGAAAAATTAATTAAGTTTCTAACAATGTTAATGATGAATTTAGATGGAAAAAAATATTAGGAGTAAGTGATTCAAGCAAAATCATAGAAAAATTTCTGAACTTTTCAAAAAAATATGTCAAACATGCACATATAGACTTCAAAAGATCTATAAAAGAAAAAAAAATCTGTTGGTTGTAGGATCCATGTTTAGTGTCTCCTACTTCAATCCTATTTCAAGTGGGTAACATAGCCTTGAAGGAATGAAGGGTCTGAAGGAAGGATACCGAGTCATGCATTACATCATTTATTGAATAGTAGATAATTCATTGCATCTCGTAGAATCATAATTAACAAATAACAATAGTCTTTTTAATGGTATTGATTAACATTTCTCATGATTAGAAAGAAAATTCTCTTGGGGCCATGAATTTTAAAATCTGCCTGGTTATTCAATTCGTACGTAAAAGTATTGACTCATAATGTATTGATGTAGTTATAATTAAATTGATGATAACTAATTATATATTTAAATATTATATATTATATTCAGAAATTAACAAAAAAAGATTTATAGGACAAAATTTTGTGTCAATCTGCTTCGCTTTTCTGAGCGGAACGAAAGTCATTCTGCCCTTTTTAATAGGTTTATTTATAAATATTTGTACAAATACAATAAAGGGTAGTTTCGTTGCGAAACGATTGCCAACGTGGAAATGTGAGAATAGAAAAAGACAAAAGAGTGGTGAGATGTCCTTATTTTTACATTTTGATTCCACTCACACCTGCTGTTTACTTTTCTGCAGAGTACGATTGCAAGGCGCACCAAAAAGAACAGACGCGCGCAGCAAAAACAGAGAAGGACAACGTGACATACAGTAATGCAGACAAAGATGTAGGACGCGCCCGAGTGTAGATAATCGTCCTTGGGAAAGCAAAGGAAAAAGACAGCTCAACTCCAATCTTATCCTCTTAAATTTAAAGTCAATTGTCAGATTGAAGAAAGAAAGAGACATCTTCGATCCAATGGTGTAGGGAATGACTCGTAATAATCATAAGATTTCCACTGTCTTTCCCAGCCTATAAATAGAAGATCAGACGAAGGCACAAGAAGCTTTTGCATGTTAGTGTAACTTAGGAGAAACACCCTTCTCTGTTCTATTCTCTCCTTGAGACTCCTCACAAGCAAACCACCATCTTATCCATATTCTCTTTTATCATTGTATTTAGCTACTATGTTTTAAGGTTTTGAGTTTGTAGACTTCTCTTCTATCATTTCTCGTTTCTACAGCTTGAATCTTGGGTCTATGGAATATCAAGTTGTTAAGATTATGTTTGTATTTTTAGCCATGTCTTTGAACATGAGCTAATTTCTTTTTTAGGATCGGAGAAGCTGAGAAACTGTTAAATCTCTAGTTGAATCTCTTGCATTTAGTTCAATGGGGTTTCTGTTGTTTAAGTGAAATAATATCTTGTATCAATGGAACTTGAACATGACTCAGAAAGGAACTTCCATAAGGACAACAGTTCAGATAGTTGATCAATGAGAGGAAGGTGAAGAGTGTGGAAACACTTTCACTGGTTGCCTTAGGAATAAGGGACCCCTCGTTCACTAAGGCTCTGTGCAGAGTAAGCATTTAAAATGAATTCGCCATAGGAATATATGACTTCATATACCATGTAGCCTATGAGCTGAGTAATCAGAGTTGGCACTAAGGAGACCTGAACAAATCCTTTGGATGAGGTCTTGAGCTTAGACTATAGTTGGTTTAACAGTGGATTAGTGTATCCATTCCTTTTCTTTAAATCGTCATTCCGCTTATCATTCCATTGTGTTAATCTTGTTATTACTGCTTTCGACTGCTCATTTTATGTTCTGCATATTTTATTTCGAAATCACACCACACCACAACCATTATCGTTTCTTATGACTTGTCGTTCTTCCTTGAATTTGGAAGAACTTAAATATATAATGACGCGAGGAATTGTTTTTAAGTTGCTCTACATCTTTTGTCATAGAGGGATGCCACTGTTATACTGGGGAACGACTGACCAGTTCAATACTGTTAACCCATTATTTTATTCTTAAACGTAGTTTAAAATATCAATTAATAATACTTTTCCTGTCGAAACGATAATCTGGGATTTAAAAACTCCCATTTATTACTTGATGTGTGCGCCGACGCAATTGATCATCATTCTTGGGAACAAATTGGTTTTCCTTAATTGAACAAATAAGAGACCACAAAGTCATAATCTTAGGAACGAATGTGTTTTCCTTGATAGAATGCAAGAAGACCAACAAAATTTAAAAATTTATTATTAAAAATAAAATTAACATAAAATTATATTAAATGTCCTATAAAAAAAATAACATTTGAATTGATAAATAAATATAAATTTAGTAAAACATTATTCTATTAATGTTTAGAGCTGAAAATATAAGACTTAAATCCATCGAGTTCACCTGTTTAACCCACAACAAATGATGTGTAACGTCCGGCCACTCGTAGGATCAATGACTGTTCCCATAAACCAACACAGGATTTTTCAGTGTGTTTTGTCCTCACTTAAACACATTCTGATAAACTTCCCAAGATGTCACTTATCCCGGAATTACTCCAAGTCAAGAGTATGCTTAACTATAAAGTTCTTAAGTTATCGGCTAACGAAAAGTAGATGCATCATGTTAGAGGTGCTAATATTTGATATAATGGTACTGATACATATTCCTTCTGTAATGAATGAAATAGATGCACACACTCTATCTGTTACGGGTGTTCGCGGTCTGGATTGGATCGGTTTTGAAGCAAAAAACCATCTGATCCAATTCCTTCGGTTTGGTCATTACATCATCCGATCGGTTTGAATTTTTTTTCAAATCCGATCCAATTTTTTTCGGTTTGGATTGGATCGGTTTTCGGTTTTTTGAAAAGCCAAAAAAACAAAAACTTAAAAGAATTACTTTTAAAAAAGTGACGATGTTTCAAAACATTTCAAAATTCAAACGGTTATCAGAATTGGTTCACATGTCTTGTACATCAGTTAAAGGCTCAAAGATTATGTCACAACCACACAAAATCAAAGATTATGTGAAACGGTTATCAGAATTGGTTCACATGGATTAGAAGCAGAAGAACTGCAGAAAACGCGAGAGATCTTAAAAACGTTACGTCACAGCCACACAAAATAAAAGGCGATGGTTTGAAACCAACGAAAAATGAAGGAAAATATTATTGCTTCATCACACGAATAACGGGAAGAAATTTAGAAATCTGCTTTGCTATACCTTTATCATGCCCTTGATGCAAATAAAATCAAGTGTTATAGTACCTTTGTTATATGTTTATTTGGCTGTTTAACGGAAGAGACAAACGTTGATTTTTGAGAAGAAAGAGATATGCTACTGGTGCCAGAGCGTGAGTGACTGAGAAGAGTGAGAGACTAAGAGGACGACAAGAGTGAGTTTGGATGGATTAGGTTTAGAACTTTGGGTGGGTTTAAAACTGATGGGCTAACGCACGGGTGGGTTTAAAACTTTGGGCCGGCTATTATTTGGGATAGGTAATATGTATAATTTGGTAAAAAAAAGTTTGGATCGGTTTGGATTGGATCGGTTTTCAACATCAAAACCGAAAACCGATCCAATCCAGTAATTTTTTTCGATTTTTTTCACTTTTTGGTTTTTCGGTTTTCGGTTATTTCGATTTTCGATTTTTCGGTTCGATTTTTGCGGTTTAAATCGGTTTGGATCGGTTTATGAACACCCCTACTATCTGTGTGTTATGACGAGCTCCATGGTATTAGAGACAAAAACTTCTAATGTAAATAAAAAAAGTGATTAAAATAAGAAACTACAGAAAGAGAGGAAGGAGGATATAAAGAGCATAAGAGAGAAATTGTGGCATAATTTTTCTGCAACTTTTGTATTATTCCATAAAGGAGGTTATACTTTTTCACTTACAATCTCTTACAACCCAATCTTAACCGTTGATTTTCATCAATCTAACGGTCATAGTTTATTGAATTATTATTATTAAATTCTAATAAATTATAACAATTAGATTTGAGGAAATCAATGGTTAACATTAAGTTGTAAGAGGTTGTAAGCAAAAAAAAAAGTTGCAAGTATAACATTTCTCTTATTTCATTACTTTAAATAAACCAAGGGAAGATTGAAACAATTCAAATGGAATAAAAGGATAAAATAAGATAAACAAGCTCAAAGATAAATCAAAGAGAAATATATTAGCATCATGTGATTGGAGATAACAAGTCTCCTCTACACACTCAAAAAGATATGGGAGCCACTTCAAATTTTTTTCCTTCTCTTTTCCTGTATAGTGGGACCCACATAAATTTGCAAGTGCAACATAAAATATCTTATCTCCTGTTGCATAAGAAAATATAATCCTTAAATTAAATCCTAAAATATTGTAACTAATTGATAATTATAATCCTAATATTCTCTAACTAATGAACTTGGGCCTTCAATGATATTCAGCCGAACTTACGATCCTTGAGATGCATAGGCAGCTCGGTCTCCCTCCTAGAGCGGGCTTGGGCTGCAAGGGGAACCATACTTTCCACATACTTATGAATTTGGTAAGAATCACCTTCTTCAATTTGAAATTGGTGCACCGGCTGAGCATCAAAGTTATATAGTGTCAGCGGTTTTCTGGGCTTTCCTCCGATGAATTGAGAACCATCCTTCAAAATGCAAAAGATAAGAATCTCTGGGATCAGGTCGCCAAATGGTGTGTTTTTTAGCCCAGCCGTGTTGATTCATAACCCAAATTGTCAACAGCTTTGGATTATCATAGAGTGCAACATAGGCAATGGAACCGTCAATCTCAGCAACGTAATCCCTCATAAACAAACCATCATTAATTGCTGCGATTGGCCCCCTGAGTTTACTAAATTTGTTGGTGCGGAAGTCAAAGCAAAGGATATAAGCAAAACCACCATCATCATATCCAATCAACCAATGATAAATCCCATTAGAAAGAGCATTGTGTGTCTCGTGGCCTAAGCATACCTGTTTGATAGGAGGGAGAGTAACATCATGAATAAGGGTCCAGGAATTGGTGCTGAGATTATAGACCTGCGCAGATGAAACAGGATGAAGCTGATTGTCCAAATCGATGTTGGACTTGACCAACTTGAAGTCATTGGTGTTGAGATCAACACCGAACCCGTGCAAGAGTCCGGATTCTTCGAGTTCAAAAGGATTGTGAGGAGGGAGGGGAATAAACTTGACCTCCCTGGTGGCGGGATTCCACAGAATGAATCGTCCACGTCCACTGTATCCGTAGTATCCATAGAGACAGAAAACACCATTGCAAAAACCGTATGACTTACCCGTGTGCAAGGACTTGTCGGGCATTGAGCATTCGACGTGTTGAGGTGGCTGCGAGGAGTCATAGCGAAGAAGTGATATGTGAAATCTTTCATGTATATAATCGAAAGATCATGAACCGCTCATCCGATACACGCATGTGATTTTTCATGTGCCTCGTCACGAATAGGTGAGTTTTAAAGAGTGCATTCCATGATTGTTGAACGCATTTGAATCGCATCAAAGACTTCACCGGCAGTCTCACCAATATCTCTGACTCTAAATCTTCCCCTAAATCACTGGTCATTCTCTCGTGGTTGGGGTAATTTGAAATCTGAGAAGGAAGGTAAGGTTAGCACTAGTGAGAGGAGGAGCTTGGCAGTAGGAGCTAGAGAAGCTGAAAAGGCTTATCAGCGTTACCAAACAACAATTAGCGAGTGGTAGTGGTGTATATAGGTTGGGTTAAGTGTGAGATTCACCTAGCTAGTGTATAAATAAATAAAAATTATATTTATTTATTAATATCAATTAGCATTATTTTATTTTTACCTTTTTTGCATTCTAATTAGCATTAATAAAAATAATTAGATTGATGACAATTAATCCTGTTTGATATAAATTAGAATCGGTATTTATAACACTTATTATATTTCAAATCACTCTTATAAAAGGAGAATTAGCTGAATGGAACGAGGACAAGAAAATTGCTGCTTTCCAAAAATTCTCTGATTCTCTTGTCTCCCAATCTAATATATCATACTTGGGGCTTAGTCCCTCTTTATTTAAAAAAAAAAAAAAATCTAATATATCATACTTAATTAGTAGGAAAGGGAAAAAAATGATTTGATAGAGAATTGGTTAAATCATCAAAATTAACATCACAAATAAAGCCTTAAAAGACCTACACTCACACAAAACGGCTAATTAAGTTACGTCTCATGCCATGAATACTCCCGTTAGTCTATTAAAGTCTTAATGCCCGTTTGAATGAGCTTTTATTCTTAAAAATAAGAATTCATTTTGGGAATTTTTAGATGTTTGCATAACAACTTTTAAAAAAAAAAAATTTAAAATAAAAGTTAAAATGCTGTTTTTTTTCTCAGTTGATGGTTGTTTTTAAAAAAAGCAGAAATTAAAAGAAAATTTAATTTTTTTTTTGGAAATAAGATAGTAGATTTTTAAAATATAATTTTAACTTCATTCTATCATACTTATTTTATCTCTTCTTATCCCACGATCGTGCTATTTTATCTCATTTATTGTAATTATATATATAAAAGTACTTTTTTATTTTAACATTCAAATAACTTTTTAATATAAAAGTGATTTTAAGATCATACATTCAAACGTAAAATAACTTTATCTTTTAAAAAAAGTAATGCATAAAATGTCATTTTTTAAAAGCTCATTCAAACGGGCCCTTAATATGAGTCTATTTTGAATTTTAGAGAGATTACAAATTGATTTTTTTTCCTAAAAGATTAAAATATGTACCATAACATTTGTTTAGGATTCAAAAAATACTTTATTTTAGAGTAAATTTTGAAATAGTTATTTATTTATTTTATAGGAAAAATATGTTAATTTTAAAAGACACCGACGGCTTGGGGTTTGACATCACTAGGGCCTAGGCACCTCTCGACTTCGAATCTCCTCCTATAAACAACGATGAGACCCGGCATGTATATTATATTGGGTTTCATCCAGATTTCATTGAAAATTGTTACTAATATGTGCAAATTATGGGAAATATTTGAAAGATATGTGATAGAATTATTTTTAATTTTAAAAATTAAGAAAGTCATAAATATTGATCTAAGAGTGATTGCTAATATAATAAATTTTTGTAAACTAAAAATAGTTTTATAATAGAGCACTTTTTATTTTGAAAATTATAATAGAGCACTTTAACTGGCATGAAAAAAGTAGAATTTAAGGGTAATTAATGGGAAGAAATATAAACGAAGGATGTTATTAGTTGTGGACTATGTTAATTGTTATGGACTCGATCCATATCTTAACAACCCTATTACTAGTAAGATTGATGAGATATCACAACTATATAATCTAGAGAAGATCAAGGGATAAGATCTCTATCCCAAATCAAGGCAGATTTCATATCAACTGCGAGGCCTATGAAGGTAATCCTTATAAATATGAGGCTAAAAACCCGAGGTACACACTTTGACACTGTGCACACACTCACGTTTTAGCTATAAGTTATTGCTTGTGCGAATTGATTGAAATATTGGCTATAAGTCAATCAAGATATCTATCTCTAAGATGTCTCTGAGCGCGTACCATACGGTATAGCAATACGGTTATCTAGGACCGAACATTAATAAACATATAAAAAAAAGTAATGAGGTAGTTTATGATTAAAGAAATTGAAAGCGCTCACACACGTTATGTTATAATTTGATTTTAATAGTAGATTTAACTATTATGTAAATGTAAATATGTCGGGCCAAATTATCTTTTTAATGATTAGCATTTGTATAAGTAAAACCAGGTCGCGACATTGCCCAACACACATATTGGTGCTGAAAATAATCTACTTAAGCAAAATTTGTTTGCAACGAATATGTTATAGCTTTAATAAAAAAAAATAACATTCTATTAGCAAATGGCACTCAGATTCCCAAAAGCAGTTGGAATAATTACAAACGAAACGTTGTTGGATGAACAATTTAACAAAAAAAAAGGGCGTGTATTATTTAACACAATCAAAAAAGAACAAGCCAAAAGCTTCAAGCACTTCCACCGAGCTAGTAATGAACCTGTTGAAGAGCATTCATGGCTCGCAACTTGTTATACACGGCGTGCCATCCTGCTTGGGTGGGGTGAACCAGATCCCAAAAGAAAGCGGATTTGGGCTCATCACAGACCTGATATTTCTTCACATTGTTCCCGTCTACACTCCCACAAAAATACTCACTGCTTACCCCAACGCAGCATGGCTTAAACTGGTTCTGAATGTTATGTGTGGATGGGTGGTTCAGCACTGACATGAAGCTGTCGTAAAGGTTAAGAATTACGAAGGCCGAATGATCCTTGGTTTCTTGGTTCAATCTGGTCACAGCTTGGTTTAAGAGGTTGTTATGGAGAAGCACGAGGGCGTTAAAGGTTGTGTTGCAATGCTGAAATGAGGATGTCGTTGTTATCTCAGGAAGGCATCCAAGGGGTGGTAAACCACCCACAACAATTTTCTTCACTCCCAACCCTTTGGCGCGAATCAGATTGGTTGTTGTCTGATTAACCACCGAGGCCACGAAAGACGGTAATCCCTACATACATATCCATCCAACATCATTATTATGGGTATCATTCATCAAAATTCTTCAGTATTGGTGGTACCATTTAACGGGGAGAAAATAATCAAAATCTAATTCTGATTTATTAAAAAATAAATTGCTAAATTATTTATTTATATGTTAGTTGATGATCATGACATGACCCATTGCGTAAGTGAATCGCCCATAACCATGACGAGCCCATAGACAATTTCATTGGAGTCCAATGTATCTATTGAATTATTATGGCCTTTATTAAATATATTATAGTTTATGCCTTTGGGCTATTGTTAACAATTTGGCAATCACTAATTTGTCCATTTACTTCCAAATAGTGGACAAGTGTCTACCTAACCCGCCTAAATTTGATACTGGGCCGGAAATTAAGCCTATAAATGATAATTGTAAAGAAAACACGAGGCACATTGGATCTTCTGTTACAATTTTAAAATATACTGAATTCGTATTCAAAACATATATATACTGAATTCAATTAAAAAATTTATGATCTTTTTTTTTTATTTGTTAATTTCTAAAGAATCAAAGCTTTTTTCTGATGGATTGATAATTTTAAAAAATTAAAAAATTAAATAGTATTTAATTATAAAAAATATATTTATTATTTTAAAAGACATAATTTTATATCGCTTTTTTTCGCAGTTACTGTAGATAAGTTATCTGCAGTAAGCCCAATACGACGTCGTTTTGGGACAAAAATATGGTGTTTTTGTAATTTTAATTTATTTCAGGGTTATAATAGTCTTTATATTTATAATTTTTTAAGATTTCAATATCAAAACGACATCGTTTTGGGAATAAATGCAGATAACTTATCTGCATTAACTGCAGAAATATTTTTTCCATATATATATATATATATATATATATATATATATATATATATATAGAGGCAGGATCCTTTGACACCGGTGTCAAATTTAAAATTTGACACTTCATCTGATAGCCGTTAGATCAAAAAAGATCAATGGTGTCACATGCTTACAAATCAGAGTCGATGATCTTTTTTGATCTAATGGCTCTCAGATGAGGTGTTAAATTTCAAATTTGACACTGGTGTCAAAGGATCCTGCCTCATATATATATATATAAGATAGATTATTCTACTTACCTTTTTTTATGCTTATCTTTGCATTTTATTCTCTAATATTATTATATCATAATCTCAACTACCTTTATCATTTCTCTATTCTATTAAGATTTTGATCTAATGATGTTGGATAGTGATAGGCAAAAATAGATAGTGATACATAAAGGTTTTTTTCCTTTAATTATAGGGAAAAATGTTTCTGCAGTTAATTATAGATAAGTTATCTGTATTTATTTCCAAAACGACGTCGCTTTGGTATTGAAATTTTAAAAAATTATAAATATAAAGACTATTATAACCCTGAAATAAATTAAATTTATAAAAACATCATGATTTCTGTCCCAAAACGACATCGTATTGACTTACTGCAGATAACTTATCTACTGTAAAAAAGCGAACTCTTAATTATATCTACTAATTATATTCCTACAAACGATCGTCATCCAGATTAAACTGTCAAGTTCTTGCGTAAATGGGATCATTTAATGTGTCAAGTATAACTTAACAAATTTTTTTTTTTTTTTTTTTGTAATAAACTAACTTAACAAATTTGTACCACTTATAATTATAACTAAAATATTTTAGAAGAAATCATGTGTAAAGCACTTCATAGTTCATAGAAATCTGTATAGTGAAAATTCAAAATAATTTACCTGGGCAGAGCCATTTGTGGCCAAGTAATGACTGTAGTCATTTCCAGCCACAGAAATGAGCGCCACTGAGTTGCTAAGATCTGAAGCAGTGTACACTTTGTCGTTGATGACCTGATGCAACAAATCAATCTGGGTTGTCATGTTTGGGCCTAGAGCTGAGGTGTCAAAGACACCAGTACCACCAACAGCAAAATTCATCCCATATTTCAGATGTTGCGGCATCAGTTTCCTCAATCTGTAGGGGACTGGCGATTTCACTCCCAAATACTTAGCTGCATCACACACATAAACGGTAGTTTTATTAATCAGGTACAAAAATTGATATACGAAAGCTATTATAATGACCCATAAGCAATTATGATTAAAGGGGGGAAAAAGACTTAAAATAGATATGATAAAAGTGACAACATATAATAAATTTTTTAACTTTCTTTCTTTCTTTAAGTCAATTTATACATTACTGATAAAGTAAGACAATGCTTTTACTTTTACTGAAAGGCTGCAGAGGTCTAGATCAGAACCACTGGTAATAAAGGCTCGTATCTCGGGATAAGAAAAATAAGGATATTCCAAAGATAAAGATGATTTGATAATTTAATAATTTGATTGGAGAAATCTGCAGAATACACGATATTAATTAAATTTTAATGGCATTAATAAATCAATTATCTACGCATTACTCCCTTTTGGCACAATTATTGGTCCAATTAAAACCTACCATAAAGTTCAATAAATTAACATAGTGGCAGCATAGGTGAAAGGACGTCAAGAGACCTAAGAGGAAATGGTAATGGGAAAAACACAATCAATGGAGAGGAGCGCTGCATGTTTAAAGTAATGATTACCAAAATAAATGATAAAGACAACAGTGTCTGCGTCGAAAGCTTGGTGTCACGCGAGAAAGCAAAGAAGTGAAAGAACATGCTACTAATAATTCCATGTGACGAAAAAAGAGATAAAATGCAGATCAAACGTGATATGCAAACCAAAACTGAGTAAAAAAGAATTGGGGAAAAAAGGTGCCATAAACACAATAATGCAGCATTTGCCAAAGTAGAGAACAGCACAACGTCAAAATAGATAGACAATTCAGCACAAGAAAAAGGAAAAGTGGCAAGCCATAGCAGAGAAATGAACCCCACCACTTACAACTTCTATAAAGAAGAGTTTAGTAAAGTACCCCAAAAAAAATAAAAATTAAAAAGAATAGTTTAGTGTACCGGTAAAGCAGTTTAATATATAATAATTTTATATCCAATAAGCCAAAGCATGCAGGTACAAAAGCAAAGCTTTTTGTTGAGAAAGAAAGCTAAAGATTAAAATAGCAAAACATAAAAAGCAAGCACTTGCATTGCACCTACCGATGTAGTCGGTGAGGACTCTGCCGTCGGAGAATCGACCGGCCGGCTTGCCGGGAAAGGTGATGCCATAAGGATCTTTCCAGGAATTAGATAAACCTTTCCTAATGTTGCCTGTGTCAGCATAGGAGTCTCCGAAAACAAACAATTTCGTTGGCTGATCATTAAGGTGGCGAAGTTGAAGGCGAGCCTCTGCTTGCAGCAACCTTTGTCCTATAAAAGTAATAATAACAATAATAATAAGACCCATAAGGTAAATTTTGAATATTTCATCAATCAGTTAAGAATGATCCCATCCCATAAGAAAAAGAGGAACAAAAACATAAGTCTTTTTTGAGGTAGAGGTGGGAATGTTTTGTTTATAATTTTACCTGAGAGATGTAGAATTAGGAAAAGAGAGAGGAGGGAAAAGAGTTGCTGCTTGTGCGAGTCCATCATGAGCAGGTGTGGAGCAAAGTGGGAGTGTTTTCAAATGAAGCTTATTAAAGGAAAAGGAATGGCGAGAGAAGATCGAGGTGGAGAGAGGAAAAGGGTGCTACTTACTACTTGGCACTTGCTACTTGCTAGCTAGATCGTAAGTGAAGGAAGCTAAGTGAACACGTGGATATGCATTTTAGTTTTATAGAAATGAGAAATGGATTTTTTTATGTGAAAGAGTGGTCATATTATTTGATCACTACCATCCATTTAAATATTATATATTTTTCTCTCTCTTATCTCATCATCAATAAGTGATTGTAATCAAATAACATGATCACATAACTACTTTTTCACGTGAGAGGATCCATTTTCATATAAATGAGATGAGACCCAAGAAAAATGGCCTCCACTCGGCGACTGTGGGATGCTAGCATATTAATAGTGACAACACTTATCTTTGTCGAAAATTAGACCGACCCACCCGCACTTTCACGACAAAGCCCAATGATTAAAAATCATCTCATACGATAGAATTGACGTACGAAAAATGTTAATACTATATTTTTTAATTATTAGTTAAAAAAATTTGTGTACTCTTGATAAATAACTTAAAATTATTTTTTTATTTTAAAAAGTTGGCTTCAGCTTTCGCCTAATAATTCAAAAAAAAAAAGTTAATATTGGGGGGATTGATTTTTTATCGTTGGGCATTTTGCGGTGAAAGTGCGGGTGGGTCGGTTTAGTTTCAACGCCTTACTCATTGTGATTACTTGACAAAATTAAAAATCTTTTGTCCACATGTGCTAACCTCTGTTTAAACCAAAATCATTTGGAAGGTTGCTTCGTTCCGTTAGTGGCCAAATACAACGGTGATGATCCGTAACCTGAAAAATAACCAAATAAAAAATAAAAAAATTAAAAGAAATAAAATGAAGTCAAAATTGTTGCGGGGAGCTAATATAAGAAATCAGAATTTCAAATTTAAGGTCAATCAATGCTGCACTTTATTGCTTTCAAGATATACAAAAGTTTTATAACTAATGATAGGGAATGATTCGTTTATAAATTTTTTTTTTACAAATTACACAAAGTATGTCCGATCATAAATTCTTGATTGAAGTATGGCCGGTCATACTTAGTATAGTTTATAAACAAAAAATTTATAAATATAACCTTCCCCACTAATAATAGCTCATTTGACAATATAAATTGAATAGGTGGAAAAAAATATGAATTTGATTTACACCAAATACTTTTTAGAACTTTAACTCAAAGATTTGAAGATACTCAAAATCGACTCGTCTCAAAAAAAAGTAATTAAGATCACCATGTAAAAAAAAAGTTCTTCATCACTTCTCAGTATCCGAATATATTACATGTAAATTTTGTTTACGGTCATAATGTGGCGTTAGGCCTGGCCCAATCAATTCAAAATGTAAATTAAATCTAACTTGAATATATCGAATTTAAACTTTAGAACAAAAAATCAATCCAATTAAATTTATTGGGTCAGCCAGGTCTTACGCCTACATATCATAAATTGGATTAAATAACGTTAAAATGGCCTATGCATTTGCTGTTAAACGTTCCGAGTTTACAGCCTTTGATGTCTTTAATTTTTTGGATATGTGCAACTTCGTGTTATGTTGAAAAAAGTTTAATTACTAGATGTCTAGGGGGAAAATTTTATACATTCCGGCCCATGTTATTTTTTTCTAGTCCCACTCACAATCAAAACTTTTTTTTGACTATTTTATCCCTGCTTTTTCTTTTGTTTTCCTTTTTTTGCCCTTTACATGTGAGATGGAGCATTTGTAAATTCTATGGGACTGATACATAGAATAACTTCTCATGTCTAGGAGTTGAAAAAGGACGATAGTGTCTTGTGGGGAACAATGATAGTTCGCTATTACATATAGTTAATTCAGTGCTACTTATATCCCTTGCTCTCCCACCTTCAATTTGTAAATCTGGTACTTTTTTTCCAAAGAACCTTGGTATATTCTTGTTTCTTGCATTTTATATTTCATATTTGACGACATAATGAATGAGAGTAACAACGATTTAATCACCATTTTATATTACAATAGAAGGAGATATTTTATTTTTATTTTTTTTGATAACATTAAGGGGCGAAGCCCCAAACAAACAACCAGAAACAAAAAATAACTATTCAGGGTCTATATCCCTACAAGAGGAGATTCCCTGAAGATCGTGATCAAATAACTGAGCAAGGTGAAACGACATAACTCTATGACTCCAGAATCCAGTATCTTTACGAAGAGCAGACTTGGCTAACCAATCTGCACAAGAATTAGTTTCTCTTGGAATATGAGAAAGCGTTACCTCTCAATCCTGACCGATGAGTGCTTGTATCTTAGCCACTATACGAGGTCAAGTGTTTAAAGGAGATATGAAGATGTTCCACATGAGCCCCCATTGCAAATATAATGACCTAAAGAAAATAATATACAAGAAGTTGAGATTATAACATGGTCAATCTCTCTCTCGATTGATTTCCAGTTGCACCTCCGTTAACCCGGTGCAATGGGTTGCTGTGGAGGTTGTCGAGGATGAAGATATAACGTTAGTAGTAGACGCATTTCGACAGCATGGAGAGTCTCCTTCATCGAAATGTATGTGGAACTAAACACTGGTGGAGAGACAAGCACTCAACATTTATTTTTTATTTTTGATAACAAGCACTCAACATTTTAACAGGGAACCGCTAGTAAATCCGGAAGGTAGGCATGTGTCACCCCCACCACCATCACCCCCACTAAATAATAAGGCACAATTAATATAAAATTCTTCTAACCTAAGTTTTCTACCTATAAATAAATAATATTAAATAATGCATAATTAAAATCTTATTAAATACTAACTTTAACAACATTAATATAAAATTCTTCTAACCTAAGTTTTCTACCTATAAATAAATAATATCAAACAATTAATATTATTAAATAATGCATAATTAAAAAATTATTAAATACTAACTTTAACAACATTAATATAAAATTATTCTATCCTAAGTTTTCTACCTATAAATAAATAATAACAAACAATTAATATTATTAGATAATGCATAAATAAGTATATAAATATAAAATACTAAAATTAATAACAATAATCAAATTAATCTTATAACCTAAGGTTTCTATCTATAAATAAGTAATATCAAACAATTAATATTAAAAAACTGTAAAATTAACAATATTGAAATTACTAACATTGATAATGTATAGAGAGATAGAGAGTAAGAGTGAGATAAGTTTGGTGGGGTGAGGGAAGAGGGTTTATATACATTGGGGATGGGTAGTCGTTGTACCAAGTTCGCTACCTACCCCAACAAACTTGTTGCACATTAGACATGTTGCTTACTTTTTTACTAGCAGTTATACGTAGTTTGCTATCTATTGCAGCGAACTTCTCTATATCTGCCACGTGGCATGGCAGGTGGTGGACAGGGGTGGCATTTATTACAACCTACTTCGCTACTTTCAGTAGCGAATTTATTGTCTACCAGAAACGTGTCATATCACCAAACCAAGTTCATTAGCCACTGTAGCTAACTTGCACGCGTGATATATTGAAAAATAACATTATTCATGCGGCAGTTGGGTAAATAAGAACATAAAAGTAGCATTTTGGTTACTCTTTCGTCTTGTGGACTGTGAAAATACATATCAGAGTTCTAAACTAGAAATAAATTTTTAGAATGGCTGCTGGTTCATGGATTTGGATTCAAATCCATTCATGGTTGAATTTGTTTTGGAATTTTGGGCTGAAATTATTAACTGCGCATAAAGTGAATTACTAATTATTATAACTATTTATCTAACTGATTTTACAACTTACGAGGAATAACTTAATTAATTACTTGCCTATCTAATTAATCACTCTTTCATTTTTTTTTTTTTTTTTTATTTTTTAAATAAATCACTCTTTCATTTCGTATCATTTGGGAATACGAATACCTGTAGTGATACATGCTCCTCCAATGAGATTATTAGTTAACATGATTATGTAACGTGAGAGAATCTTATTTATTTATAGGTAAATTAATGGTGTTGATTTTATCACTTGCTTTTTTAATTAATATTTTTTTCATTTTTTATCACTATTAATTTGTTCATAAATGATTAGGATCCTCTCACATGATATAGTAATATTAACTAGCACATAAAAGAATCCCGCTCCTCCAAAATATAATATAAAGTAATTAAAGAGTAATATTATATAGTCTTAACATTTTTTATTACTAAATTAATTCATTAAGAGAACATAGAAAATAAATCAAATTTTAATATCATGCATGTTATTTTATTAGCTAAGATAAAATTTAAGAAGAAAAGTGAAAATAATCAATTTATGCGAAAAATCACGAAGAAATGACATGTCAGGGAATCCTATATCATTTATTATCTAAATTTAGAATTTTTACGTTGTGAGGGAAAATATAGAAAAAAATATTAATAATAAGACTTAAGATTATTTATGTACAGTCCATCAAATTTATTTTTGTATCTAAGAAAAGATGAGAGAAAGATATAAAAGGATCCAAATTTTTGTTATGAAGTGAAAAAATATAAAAAGATCCTAATTCTTGTTATCAAGAGAATAAGGTTGACGAGGGGAATGCATGAGTATTTTCAAGTGCAGGAATTAATATATAATATTTTTTATTAATCAGTAACGCACTAGTTTGGATCGAATCAACGTTTATAACGTTAATTAGTATCATTAAATTGAGTGTTTATTGTGTATGAGATAATTTTATTGTTGAGATATATAGTCCCACATTGGTTGTATGTGCAACTAATGTGGAGTTTATAAGGTATTGAGCACTCCCACCCTTTGAGCTAGCTTTTGGTGATGTGAGATCCAATTTTTTTCTTTTTCTTTTCTTCTTATATGATCTCACATGAGATTGACAAACTTTTTTTTTTTTTTTTTTTTTTTGATAACAGATTGACAAACTTTTACGTATAGAGAAACGTTGAATCCTTAAACTAAACTATGATCGGTTCAAATTATTGTGAATGCAAAAAAAAAAAAATTAGAAAATTATTCTCCCATCATAATGCTAATATTCTCTATTCGAATAAAATTATATTTCGTTGTTATAAAAAAAAAAAAAAAATTATATTTCGTAAAGAATATACGTGATTTATAAAATATATATATATATATAAAGAGAATTATTAGTCTCCTTTTACATGAGGTAACTTATCTCATTTTCTCTCACTTTGATTTCCGCCCCTCACTTTTTTTTTTTTCTTTTTTCTTGTAATGGTGGGACCCACCTAGTTCCTCTCTACAACATAAGATACTTATCTTATCTAAAATGAGATTAATAAAATCCATATATAAATTGACCAACTTGCGTGGCTTGTTCGTGGCTAAAGATCCCATTACTCCCCATTAAAAAACAATAATCACATGTCTTTTTCTTTCCTTTTATTTTTTGGTGGAGGGGCTACGAGGTAAACATCACTCTCCCTCCCTGCATCGCAGAACCCGTGCCCAATATCTCACTGTCAAAAGGTACTAGCAACCATAATAAAACAAGAAAACAGTTTGACAGAGGCAATTCCGTATGAAAGGCATAGTACAAATCTTGTATTTTTATTAAGAACCAGATTCTAAAATGGTTTACCCTAGTCTTTTTGTGCGCTGGCGAAAGGGTTAAAGTTATTTTATTTTATTTTATTTTGGATCAAAGGTTCGAGTAGCGAAAATGAAAATTTTGAAATTCTATATTTTTGTCATGGCCCAACAAAAATGCTAAACGGTAACATGTTAGTTGAGCCCATCTTTGTTAACAACTTAACAAATGGGCATGAGCTGTGTCAAAGTGTTAGTATCCCTTTTTAATAAAAATATAGGATTCCCCTAATATGTGTCATAGTGTTATTAAATCCGGATCGACCCGGCTGGGTCGATCCGAGAATTGGTAAACTGGTCATATAACTGATCTAGTTGAAGCAACGGACCGGTCATGCATCAGAACCGGTGTAACCCGGTCCGACCCAGTTGGTTTTTATGAAAACCGGTGACCCAGTCGGTTAACCGGTGACCCGGCCCGGTCACAAAAAAAAATTCCAATTTTTTTTCAAAAAAAATAATCATAATGAACATAATTGAATATTTTTTTGCTTATTAACTTACATAAGTTATGTATTTACAATACTAATGTTATCTCAATTATGCACTATGCAAAAAAATTTGATTTGATTTATAATTATGGATGTTATTTTCTGAACCTAAAGTCCCGTATCACGAACATTATATTTTTGTTTGATCTTTTATTGGATAATAATATGTGATTTATTATTTTTTATATTAAAATATTTGAAATTTTAATCATTTTTTTAGATATTTGAGTATGTTTATAATTTTTTAATATAAATTATAAAATTATATATAATTATCGGGTCATGCGATTGAACCAATGACTCACTGGTTGAACCAGTGATCCAGTGACTCAGTACCTCGACCGGGTCAATGACCAAGCCGGTTTTAATAACATTGATCCTATAATGCTACCAGTTCTGATTAAAAAAACATACGACGGGAATGATTGATGTAGTTCACTCGAAATGAGTTCTTTCGTGTTTAAGAAAATATATGATATGATAACCATTCAGAGGTAAATTAATAGTTATAATTTAATAATTATTTATTTTAATATTTTCTCTCTCTTCTCTTTTATTATTATGGATTCATCTTTGTATGGTTATGATTATCCATACGACCATATTATGTCTTTCTTAACACGAGAGAATCCACTCCCATGTCAATTAGGTTATTAGGATCAACGAGTACCTAAAAGAAATTTACAAATAACCCTTTAACAAAGATAAGAGATTTCTGATTTCAAACGTTAGTTATGCAACTATGATATAAAATACTTATCACTTGATTAAATGGAATATTAATGAGATATGAGCGGTCATCCTCATCCCTATACGGCTATACCATCCCCTAATCTAAATAATTTACTAAAAAATTTGGAATATTTTATGTAAAAGTAAATTCCCATAAATATAATTTAATTTACTAAATTTTTTGGAATAATTTAATTTACTAAAAGTAAATTCCCATAAATATAATTTCTTACCGTGAATGGAACACAGATGATAGGCTATTCTTTCTGTAAAAAAGAACAACTTGCTCTTATAATCTCTTTTAACAAGACCATAAAAAAAATTGAGACTTCTATAGATTCGTGAAAGGGTTAATCTTGATAAGCAGGCCAGGGAAAACATCGTCCGGGTCCTGTATATGTGGATTCCCTTCAACAATATATGGATCCCCACATTTTTCAATGATTGTTTGCAGTGTCTCTCCCTCACGAACCATGTATATATCATCACACGCCTTTTTGGTATTCCTCTGCGGCATCTGCTGAACCGTGAACTTACTTGTGCTTGACTCACAGCTGCTCAAGACAAGCATCAGTGCCACAAGCAGAGCACAGTACCAAGATATTCTCTCTGCCATTGCTGTTGAAGAACACCCACAAGCCATGCCTAACTTGTTTATAACAATTTTTTCAACCTCAACTTCCTTGTTTGCTGCTACTATAGCTTCTTGAAGGTTTAGCTTTAGATAAATATTAAAAATGAATATCCTAATCATAGCACATCCTTGGATTGAATAAGAGTCATATATATATATATATACGGATTGAATAAGAGAGGAGGTTTCTCTCGCTGGTTGTTGGAGTGGGTATAGTTCTGTGCGGGTGTTGAGACTCGAGATGGTTCCTTCAGTGAAGTAGGTAACTGCCAATTGTTGAACTAAAAAATGGGGAAGAGTCAAGAGTTGGTTTAACTGTTTTATTAAATGGGGTTGATATTTGGTTTGACTTAGCTTCTTTTGGGGTCAAGATTTTCCTTGTTATTTATAGTGAGTGTTTTTTAAGTTTCAACCTGCACTTTATCTACCTCTGTTCCTTTGAAAGTCAACTCAACACTCATTCATGATACATGGAGAGAGCAAAATGGATGAGGTGCCTCTTTGATCTACCAAAATTTGGAATATTATAAACAGTCTTGTCTCTTGATCTAGCAGGGCTTTGAAATGGCTGATAAGGGTGTAGATGCCTACAAATTACAATCAACCACTTGTTCAAACTTAATACAAAAATCATTCAAGAAAATGTCACCAACAATTCACAACCATAATTGTGCATAAATTGACTTGAGAAACAGTAACAGTCCTAAAAGCAATGAGTAAAAACTACTACAGAACATCTTGTGGATGACACACTACAATTACTTCAAGTAATTAAAAGGATTGATTCAAATGGTATATGCTAGATTCCGTTTAAGTAAAGTCATGGGTTCAACTTCTTCTGAATGCAAAAAATTCCCTTTAAAAGAGCTAGTCTCATCATGATATGTATATTCCCAACTCGAACAGAATTGTATTCCATAAATAATACACGTGATTTATAAAAAAAACAACTATTTCAAGTAGAAAGCTTCGAATGATTTGCAAGACACAAACTTAGTAGCTACGTTACATCTTTGGGTAGGCAAACCTGCTTTAGTTCCCTCAAATTGGAGTTTGCTCATTTTAACACTTTTTTGGTTTAGGGGTCAAGCTCATCTCTCAAACTTGATTTTGTCCCCGAAGCATTTTTTTTATCTGCGTTTATATATGTACTGTGATCTATAGTAAAAATAAAGGGTTTAATATTCATATTAGATAAATTTATCTACAAATACACGTATAAAACTATATGGAACTCATATGAAAAAAAAAATAAAAAAAAATATGAGTCTCAAACACTTTTATGTGTGTAGGTCTGTAGGAGATAAAAGTATGTGTGACTCATACTTTCTTTTCACATAGCCCACACACTTTTATATATATGTAGAAAATAAATTTATCTCCTATAATATAATAAACACCAAACCCAAAATAAAAGCATCTCAATAAGTACTCAGTGTACACCTTTTTTTTGTGTTTTTTTGCTTTCACTCTACGGCAGAGAGTGACGGTCCATTTTCTTTGCCATCAGTTGCCGTATATAGCTTGTTATATAATTATAATTAGACAGTAATCATGCTAATTTAATATTTTTTATTTCCACTTCATTTAAAGAGTAAATACTCTTTTTGGTCCTCAGCAAAAATTTTACAATGCCCGCTTTAGTCCCTAGCAAATAAAAAGGCCCATCGTGGTACTCAAGAAATTCAAAATGGACCTATTTTAGTCCTTTTAGGGACTAATATAGATCTTTTTTGAATTTACGAGGGATTACGATTTCAACTAAATGGGTCCATTTTGAATTTCTTAGGGACCACGATGGCCTTTTTATTTGCAAGGGACTAAAACGGACATCGTAAAATTTGCTGAGTACCAAAAAGAATATTTACTCTCACTTAAATTATAATTTTAAATAGGACTGTGCATTCTTCAAAAGTTAAAATACCATGCATTTGTTTTAATTTAATAACATAACAAAAAGATGCTAAGTTCCTGTATCTATTTATTTCATTTGTTAATGTATACTTAAAAATAATGAAATCAAATAGAAAAGAAATTTGGATAAAGAAATATTTATTTTAATCCTAATTTGGTAATTAATTATCTAGAAGTGATTTTAGTCAAAATTGTCCAAATAATATTATTTCTGTTAAAATATTTTTTTCAAATAAAAACATCTAAACATATATGATAAATTACTTCGCTTCAAACTTACTTTTAATTAATTTTATAAAATTAAAATTATTCAAAATTAAGTTTGTAAAAAATAACCTAAACACACATATAATGGTTTTCTTATGCGGAAGGGCGTTTTGAAATTGACGTTACAGTTCATTTCGTCTTTATAACCTTATCACTTGATAATTAAGGGTTACCTTTTCGTATATTTTGTTATCTTTTAGTCTCTGTTCATTTTGAATATTGCACTCTAAATTTCCTAATTATGTTAATGTTTGTTAAGTAAGAATTGTTAGTAGCGTATTATTTAATACTCTCTTTTTATCATTCTTTTATGATTAAGTAAAATCTTGTGCTGATCCTACTAATAGAAACTGAGTTCAAGTTATTTAATGGAGATAAAAAAGATTTCACTCAATAATACATAAAATGTAAAAAAAAAAAAAAAAAAATTACTAGAATTTTTCCTTCGCTAAATTGTGGGTGGTTGGTTTCTTGAGGCATTGGATAGTTTAAATTTAATTATTTGAAAATATAGTTGCAAATTAGTAACTCTCAAAATTGTTTCCTTAAGTAAGGATCCATTAAATAAATACTAACATAGAATGTTACACATAATAAGAATAAGCTTAAGATTGCAATTTGTAAATTACACACAATAAAGGTTACGCCGTTATGGTTAAAGTATAGGTTAATTTACGGAAACTTGGGTAAGAAGTAGAATACACAAGGGAAGAAAATGGCATACATCAAGCTCTTCAAAAGTAATACATTAGTTTAGAAATAGTCTCACATGGGTTCCTATACAACAAGGAGTCACTTGAGATTTCAAACTGCCTAGAAAAGTGACATTTAACTTAAAGACAGAGATCAAAGCATAAACATATCACTCCGGTTGGGAGCCTGCACCTTGAGACTTCGAATCTGCCACAACATCCCATGAAGGGTGGGAATTATCTCAATAAGCTAGAGGAGGTTCTAACCCTCAGACTTGCCAATCATATAATGGGAGAAGTCACATGATACCAATTTGCATACAGGAATAGAGTGTTGTACTAACATCCAACTAAAATTAACAGCATTACAATTGAAGTAACATGATACACAAACGGATATTCTGTGACTTTAGAACTCTCTTCCCACCTTACACTAGCTATGTGTATAGCTAGTTGACCTATAGCGTCCCCCACACTGTCAACTATCATTTCCTCTATCTCATGGAATATGGCACAGATGATTAATCATTTAACAAGATATAATGCATACATGTTCTCATCATAAGAATCTTTAAGTCATACATGAGTAATATATGTAATATGCAGCAATTTCTTGTTCCGAAAAGTCATCAATGCATGTCTGGATTCATTTCATAATTATATAATTGGAAAGAGGTAATTTTGGTTTTCCGCAAGCAAATATATCCAGATATTCAGGGTAAAGTATTCGGATATCTGACATTACATATCTGAATATATGCCTGACATATATTTAGATATCTGGCCCGGATATTATCCGGAATCAGACAGAACAACTTCGACCCAAAACATAAACCAAAGTAGGACCACTTAAATTTATCGTCCCTGTCATATATGTTTTATATAAACAACACCCAAGTGTTTCAGAAAAAACAGAAACAGTAGGAAAACAGATTTATTGTATTTTAATCCAAGGAAATTAAAGAACCTATATGCATGCAAGCACCATCATTATTCCTAATGTAGAAAACTACCAATAAGTGAATAGTTCTTTTTAAAACCCAGATACCTCAGGAAAGTATACATGCAAGTATGCAACCCTTCCCAGAATCGATTTTTAAAGTATTAAAAGAAAAAGAAGAACCCCATATAACTTAACTAATGGTGATGTTTCCCTCAAGATTTTTGGTTCCTTATCCAGTTCCACATCGCCTCCCTCACCTTCTCTTAGTAAAATCTGAGAATGAAGCAGAACCAAGGAGAAAGTAATCTTCCTACTCACACCAGTTGTGGCTTAAGCTTTCACAATTTCTCTCTAACCTTGGTTGCTAATATCTTCAGGACTTAGTTAAAAGTTCAATGAAGTTAATACTTAAAGGAATGGAAAAACCTAGGGTGGAAAAGGAGAGGAAATCTCGATTGGGTGGTTCAACTTTTAAGGCTACGTAGATGAAGAAGTGAGGAGACGAAGTTGGTGATGGTGGTCCAATGTGGGTTTCTCACAGCTAAGAATAAAAAATGAAATAAGAGAGAGAGCTTTTGCATGTAATAGTGTGTGTGAGTGGTCCTTGGCTGATTTGAGAGGAAACAAAGAAAGGTAAAACTTTGCATGTAATGTAATGCTATTGGGTAAGGTGGGTTACGGTGAGGGAGGAAAAGAAAGAGTGTTAAAAGAAGAAAATGACGAAGGGAAAAATATAACTTCAGGTGGTGGTTGGAAAAGTGGTCAGAGGAAGGCGTGGCCGCGTGGGGTGTTAAATGACGTGGAATTTACAAGAAAAAGGAGTAAAGAAATAAAATGGAGGCAGATAAAAGGAGCAAGAATTTCGCTGGGGTAGGGAGACCCCGGTTGATTTCTGCAGATTAGGGGTGTAAGTGTGTTTTTCTTTTCCTGGTTTCTGCTTGTGTGAGCGAGCCCTCTTGTCTACCAAAAAAATAGCAAGGATTTTGAATCTCCTACCTGGTATAAAATAGTCAAATATAAGAATTATGAAATTTAATATCTCATATTTATGACAAATAAATGAACATTACCCAAAATTCTCGAGTTTTGAAATGGACAGACTTGAGAAATTATAGATTCACATCCATCTTTTATATGAATTGGTAAAAGAGTTCGTTCTATTTTCATATTTTAGTACTACGTTACTTTCCTGAACAAAAACAAAGATATCCAATTCCTCAGATTCTCGAGTATCTAGCATGCTCATATGAAAACGACGGCATAGGATATATCCAAATAAATAAATAAATAAATAACGTCATCATAGCCAAACAACTCCCATCTTGATTTCATGCCCTTCCATCTGAACTGAAATAGTTACAGAATTATGAATTTTATTGCCAAACAAGAGCGAAGAAGTTTTTACTTAAATATTCAAACCGAAATTGTTGTATAAAACCAGAGTGAAAAGCGGCATATAAGTTCCGAAGATTGTTTACATCTTAAAGAAGAGCAATAAAATCCAAATTCAAATCTCATATCATGTAAAGAGAATTTCATTAGCACGTGAACTTTTGGATTAAAAGGGGTAAGAACTCATCAGCTTGAAGGATGAGAATGGGAACCACTGTGAATCCTTTAGACCCAAAGTTCTGGTCGACAATGCGTGGAATAAAGAAAATTAACTTATACATAATTTAGGCAATTAAGATGCTATTATGCTATCACTTGGCAAAGCTTTGACATCTGACAGCACGGTAGTACAAATGCCTTTAATTCAGGGTTTCATCAAGAGCTCCCTAATATAATTAAGAACTTCCTCGACATTCACAGTGAAAGCAACTGAAACAGGAGAATAACCCGTCCATGGGTTGCTCGCATTCCATCTGTATGAAATAAAGCATAAAATTATTAGCACCAAAAATAAAGTAAATAAATATATTAGTTTTCAAATTTGGACAAACTTTTTTAATCCTTGGTCCATAAGTGTATGCCCAACACAGATGCCCTGTGTCTCTACCCTCACTACCCCCTCTTTGTACGTGAAAAGATCTGGGCGCACAAGTGCCACAAAACTGACGGGGTCGTGGAGGAAAATTCCTAAAAGAACAAATCAAATCATCATTCCCATGCCAACTTTAATAGTTAACTAAAGATGTAGACCTTAACAGCATAACTTGCTTACCATAGACACCGTCAGATTTTACATGCCAATCCCTATAGAATTTGCACATGTCACTCAAGAGAGGAGCATACTTTCCCTTGGATTCCTTCAGTTCAAGGAGATCATCGTCTGAAACCAAAAGATAACGTTGTTCAATATCCAGTACCTCACCCAGAATACTAACAAGTAGCTCAAGATAGCCCAGAAATTGGAGCAAACTGGGATTACAACCCCACCTGTGAATTTGACTTGGGTTGTAATGTTTATTCCAACAACAGCAATATTTGCTCCAGAGGTAAACACAATGTCTGCTGCTTCTGGGTCTCCATAGATCTGCAAATTGAAGAATTGTCATCAAGACTAGGACTGATGTGATCTGAAATCAGATCATTGAGATTAGCATAAAATGGAATCCATTTATTTCTTGGATAACAACTTCCTAGGAAATAATATCCGCCTGATGTAATGTTTGGCGTGGAGAGAATAGATAGTATATAGACTTCAAGAAACCAAAAAGAGTCTTCTCCTTCTCAAAAATGGAGATTTTTTTTTGGATCACATCAAAGGCACTTTTCACCAATTATTAGCAACTACAACAGTTAATTGCTGCCCGTCACCTAAGCTCAACGCAAAAATTCAACCAATTATGCATAACTGAAGCAAGTTGTTTTACTTTATGTACAAAGCAAAGAATGGAAAATTAGGAAATGCATAATTTCAGTAAACTCTACAAAGAATGGAGGCTTAGTTTTAATCTGATAAATTACTGTTATACTTAAACATAATTGATTTAGTTGATAACTAAATTACTATTATACATATTTCCAAGGTCATCTTCGAGAAAAAGAGAGGTAAAAGTAGAAAAGGAAATAGAAAACATCAACAAAAAATAGAAGAAAAAAAAATTCCTGTTACAATAGAGCAAGTCAAGGAGCTCAATATTGGATTTGAGAATTTTCAGCTGCTTATTTTTTGAAACATATGAAACATACAAAATATCAATGGAAAAGCCCAAAGGAAATTATTCTTTTTATCTTTTTCTTATCGCAAGAAACATAACAAACAGGAATCCGCCACTTACATTTGCTTCTGCGGCAGGGTTCACATTCCCCAAGGCAAAGAATGAACCACCAAGTATAACTATTCTCTTCACCTTGCTTGCAAAAGAAGAATCTCTTTTGATTGCCTAACAATGAAAGTGATACTATCAGATCAACACATGTATGCAATTATAAATCTGGAAGTTATGAAGGCAAGTATAATAAAGTACGAGAGAGCACTGTACAACTTACTAAAGCTAAGTTTGTTAGTGGTCCAAGTGCTAGTACAGATACTTCACCAGGATATTCAGAGACCTTCTCTACTAAAAACTCACTAGCACTCTTCTCAATTTTCTGAGCTTTAGGTTGGGGTAGGAATATATTCCCCAGTCCATCTTTACCATGAACAAAATCAGCAACACAAGGCTTTCCACCCTTTTGCAGAAAACACAGTACAATTAATACTAGAAAGACGGAGTAAAATCAAAGGGGGAAAAAACCGAGGGGCTGAGGCAGGAGAGAAACATGTCATGCACTGTGCAGAGGTATGTAGCCAGAAAGATGATACAAGGAAAGGGTGCAAAGCACATATCTAAGTAAAACTTAATTTGACTGAATTAATACTGGAGAAGCTCAAAACTATACATTAATATAGTAGTTACCTTCAATGGCTCAGAGCTTCCCTCTGCAACTGGAACATTTTGACAGCCTGCGATCTCACACTATCCTTTTTGCATATTAAGAAATCAATCAAGAACATATTCCAAAAGCATGCAAGACATGGAAAAAAAAATTTGAAATAGAAATTCACCGGCCAAAGTGATGGGAATTTTGAAAACAAACACGTACCAAAATCAAGGCATTGCGTGTGGCATCTTCGGTAGCGGTATTACCAAAAATGGATGTCAAACCTAGGACCTCCACCTCTGGAGTTTGAAATGCCATCAAGATTGCCATGCTATCATCTGCAGAATCATAAAATTTCCATTCCTACTTTACTCATGAAACCACCATTCACAGTAAAACACTTCATAAAACTATTAAAAATTACCTAAGATTGACTTTAATCTAAACGCACGATAATTACTTCGTCCCAAATATAAATTATTGAAAAATCAGACCAATTGGAGCCAAATTAAGACTCCAAATTCACAAGTGAAATTGTTGTTATCGCTTTTTTGTGAGTTCTTCTAATTGTTTACATCATGAAGAAAGCAGTGCAGGAGTCTAAGCAAAGTAACCTTCGGATTTATTCGAATGATGATGGACATTTTTTGGGGGAAAATGAAATGACTAAAGGCATGAGTTGAAACTAACCGATCCCAGGGTCGGTGTCGATAATGAGTTTCTCGGCGGCGTTTCCAAGTACACCGTTTCCGGCACCGTGAACATTGTTGACTAGAGTGGCCATGATCGAGGGATTGAATCGGATCACAATTCACAGCTAGGGATTCAGCGGATTGCGAGGCGAAAAGCGAAGAAGAATTACAACACTTGAACCTTGGAATTTTGGTATTTATTGATGTCTCTCTGTGTGTGTGTGTGTGTGTGTATGTGTGCGTGCTTCAAATACACACATACACACGCAGGGAATTGCGAAGGAATATGCAGAGAGAGGCTTTGTTGGACGATGAAGTTGAAGTCGATGCAGAGAAAGGAATGCGATATTATCAATTTATAATGGTTGGTGTCACGAGCTTCTCTCGTCTATGTAATTCAACCCAATCAACGCAAGCAACGTGGCGGATCCATATCGCATTTTTTTAATATCCTTTCTCTCATCAAAAAGCACAAGAAAAGTACACAAAGCGGATTGATTTAAAGTTTTTCGGAGGCTTTTCAAGTAACGAAGATGCAATAATTTTGCCAAAAATTAATGGTAACTCAGGCTGGTGTATAGAAATATGGGTGACAGCATATTTAGTATTATTTTTTAGAAAATTTAAAATCTTAAATTTGAATTGTTTCCTGTGAAGAATATTAAGTAAAATAATTTGTTATAAATTTATCAAAAAAAAAATGAAATAATTTGTTATTTCGATAAATTGTTAGAATATTAAGTAAAATTAATAAATTAAATTTAAATAAATATGAAAATTTAAACAGATAATATATATTTTTTAAAAAAGCTCCTAATGAGAATATTTAATTTTTTTTACTCATTATAATAAAAATATTTTTCTATAACTATGTTTGACTAGGTTTTTGTTTACAAAGAGAGAAAAAAATTAGAAAAAAACTCCTCAAAAAAGAACTGAAAGGAATTAAGTGTATATTTATCTTGAAAATTTAGTAAGTTAGAATTTCAATATATTTTCGTACAAAAAAACTTGAATATATTTTAAATAAAATTATTCAGTCGAGCTATATATCATATTAACATTTCAAGGACTTATTAATTTACACGCTATAGACTTTATTAACAATATTTCAAAAATCTAAGTGAAATAATTACTTTTTCATGATCTTATTTGAGAAGCATGTATTTTTCAGAAATTTAATGTACAATCTAAACTATTTTTGAATGTTTAATTCATACATTCTTCATATTTTTTTAATAATTACTTGAAATTAAAAGAAATAAACAATTCAAAAAAAGTACAGAATGAAGTGACAGCCTTTTATTTTTTCTTATTTTATAAATAATTTTTTCCCTGTTCCCAGCTAAGAATGACATGGAGGATAAGAATTACAGCGGGGATCGGTGCAGTTTTATAATTAAAAATATAAATTCAGAACAGTGGGTATAACAAAGTTTTGAAGGAATATATGTTTTGATATACTTGTTTTAATGTACCCTTTATTATTATTATTATTAAGTAAACTTTTTACGTACAGTTTATTAAAAAATTTAAGTTTGTTTTTATTTATTAAGGTTCCTATAAAATTTATTAAATAAATATATCAATAACATTCCTAGAAAGTTTCAAGCGAACGAGAAAGTCGAAATGATTAATAAATTTCAATGCAACCTTTAAATTGTATATAATAAAAATCGCTTGGTTCAAATTGTTAAAGAAAAAATCACAACAATAGGACCAACACAAATTTTGGTTCACGCAAGTATTTATAAAAGTGACGGGGGGTTCATGTGCCATATGATAAAATTGCCACATGCACATACTTCAAAACAGCTAGATGCCCCATTCCAAAGCGAGGAGGGGGCTTCCTCTATGCTCGGATGCTTCCTGCAAATATTGAAATTGTAAAAATTTAAATAAAATAAATAAGTATAATGCATATAATGACACAAAGTAGAAAAAATTTGGTATCACACCATTTTATGTTTGCAAAGAGTCTACTTAAAAAAAATATTTGGTTGTTGGAATAGTAGGTAAAAAAAGGTAACTTGCAAAGAAGAAATTCTATATTGCAATTCTACCTTTTATAATGATTTTCTGGAGTGACACAGGTGAACTATTTGGGGTAGACAGGTAGTAATATTTTTCTCTTTAGTGAATGTTTTTGAACTTTATCTCCTTTTATTAAGAGGGTATTTGAAGTTAAATTGATTCACAATTGTGGTCAAAGATGGCAGATTTTGGATGAAAATGAACTCTTTTAGACATTAATTGCTAGTTCTCTTAATTATTAGTAGAGTGCATAATAGCTAGGAACGTCTTAATTTAATTTCGATCAATAACCACACACATCTTAATACTTGTTGGTATCAGAAGTTAAACTACTCTTAATAAAATAAAAATCATAGAATCTAACTTGAAGGTTTTGGCCACAAAAATTACAAGAAGATTAAAGCAAAATATGGTTAAGATATCCCATATTTTATTGGCTGGTATCCTTTAAAGTGAGTATGCGATTCTCCCGTAGCGGATGATGCCATCTGTGAGGCAAGACAAGAACAATTATAATATTTTGATTGTATTATTTGTGAAAAAATAGTGGTGAGTGGGGATTGTTTTCATAATTTTTCTTGGTACGCCATGAGGCCTTTTCAATTTTAGGCCTCATTGTTTATTGATAATGTATTTTGCATGGAGTTACGAATCTTGGAAACTTGATAATGCCTGCAGAGTATGCTCTTCGTGAATACGTTATTGCTTCCTTAGTATATTCATAAAGGATATGTTCTTCAAAACATATTGGGTACATTGACTGCATTGACCCTCTTCTGAAGAAAAAATAAAATAAAATTGTTTGAATGCCACCCTAGCTTGAAATTTTGCTAAAATGCCACCTCTCAAAATTTGCTATAATTGTCGGCGAGTTTGGTTAGGTTACGTTGCACGTTACTTGAGGTCATCATACTCACTATCAGTTACAGCAAATAAAATAGTCAAATTGCTCAACCTTTCTTTATAAAAGTGAGACACATGGCACAAAAGATAATAGGAATCGCTCTGCTAGGGTTAGAGATTTACGATGAATCCAGCCACCGGTCGTTTGCACTCAACTGAAGAGGAGGATAATCTCCAACGAAGCGTGAAAAAGAGTAAGGGAGGCGATGGCAAGTTCTCCAGTGAGCAAACCATGACTCCTCGTGATGAAGAATGGATGAGAGATAACATGTCCTTCAAGGAGATGTTAATGAGACATAATGGAGAGTGGGAGGATTGAATTGAAGAAAGTAATTCAGAAGATAAGGAACCTCCTACAGAAGACCTAATTTTGGAGGACCAACCAGAAACACCAGAAGTGGTTAGGGAAGAGGATGCGGATGGTAAAGTGAATTTCAAATTGTCAGACTCCTTCAAGAAGAAAGCCTGGAAGCCTTGGCATCAGTCCTTTTTCGTGAAATTGATGGGGAAAAAAGTCTCTCTTGCCTTTATGAAGAAGAAGATGGAGAATTTGTGGGCACGGCAATGTAAGGTCTTTATCACTGACCTTGAAAATGATTATTTTTTAGTTCGTTTCTCAGATAAAAAAGACATGGATTTTGCTCTTACAGCAGGTCCATGGGTCAATTTTTGATCATTATCTAGCCATTAGGTCTTGGGAACCTGATTTCCATCCCTATCAGGCCTCTATTTCTCGTATTATGGCCTGGGTGAGACTACCTGAATTTCCAATAGAATATGTTAATACTTCATTGATTAAGAATATTGGGAATTGGCTGGGAAAGTTCGTGAGAATTGATGCTGCCACTACTTCATTAGCTAGAGGCCGTTTTGCAAGAATGTGTGTGGAGTTAAATCTGACTCAGCCTCTTCAAGTGGAGTATAAGGTTGAGGGTAGATTGAAAAAGGTAGAATACGAGGGGCTGAATCTCATTTGTTACGGTTGTGGAAGATATGGTCACAGGTTGGAAAATTGCCCAAATAAAATTTGTGGAGTTCCTGATCAGACAAATTCTGTAATGGAAAAGGACTTGACTAGTCAGGAAACTGTTGTGGGAGATGTTTCAGCTGCGGGTGTGGAAACTTCTAAATTTGGCCCTTGGATGCAGGTGTTGAAAGGGAGAAGGAATAAAGGGAATCAGGATCAAAGATCGGATTTAAAGAAAGGGAATAGGAATAAGCCAGCTATTCAGATGCGAAATTCATTTACTAGTTTGAACAATCAGAATATGCAGGCAGAGAAACAGGATGATACAGGGGGTGAGAACATGAATAAGGTGTCAAGTCTGAGGTCCCTTCAATCCAAAGATAAGAAGAATGTGCCTGCTGCTGTTGAAATGGTGGAAACTTCATCACAATTTATCCTGGTGGGCAACCAAATAGAAAACAGCAGTATAACCCAGGAGCTGAAGAAGGGACATCATAGTCAGGAGTTAGTGAGTGAGAAAATATCTGAAAAGAAGAATCAGTTGAGGTTGTCAAAGGAGAATGGAGAAGCTAATTGTGCTGAGATGGTAAATACTAACAGTACAGAATATCATGGAATGACTAATATGACCCCTGCCATTCTGAATCATGAGTCTAATGTTCATGTTGTGAGAGGTGTGACTGGTCAACTGGATCCTAAACCTCCTGACCCGATGATGGAGGATTGTGAACAGGATGCTGATGCAAAAGATATGGAGGTTTTAGGTGCTAACGACAGCAACATGTTGGGAGGGAATGAAAAACAGGGATTGTCAGGACCTGTAATCTACTCTCAAAGTTTTTAATGAATTTTTTAATCTGAAATTCTAGAGGGGCTGCTCGACGAGAGTTTGGTGATGCCCTCAAAACTCTAGTTAAGAAGAATATGGTGGATGTGGCTGTAGTGCTTGAACCTAGGACTCAAAGTGGGATTTGTAAAAATATTATGCAGAAAGTAGGATTTGAAAGTTTTGTAGTGGAAGAAGCTCAAGGCTTTGCTGGTGGAATTTGGATCATGTGACATAGTGAGAAGGTGAGTATAACTGTTCTTTCTCAAGCATCTCAATTTATCCACTGTAGAATTAATATTCCTAATGGCATTTGTTTTGACTTCACAGCAATATATGTCAGTCCTTCCCAAAACATCAGAAACAATCTTTGGGAGGATCTCAGGGCTCTTAGTAATTCTATATCTGGTCCTTGGGTACTTGGAGGGGATTTTAATGAAATTTCTTATTCTCATGAGAAGAAAGGAGGTACTATAGCTGATCCTGTGAAGTGTGCGAGATTTGCTTCAGTGTTGGAAGACTGTAAGGTGGCTGATATGGGTTGTGATGGCCCCTTCTTTACCTGGCAAGGTCCTAAGTGGACTAATTTGAAGAGAGTTTACAAGCGGCTTGATAGAGTTGTTGCTAATGTAGAGTGGAGAATGTTATTTGATGGAGCAAGAGTGTCTTCTCTGCCTAGACTCTTATCAGATCATAATCCAATCCTTATCAAGCTTTTTGAAGACCAGAGTAGTGATAAAAAGAAGCCATTTAGATTCTTTGCTGCATGGCAAGAACATCAAAATTTTGTTCAGTTTCTTAACTCAAATTGGGATCTGAATTTTGACCTCCCTTATATGCTTCATCGATTGATTCCTGAAATCAATGTGTGGAACAGAAGAGTCTTTGGTAATATTGATAGGAAGAAAAATTGGCTTATCAAGAGGATTGCTTATATTCAGGGTAGAAGGAAAGCTAATGATTCGGATCACTTGCATGCTATGGAGAAAGATTGTCAATAGCAGTTTGGAAAGGTCCTTCTTGAAGATGAGTTGTTTTGGTTTCAGAAATCAAGACAGAAGTGGATCACTGATGGTGACAGAAATACCAAGTTCTATCATCTTAGCACAGTGGTGAGGAGAAGCACTAATAAAATCTTTAAGTTAAAAAGTGAGGATGATGCTTGGGTAACAAATGCTGCTGACCTGAAAGAGATGGCGCTGAACTATTTTAAGGGTCTATTCAATGAGGATTTTTTGGATAGAAGGTGGATCAGTTCTGAAAATCTCTGGCCTAAACTTTCGATTTTGGAGAAAAATGATCTGGAGAGGTGTCCTAGTGACCTTGAAATTAAACAAGCTTTGTTTAATATTGGTGCTTTAAAGGCACCAGGCATAGATGGTTATCCAGCAATTTTCTTCCAAAAAAATTGGGATTTGATTAAAAAGCAAGTCTGCTCTCTGATCTATCAGATTTGGGATTATCCAAATATTCTGGCTTCAATTAATTCTACACTTTTGGGTCTCATTCCAAATGTGCAGAATCAGATTCATATTAGCCAGTTTAGACCTATCTCACTGTGCCCAGTGGTGTATAAAATAGTCAGTAAAATTATTGTCAGCAGGCTTAAAACAATTATGGATAAGGTGGTGTCTCCTGCCCAGTCTAGTTTTGTGCCTAGTCGTCATATTCAGGATAACATTATTGTGGTCCAAGAGTTAGTTCATTCTATGAGGAAGATGAGAGGTAAAAGGTGTTTTATGGCGATCAAAGTGGATTTGGAAAAAGCTTATGACCGCCTAAATTGGAACTTCCTCAGAAATGTTTTAGTGGAGGTTCAAATCCCTGGGCATCTTTCTGAGTTAATCATGACTGCTGTTTCCTATCCTAAAACCAGCATTTTATGGAACGGGAGCATTACAGATGAATTTCAGCCTAGTAGAGGGGTTCGTCAGGGGGATCCAATATCCCCGTATTTATTTGTGTTAGCTATGGAGAAGCTATCCCATATAATTCAAACTGCAGTAGATGGTAATTTGTGGCACCCTAACAAAGCAGGTAAAGGGGGTCCGAAAGTTTCACATTTATTATTTGCTGATGATTTAATGCTCTTCTTATAAGATAGTGAGGATCAGATGCACATCCTTCTCCGCTGCTTGAACCTGTTTGGTGAAATCTCTGGCCAAAAAATTAGTGATCAGAAAACCAGTGTGTTTTTTTCTAGAAATACTCCTGCTGAAACAGCTGACAAGATTATTCAAATCAGTGGTTTTAAGAGAGTGGAAAATATCGGCAAGTATCTTGGAGCTTTAATTCAGAATAGTGGGGTTACTAAATCCACTTTTGCTAGCGTGGTGGATAGAGTAAAAGGAAGATTGACTAGTTGGCAAGCTAAAACTAAGTCTCAAGCAGGTAGAATTGTTTTATCTCAATAGGAAAAACAATTAGCATCTTCAGGAAGGGAAGAGAGGAAAAAATCATCTCACAGGGTTTCCCAACATGAACTGCCTAATATTGTAACATTACGAATCCTGCGACTACGAGATTGTGTTTTCCCCATTTCTTTTCCAGAGGCACATTTAGCAGTCAACCGATACAACGATTGACCTTGTTGTAATCTCAACTTCTTGCATATTGTCTTCATCAGCCCATTATAACTACGTCGGGGGTTCATGCGAAACGTTTTCGTTTCTCCTTCAAAATCCTCACCATTGGGACGAAAATATCTCCTCCCATTATACACACAATGGCAATAATTGAATCGTTATTGTAACTCATTTTGTTAGAATTAAAAAAAATAGTAGGAAGAAGTTTGCTAGAGACGATAGAAATAAGATATGAACGTAGGGAAGTATGAAATAGGAAAAATGGGGGATTATACACCAATGAACTCGCTGGCACCACTAGCGAGATTATGGCAACGTGGCAGACTGACAGATATTCGCTGTCAATGGCACCGAGTCAATACTCGCTGCCATTGAGAGCGAATATTTGTGTGTCTGCCACACGTCTCCCAATTTTGCAGAACAATTTTAAGCAATTTGACCATCATACTCGCTGCAACTTATACCAAGTTTGGTGGCCTCAACCAATGTGTCATGTGACATTTTGGCAAAATTTCGAGCTGGGGTGGCATTCTGACAAATTTTTTTTTTTTTGGCAAAAAGGGCAGTACGATTAATGTCCCAAACATATTGTTAGCAACTTGAAAGGTATTTTATTTGATTTTTTTTTTTACATTGGATACATCTACTGTATTTAGTTATTCAACCAATCCATATTAATTATCAAAAGAGAAATTAAAATTAATCAAATATATGTTTACAACTTTTATATAATAATAAAATTAGAACAATCTAATAAATCAAATGTAAATCCAGTTCTTTTAATATTATAAAAATAAAACAAATTAGGAAAATTAGATACTATTATTAATAACAATAACAAGAATGTATTATAGAATTTCAAATAAACAACAATGATTTAAACTATAAAATATGAATTTTATACACATTATGATTTTAAATTGCCGTAAGATAATATTTATTTGCAACTTTTATTATTAAGTTATCTTAATTATAAATTTTGCGTATTTTGTCATTTTAACTTATCAAATGTCAACATTTCGATATACTATTTTACTTTTAAACTAGTTCTTATATGTTATATTATTTCACTGTGAATATATTAAGGTACGACTCTTTGACACCAATGTCAAATTTAAAGTTTGACACCTCATCTGAGAGTCGTTGAATCAAAAAAGATCAATAGCGTCACATGTTTACAAATCAAAGTGGTTGATTTTTTTGATCCAGTGACTCTCAGATGAGATGTTAAATTTTAATTCTGTCAATAGTATCAAAGGATCCTACCCCATAATTTAATATATAACAATAGTTTACCAATATATATACATATATACATATATATATATATATATATATATGAGAAAAATATTTCTCAAGTTGCTTGAGATATATTTATCTCCAGTCACTCAGAAATTACGTCGTTTTATTTATTTATTTTATTATATTAATTGATTCACCTTTAAATAGTTATGATTTTCTTTTTCGCTCTTTTCCTTTATCACCATTGATTCATTTTTGTATGGTTATGATTTAGTAGCCGGAAATAAAGTTGTCTCAAGCAGCTTAAAGAAAATTCCAATACATGTAATTATCAGTTTTTTATTTTATATTATATATTTTCGAAATAATTTTGCATTATTTTTTATAATTTTAATGTTTTCATTTGATTTATATTTTTTTGATTCTACGTAAAATAATTATGCATGCATTTATTAGAATTTTAAAAGAAAATTTAATTTATGCTTTTAAATTTGGAAGAGGTTATACTTACTACCTTCTTTTCTTATTATCTTTTACTACTAAATCTTAGTCGTTGATTTTCGGCAATCTATCGGTTATAATTTATAGTGTCACATTTATTAATTAATTATTAATTTTCAATAAATTATAACCGTTAGATTGACGAAAATTAACCGTTAAGATTTTGTAATAAGAGGTAATAAAAAAAAGTAATCTTAAAACATCCCTCAATTTATTTTATCTTAATTTAAAGGGGGGAAGGGGGGAATATTCTTACTAAAAAAAAATCTACTACCATCACGCTACTTTCATAATCACCATTATATCAAAGAGAAAGAATGATGAAAATTTTTTGAAGAGAGAGAAAATACTTATCCAATGATCGTTATGGAGGTAATGGATTCATAGTGAATTTTTTTTGTAGTAAGAATATCTTCCCAAATTAAAATATCATCCATGGCATCCTTTATACGGGATAAATACTTCTTCTTTTTTAATTAATGAGTAGTATCCATCTTTCCGCCATTACCGGGATATTATTCCCTGAAAATTGTATTTCATTAAAAAAATCTATATTTGTTTTGGTTTCATTGGAGAGAGAAAAGAAGCAAATAATATATTACTAATTCTCGCCATTCACGTGTTGCATCCTCTCTTTTACCCTATCTAAGCATTGTGCAGACCACAAAACCATTCTTTTTCCACCCTTACACAACAGAAACCACAAATATTCCACACTAGACGGATTATCATTAAGCTCTGGTTGGTTATTCGCGTTGATAAGGAGAACAAATGTTAAAAGAATGTGTTCCGGGCTGGTTTTAACATCCTAAATTCCTAATACATATGGGTTGATCTACAAAAGCCTATTAATCTCTTCACAGTGAGAGTACATAGATCTCAGCTTAGAGAATCTTTCACTCTCCTCATCTATTAGCAGAGTAATTCATCAGTTACAGTAGTGAGGAGTGAGCTAAAACGGTTAGGCTCATCTTCTATTGAGGAGACATATGAAAATTGCCATATATATTTATAAACTGTTACTATGTTAAAATCCAGAGCACCGTGCCCGTACATGTTCCCCCCTTTTCATTTTTAATTGAGATTGCACCTATTTATAACTGTTACTATGTTCTAGCGATGAAATTTTTTATTCCATGAAAATATTTACAAATACAAATTTACCGTCAAAAGATTTGACAAAAATGATTTCTTCCATCAAATGTTATAAACGAAAACAGAATTCTGTGAAAAAATTTGACGGAATATTTTTCGTTCAAAATTTCGATGGAAATATGTTCTAACGAAAATTTCAACGGAAATTTTTTTGTCAAAATTTTTTAGAGAAGTGTTTCATTCGAAACTTTCGACAAAATTTAGTTTTGTAAAGAATTTTGACAAAATATTTTTCCGTAAAAATTTTTGACTCTTCAAAAAATTTTACGAAATTATTGTATGTCGAAATTTTTTGACAGAACTATGTTTCGTTGAAAATTTTGATGGAAATGTTTTTTTTATCAAAAAAATTGACGAAAATATTTTTCGTCGAATTTTTTTGATGGAAATGTGTTTTGTTAAAAATATCGACGAAAATTTATTTTGTCAAAAAGTTTAATGAAAATATTTCAGTCGAAAACTTTCAACGAAATTTGAATTCCGTAAAGAATTTTGATGAAAATATTTTTCGTCAAAAATTTCAGTGAATACGTTTTATTGTGAAATATTTTGAGGGTAATGTTTTGACGAAATTTAGATTCTGTAAATAATTTTTACAAAAAAAATTTCCGTCAAAATTTTTTACATAAATATTTTTAGTCACAAATTTGGTTTGAAATATTTTTCGTCGAAAATTTTAAGAAAAATCTTGTTGAAAATGTTTTTCGTAAAAAAGTTTGACGTAATTGTTTTACGTTGAAACTTTTCGATAGAAATGTGTTTTGTCAAAATTTTGGACGAAAATATTTTTGTTGAAAATGTCAACGGAATTTAGATTCTATCAATAATTTTGACTGAATTTTTTTCATAAAAGATTTATGTCAGTGATTATGGCAAAATCTGGTTCCGTCTCTAATTTTGTCTTTAGTTTTGACGAAAATTTTTGACGTATATGATTTTCATCAAAAATTTCATAACTATTTTTGACAAAATATTTTTCGTCGGTAAATTCTGATGAGACTTTTTTAATAATGTCACATTTAAAAATGATTCACATTTGTGTTGTTTTCACATTTTAATACTAAGGATAGATAAGTAATTTTTAATATTTTTTTCCCTAAACCCCCCAAATCGGGAGAATTTCAATTTTAAGAAGAAGGAAGATTTTGGAGGGTTTAGTAAAAATCTCCAATTCCTCCCTTCATTTTTTTTAACTCATAAACAAGAGAAGAATTTACTAAAATTCTCCCTTTTCTTTTTTTCTTTCATCAAACTAACTTCCAAACAAAGCCTGACAATATGAATACAACAAGGATTTTGAGTTGTAAGCTTGATGCTTGTATGGAGAATTTAGTGATTTAGTAATCACCCCTTATTTAATAAGTAAGGGAGGGATACAAAACAAGTGAACTTAGAAAAATCGCATACATGTATATCTCTGGAATAGTGATCAAAGTGTCATTGTTCATCAATTTTTTTACCTAAATGTCACGCGATCAGTCTTTTTTCCCAATCTGCCACGGGGCAAGTTCTCTACACGGTGTAGCGAACTTGGATTGCTGACATTTCACATTTCTAGTGGATAACAAGTACCAAATTAAAAAAAAAAAAGTTTGAAGGTCTACATAGGGTAGCGAACTTGGTCCCGTGTAGCAAACTTGGTGTCCACTAGAAACGTGACACGTCAGCAAACCGAGTTCGCTACACCGAATAACGAACTCAGTCCTATGGCAGATTGAGAAATAAAACTGTTCGCATGATATTTAGATAAAAAAATTGATGAACATGACATTTTAGTCACTGCTCCTATATCTCTTCCTTCCATGCGAAATAAGGAATTGATATGGATGAAAACGTTAGGATTTGCATTAAATAAATTTGACCCGTCTTTTCAAAGTACTAAGTCTTACATATTTATTTGATTTGAAATTTTTTTATGGTTTGACTTGATTTAAAAATTTAATCAAAAACTTACTTTACAGTAAGACTTTTGAGTAGATTAGTAAGATTAGACATTTAAATATATCAACAGATGATAATATTATAATATATTATATTTAATGAAACAAGCTGACCAATAAGTCTAAAATTATTTTTAAATGACGTTAAATCTAACTTATATAATTATTATTATTTAAAAAAAAAACCTTTAACCTGTCTTATTCACTAAATAGATTTTTTTTGGGTGAATTAAATAGATTTGATTTAATAGAAAGTGGGTGCTATAACTCCTTTATTTAATTGCATAAATTTGCGATTCATATCCAACGGAATAGATAGAATCGATCTTCATTTTTCTTCTTTCTGTTCACACAAAAGTAACGTACCAATTTGAGAGTAAGTGTTAGCAAATTTTTCAAAAATAAATATATATTTTTTTATCGTGAATTTGGAGTTTTGAGGTCTGCATGATAAACGTTAGAAACATTTTTTCAATTTTTAATTTGGAGAATATAAATAATTAAAAATAATGTTTGATAAAATTAGTTTATTTTTCTATTGTGAATTTGTTACCCGAGAGACAGAAATAAGAAATTATTCTTTCCTTTTTTATTTTTTGGTATATTATTTATTAAATACAGACATAATAGAATGTGTTATCAGCATAAATATACATTATTTATTAAGAAAATTATTTATTAAATGTACTCTCTCTTTTTGGGTATAGAAATAAATTGTATTATCAAATATATATTTTTTTCCAGCAACTCTTCCCAAGCATAGTAATAAAAAATTAATTATTTTTGGAAACATTGCTAGAAAATAAAATTATTGTCACGTACAAGTTACAACCCTTGATGTATGAAGAAGAAATAAAAAGTGGCTAAACAGAAACGTTTTGGATTGATATATAGAAACATTTTGTTCTTAGATATAATTATCGATCAAAAGAATAAAATATTTGATTTTTTACAATGATTCTTAAACACATTTTTATAGATTAATCAAAAATCAAATAGCTTAAAAACAAGAAAGTAATTGGAATTTAACTAACCCTAATAACTAATGAAAATTTTTACCAACCAAACTTTCAATAAATGAAACTTAAAACACGCCAATTTCTTTGAACACATGGCCATGTTTAATGAGTCATGAATCTAATTAAATCGGATTTCTCGAATCAAACTCCATTCTTAATGAACCAATCTTTAGGTGCATCATGTAAAAAGACGTATTTTGAGCAGTAAGATTTATTATGTATTTTGAATTTAATTGATTGAAATAAGTTTCTATTTATAAAGCCTTTCATTAATTTAATTTTAATTATATTTTATTTTTAATTATTTAATCTTGATTAATCTAAGATTTTCTTGTAAAGTAATACTTAAGAGTTAAGACCTTATTATAAAAAAAATGAATATTTTGTAATAATTATAATTGAAAACGAAAAATGTCTCTTTATTACTTTAATTGTTTCTATTTAGTCATCGTTTCAGTCAAGACTCACGTATATTAAGAAGAAATCTGCCGCGAGCCACGAGGTCCCCTCGTTCCTCACACATTGTTTTTAACTCAGTATGGCAAAGGGTGGCATGCTGCCATGCTCTTGCATGGTTAAACTTAAATATTATATTTATCTTTCCACTTTTTTTTGGAAAATATATTTATCTTTCAACTTTCTCCTAGAGGCCCCACCAATTTTTTTTTTTGTTGAGTACATGTCAAAAACCTATCAGCCCTTTTATTCAAAATAAATAAATAAATAAATAAATAAAGGGGAAAGTATGTGTTATTTTAAAAGATGGAAAATTGTGTCATTTTAAGGGAGAGAAAGAGATAGATAAAGAAAGAAACAGAGTTGACAAAAAAAAATAAAGGTGTGAGTTTCACCTCTTTATGAGAATGAAAGAATACAAATTATGTCATTTAAAAGGATAAATATTTTTCTAACGAATAAAAATAACCTATCAGTGTCAGATCTTGACAGGCATCCAGAATTGCTTGGAGTTCTTTGAGCCATTTTCTCTTTTTTTAAGGTAACAAAACAAAGTCAGTTTAAGAGATGCTCTTAATTATTTTCCTTTCTTCTTTCACTGATGGTGACTTTTATATATCTGTCGATATCATCAAAATATACTGGAAACTATGACGTCATGCATCAGAGTCATCAGACAATATCTTCTTATTACTATTTTATGAAACCTTCGTTGGCCCCAAGGTATCGAGTATGGACATCCTCTATTTTGAGTTGAAAAATTGAATAGAGCATATTATTTAGTTGAAAATTGAAGTGTGAGGAGTTCTCCATTAATTGAAAATGAATAAACGATTATTATATGGGTGAAAAGACCGTTATCTTATATTAATATTAGGATGTACTGTTTAACCCATTTATTGTGATTTTTTTCGCCTAACCTAAACGGCCACCTAACAATAGCACCCAAACTCTCAGTGCCGCATAAAGTATATTATTTGGAATCATTTCATAATCATCATAATAGTTCACGAATAACTATAGCATTCAAGTAATCATTGAGCTCAATATTATTTATGTAACTTAAATAATATTAAATATTTGAATTCTTTCTATGAAAAATGAAAGACAAAATCAATTATCAAGATATAATTGTTAGATCCCACACTTATCTAGTTTTGAAGATAATAAACAAGCGATGTTTATGTCATCTAATAGTGTTTCTTGAGTTTTTCAAAGTTTGTTGCAAAATTTAATATACGATAAAATATGAAGAAATGAAAGTAACAAAATTATCACAAAATTGTAAAGATCAAATATACAAGATAAAATCTTAGAATTCATGTAATAAGTGAATGAAATGAATCTTGATCATGTTTTAGGTTATATTATTTTAAAGTTTCAAAATTTTAGAAAGGAAGATAGAAAAATTTTCTTCTTAATCTAAGGCTTGAACATATTAACTAAGTCCTATTCTTAGGTTTCATTTGTACCTATTTGTTTGTTTATTAAAAGTTCGGAAGATAACTCTCAAATTGTTCATTTGTATTTTTTTATCTTGTTTTAGCTATTTTCGATATAAATAATAGAAGAGCAATCATCTAGTGATAATTGGGGACTTGTACTCTGGAGCTTGGAGTTAAGTCTAGTTGGGTACAATAGTTGTTGTCAAAATAGACAATAGGGGTCAGTTATCTAGCGATAACGGGAGGACTTGGATCTAAGAAGTTAGGTTGAACTAGATAAATTCTTATATAAAGGTAGAATATATTTTATTTTTATAATTTAAATTGAGCTTAATTCATTATGGTGGATTTATATCACAATTGGATAAAGGTATCTAAATTACTTGAGCTATTTCTTTAATTACACTATTTTAAATTTCTCAATATAATTATATTTAAATTTGCATTGGTTTATTTTTATATTTCCTCTGGCACTTATAATATTTATTAATAATAAATTTATTTACGATCATAGAATAATATCATAAATTAATTTATTGATCATATTTTTAGTGATATTGATATCTTGATTGATATGGGTTTACAAGACAATATTTTCTTCGTCATTTTTAATGCAAATTAGAAGTAAGAAACTTCTGAATAATTTAATTTCATCCCATATTGTTTGGTTTTGACTCATATTTCGCATTCAGTTAACTATCCTTCTTGGCTGGCGGGACGCAGAGAAAGCCAACATGGTCTAGTACTATTATGGGCCTAAGATTTATTCTATTTTATTTCTTTTTGAATGGTTTGGGCTTTGCCTCATGAATAGTCATTATTAACTCGTTATTTAGAGTATCTAAGTCTATTTATATTCGTCTTGTAAACTGAGTGCTTTCTAACGAGTGTGATGAGTAAAATATAATGCATATTGCTAGATATAACTCACATTGGGTGAGTCAAGATAAATCTGTGTCTACTTTTTTCCTTTCTCTCTTTTTGTTTATGATTGTGTGTTTGTAAGACTGTAATTGTTCGGTGCCAACACATATAAGCTGAAAAATTAGAAGTAGATTACAACCCTCTCAACTACATTCAATTTTCTAGCTTCAATAGCTATTATGAATCTATATAAGTGAAAATCACATGACAACCAAATGCAAAAAAGGAGAACTCATGGTGGTTGTCAATAGAGTAAACTACTCCAATCATAATAAATTGGTTTGACATTATCTCTCAATCTAAAATCTTAAGGTCTTGTTATCAAAAAAAAAAAAAAAAAAAATCTTAAGGTCTTATGTTTAAGAATTTTTTTATTTATGTGAACTCACCTAATCTATTACCAACTAATGTGAGACTCCGTTAAATATTCCAACAAAAACTCTCTAAATGAACGTGCGTAGAAATTAATATTAACTTTAGGATATAGTGAAAAGTAACTTCCAAAATACTATTTTGCAAATAATAAGGTTAAGTGATAAGCTACACTTGGTTGTTGTTCAGGGAAGACTTTGACGATTGTGTTAAAAAGACCTGATTCAATTAGATAGATGCTACAAAGGCTAGGCAAGCAAAGAACTTAGACAATACCAAACCGGCCCAATCAAGCAAAAAAGCAGGGCAGACAAAACTAACAAGAAAACAAGTAACGCTTGCTTATACACAATCCAACTATAAGATTATGAGCGACACCTAAGGGCACTTAGGATCCATCCCAGAGAAAGACAATACAGAAGTGGATCTACCAGTCTTGTGTGCAAATAGCCCGAATCCAAAGTCATATGGGCCTTATGGCTCAAAAGTTCTTACATTAGGAAAAGCACTAGCCAACCACACATTATCTGAGTCATGCTTCTTTCTTCACATTCTTGAAATAGGTTTCTTCACCCGTACGAAACAAGCTCAGTACGTTTGTGTTATTCAAGTTATGGTCCAATATCAAGAATATATATTTCCAATGTTAGCATTCTTTGAAGGAAAGTGGGATGGAAAAGAAAGGGAGAGGGATTGAGGGTCGGGACTTAAATAATTGAATCAACTACCAAAATTAAGGGTAAGATATATATAATCCTTCTATTGTACCATCGTCCACGTTAAGGCATGCGATTTTACCATAGTTTTAACAATTTTTTGTGTTTTACAAGAAAAACTCAAAATATTAATCACTTTTAATTTTTTTACAATAATTTTTTGTCTTTTCCAATTTTAACTGCTTATACTCTTAAAATAATTATTTTTTATTTATTACATAAAAAATCCGTTATTCTACCTAAATTATAGCTACTAATAATATGATCAAATTAAATCTTTTTAAAGTTTATTTTACATAAAAATATATATTTTATTTCAACATATCCATTCCTGTATTATTATATATAAAATTATAGTACGTTATCTTGAGAGTGGCTTATTTTTTAGTCTACTCTCTTTAAAAGAATAGTAAATTTCATTCTAACTTATTTTAAAAAAAAAATTAAAATTCTTTCGAATTAATTATGCATATATTTGTTATAATTTTAAATATTTTTAAAATATTATTTTAATTTATTCACACATTATCCGTTAATCGCTTGGCTCATTGACTGTGCTGGACTGCTGGTAATCGCAGTAGTAAGTAAATACAAACCTAATTAAATACATATATTTACATAAAAGAACTGAGTTGAGCGATTTCTTTAGTTCTTATAACTTATAAGCATAGAAGCTTGAACATGCATTCCCAATGTTTACCCCTTATTTGGGTATTATTCTCTTTTACCTACAGAATTCTTTACTTTCTATTCTAACGGAAACACAATTAGCACCTTGAGGAAGGGCAGCGAAGAAATAATAATCTCAGTGGATTTCTCAACAGGAACTGCCTAATATTGTAACATTGTGAATACTACGAATACGAGATTGTACTTTTCCCATTTCAAGTGCAAAATGTGATCACCCTCATGAAGCAAAAGAACCATTTTCAGAGACCGTGCTTTCATCATGAAGCATTTGGTATTGTGTGTTCAGATTCCCATCCTCGGTAGCAGGTGCAGGAATAGCAGTATCCTTCTCTCTAATTAAACAAAATATTAAAAAATGTCAAATAGTTAGTAACAGCACTTATGTGAAGACAATGGATGATATTTACAAACAAAATATGTAAGTATGAAGAAAAGCACACCCAATTGTTATTCTTTTCTTTTTAGAGGAAGGACTTAACTAGAGTCAAAAATTAAATAAGGAAAACATCTATACATGGACATGGAGAACGTACGTTGCAGAATAAACGATGAGTCCAATAACTACAAGTGCGAAAGAGAGGAAGTACAACCAATCCACCTGTGAACATTGTCACATTGTATTGAGCAACAATAATAACATGAGTGAATACTATTTTTGGTTCTCAGCAAATCTTACTATACCCGCTTTCTTAGCAAATAAAAAGGCCCATCGTAGTCCCTAAAAAATTCAAAATGGGCCCATTTTAGTCATTTAGGAACTAATATAGGTCTTTTTTGAATTTGTGAGGGACCACGATTTCAACTAAATAGGTTCATTTTGAATTTTTTAAAGACCACGATAGGTCTTTTTATTTGCTAGGGACTAAAACGGGCATCGTGAAATTTGGTTAGTAACAAAAAATTATTTACTCTACTAACATATATATCTACAAAGTGCAAAAGCTTTCGCATATGGAACTTGCAACCGATAAATGAATTAATGTTGACCAAAACTCCACACCTAATTTGTCAATTGAGAAAATAATACCTCTTGGTGGTACAAGAAGACTTTAAAAACCACTGCCCACATATCAGATGTTAGAAGAGAAAGATTAAACATTGCTGCTCCACTCAACTGCATGGGACGAAATCTATTTAATTTAATTAATCAAAAAATAAATTCTTTTTAACCCCATATAATCAATACGCAGATGATACAAGCTTTCCAAGTGGATCTAAAATCAAATTATCCGAGAACTTAAACAGGACAGCATTGTAAATAATCCCCCTTATGCAAATCTCTGTACTTATCTGGAGAAAGGAACTGCGTCAAATAAGTACATGTGAAGGAAACTAACCTTTAAAACAAAAGGAGCAAATGTGTAAAGCATGAAGCTTGACAGAGCATAGCCGACAAAAGCAAGTACCTAAGAAAGAATTTTAACATCTTGCTTAAACACTCAACTAGGCAAGCATAATTTTTCGGTATAATATTGCTACAATTAGAAATTAGAGGATATCAAATTCGATTGATATTTTATAAATATGAGGGCAAGGTGAAAATTTTAAGCCCTTTGGAATCAATTATCTTATACAGCAAAAAATTATTATCTCTAAGTTGGGATTCTTTACAAGCAGGGATACGCAGATACATAAATGTGAGAAAGTCAAGTTCTTCTATTATTCATGTTTTGAAATTTCATAATTTTTTATCAAGTTGGAGTCTCGCAAAGAAGAATTGACATTGTCTCACTGCTTATGTTTTGTGCTATCAATGTCAATATTCTGAAACAATACTGTTCAATTTGTTTCTCTTAACATATTTTCACAGCGGCTTAGCTTATTTTGGGAAGGGGAAATATTAACCAGAAAAGATTGTTCATTATACCTAAAACAGAATGGGAATTGAATACTTACAATATCTGTAGACCATTTGACAGATTCCAGAGTCTTCAATTCTATAACAGATCTGTAAGACCAATGAATCAAGGAAACTTTTTGAAATTTTGGAGACAGAAACTCAAGTTATATTTGCATTACATTTCCTTGGAAGTTCAAATTCGAATATTTGGAATATGTGTATAAAAACGTCATAGGCAAGTTACAAAAATCATGTATGATGTATCAGCCTCAATGATCGACCACCAAGGATACACTTCAACAATGGTTACTAGGAATCCATAAAGACCAAGCATGGAAACTACTTCAACCTGATCTTTCCTCTTAACACAAAATTCCTGCAATTTGTTGGAAGGCAACTTAGCAAATCCAGAAAAGTTATGAAATGTAAATAGACTAGCGTGTTAAAGTCAAATACAACTCTGAGATATTGCACTCCCTGTTAAGAACCTTGAGGTCACTACCCAAAAAGCTAGCTCAAAGGGTGGGAGTGCCCAAGGACTTTATAAATCTCACATTAGTTGCCCATATAATCAATGTGGGACTATATTTCTCAACACGCCCCCTCACACGAGAGTCCACTGGGCTTGAAGGATGGACAACATACAAGCCCACCTACATGTGGAAATTCTACTACAAAAAAAGTGAGAGGCGATGAGATTTCGAACGCTTTAATACCATATTAAGAACCTTGAGATCACTACCCCAAAAGCTAGCTCAAAGGGTGAGAGTGCCCAAGGAACTTATAAACCTCACATTAATTGCCCATGCAACCAATGTGGAACTATATTTCTCACTCCCAAAAATTATTTCTGCAGATTATTTGGCCATCTAATTAAGGTTACACCTTATACTGCATAAAAGTACTTTAGTAAAATGTTATTTAAATAGTAGTCGAGGATTCACATACTTCACCAACATTGCTTATTCCGTAGAAAAGTGTCCCTGCAATCACAAGTACATCGCCCAAGATAGGTCTTGATCCACCTGAAATTTTTTGACTTGGACTCAATAATTCTTGCTTGGAAAACTCAATTTGATTATTATTACCCAGAAATCGAAATACTTAGTTCTAAATACTAATAGCTTAAATGTTACCTCCACCACCAACCCAAGTGTCAGAAAGTATGACTAAACAAAGGCCCAGCACACATAGAGCTGCACCACTTAGTTGCCATAGGGAATATCGTGTGCCTAGGAAGATCCATGTGAGTATAAGGACCCAAGGTATTGTCCAACAGTCGAGTAATGTTACACTAGTAATGGACGTATATTGATATGCTTTGTTAACTGCACACAAACCAAAATGAGCAGGGGGAAAATTCAAAGTCAAAAAGACTCAAAACCCAACCGTCTTTTGCATACAAGAAGAAAAGGAATACAATTAACTCCAAAAAAAAAAAAAAAAAAAAAAAAGGAATACAAATTATACTTTTGGGGCTGGACCCCGAGAAACGTATGTAATTTGTAACCTGCGTGTTGGTTTTGCAGTAAATGCTTCGCCACAAAAATAAATGGCACCGATATTTACACATATATCTCAACCTCACGGACCTCATAAATCGTCGTTCGTTATTCTATTTTTTTCTATCTCCCCTTTTGTTGATGAAAATCATCGGTGCACACAGGCTGTCTCTAAGGCCCAGTACAAAAGAAATGTTTGTTCTGATATTGAAACAAAGGGAATAAAAGCGTAATGAAATGCCACAATTGCTTCCTCATTTAGCTCAAATTATTTTCTTCCTTGATGTAGGTATTTAAGGAAGCTTTTGTCCTGATTTTGTTGTCCCAGTGTTTTTATTTATTTACGAGAAATGTTATATTTATGACCTATTTTCTCTACAATCTCTTATAACACTTTTATAGTTGTTGGGTCAAAATCAAATTAACAATTCTCGCTTAATATCATTTTATAACAATTGATTGTATTTTCATTCAACAACCATAAAAAATGTGTGTAAGAGGTTATAAAAAAAAATAAGTTATAAATATAACTCCCTCTTTATTTATTATTATCATGTTTTCCTTAAATTTCAAACAAAAGCCAACAATTATTAGGGAAGGAAATGGATCATCTCATGATCATGTCAAAATCCTTACCGTAGAAAGAAAAATCATCGGTGATGATTTTCTAAATACTTATTTCTATTTTTGTTTCTTCCTTTATCAATATTGATCCACCTATATATAATTATGATTCTCTAATATGATATGGTCATGTTAATTAACACATGAGAGAATCTACTATCACTAGTAGACAACTCCAATTTCAAATTTGTCATGATATATATATATATATGAGGTAGGATCTTTGAAATTTGTCACCTCATCTGAGAGTCATTAGATCAAAAAAAAATTAATGGTGTCACATGCTTACAAATCAGAGCCATTAATTTTTTTTATCTAATGGCTCTCAGATGAGGTGTCAAATTTTAAATTTGACACCTCATCTGAGAGTCGTTAAATTAAAGAAAATCAATGGTGTCACGTGCTTACAAATCAGGTAGGATCCTTTGACACCGGTGTCAAATTTGAAGTTTGACACCTCATCTGAGAGCCGTTAGATCAAAAAAGATCAACGACTCTCATTTGTAAGCCTGTGACACCATTGATCTTTTTTGATCTAACGACTTTCAGATAAAGTGTCACACTTCAAATTTAACACTGGTGTCAAAGGATCCTACCTCTATATATATATATATATATATATATATATATATATATATATGACTTTAGCTCTCATAATTTCATGACCACGGAAAAATATATGTGAATGATTGAGACTTGAGAGATGGATCAGCATTACTTACCCAAATAATTCCCTTGAACATCAACAAAACCTAATAGTAAATACCAATACCAAGAAACCTGCGCAGCACATAAATATACGTGCACGATCTCAAATATCCCAAATTTAAATTCACTTTCAGAAGTTTGAAAGGAAATTTTTTTTTTTTTATTAATGGACAAAGCAATGCAATAAAGATCTGTATATATAGTAGATACCAGAGGTTTGTGATGCCTATAAAGCAATATACTTCCATAAACCAAAGCTAAAGATGCATAAGTAGACAGGCTCTGAGTTAGAGGTGCATCAACACCTGAATATAGCATTATTCAGTCAAACATGTAATCTTCATGTCAAATTTTTAAAAAAAATAGCTGATAAAACCCCCCCAAAAAAAATCAGAAACCAAATTAAGAATACCAAGTTGGGCTATGAGAGAGGAACTGAGGCTCATGAGGGCAATGGAGAAAGAAACTAGTTGACCCAGCAAGATTAGGCCAAGGACTCTTAAAGTTGCATGGCTTCTCCAGCGACTTATTATGGCAGACCAATCCATTGTTGAAAAGCTTCAAGCTTTTTCTTTCTTTTCTTTTTGTCAAAGAGAACAAAAAGAATGAGTGTGGAGCAACGTCGTGAACTAACATTGGCTTGTTCTTTTATTGTTACTTAATAAATTAAGAGTTATCGTGTTGGAGTTTGAAGTTTAGATATAGGCTTGCAGGCTGCAGCTACCGTTCGTGAGTTGTTTGAACTTTGAATGGTGGGAGCATTACGGACAAAATATGCTTTTCGGGAAATAATTAATAAAA